>NC_030817.1:70150549-70485549 GCF_001704415.2 Capra hircus | reverse complement strand
TCCAACACAAAGCTCCCCATGGGCTGACCCTCTGGACTATACGCTGCTCCTTGGCTCACTGAAGGATCAAGAAGAAAACCTGATTGTAGTCATTCGAGGACACAGAGGAGAAAGAAGAAAAGATATACCAAACAATCAGCAATTGTTCCTGCTGCAGCAGTGAAACGTTACAGCAACAACGTGGTTGGCACTTGCAAAGTGGGGGTGTGGTCTGTATGTGCGGTTCTAGGGTTGAGGTAAGATGTGTGAGTAGCTTTGCACAACATTCTAGAGGAAAGACTTCCCCAGCCTGTTTAACAGGTGGGTCATCCTCAGCAGCCTTTGCTTCTGGACTTTTCTCTCTCAATTAGGGGGAAGAGGGACAAGGAAGAGGCGGTACCTGATGTATAAAGATTGCCACATGCTATTAAGATTTGGTGATCCTGCCATCTCTGGTGGCTTAATAAAATTTCACATCAGACACAAACACTTGAAAATTTGAGCACAGTTTTACAAGGTTAAACAGACTCAATGGAACATTTGCTTTTCACTCATACCAAAGAAAACGTAAACACGGTAAATTTAATGTTTCAATTGTTTTATATGATTCCCCAACAGGCCCCCAGCCTCCATTAGTGGGGCAATATTTCAGGGTTGTTGGGGAAATTTTGCCAAAGGAATCTGATTTTTCTTAAATTCTTTAAACTGAGGCCACAGCTTAAGTCTCCATCCTGTTTGACATCCTCGTGAGTGACAACAGTCATCATCTACATGGAAAATAGCTTTTTCCCCACAGACCTTGCAGGCACCACAAGTCTGCAGTAAAAGGAAATGCCTATTTCAAAGTAGAATGATTAGGAGTTCCTGGGTAGGGTTCTGACCATACCGTGTAATAATAGCTTTAGAGAAACTGAGAGATACTGTGAGAAAACCCCACATGTGTTTTCATGAGATGGATGGGAAGCATTTTAATAAAAAATAATGCTGGCAATGCAGCATGTCAGGCTTTAATAGAATATCATGAATAGTCAAAGCAAATGAATGGATACAATGAGTTTAACAGGGGATGTTCCAGGAGTGAAAGCAACATGCACACCAAGGAATTATGGGTAAGGAGAAAATGAGAGTGTGCTAATGATTGGATGCAAACAAGCAATGAGTAATTCCAGAGCTCACAGTTAAACAAACTGCTTGTGGCACTAATACGTGTGCCCAATTACCAATTCAGAAAGAAAATAAAAAGCAGTTTCAGTAGAGTCAGGGTGGGAAATCTCCAATTAGCACCAATTAGTGAAGTTGCTTCCTAGAATGGAATTCTGGGGACATTAAAAGACAAAATTCTCCCAGAATGCCTGATGGAAGCATTTCTTTACCAGGTGGTGAAACTCCTAAAGTATAATTTGATGAGGATTTGTGCCTCAGGGATGGGAACACAGACACGAGTTGGAACTTGCCTGCTCGATTTGACTGGTCAATCATGGGCTGTACTATTCTTCTTCTGGCATTAATAAACCTGAAATAGAATAGAGACGACCAGTCAGCAAATGCAATCTGTGTGCTCCATGAACACCTTCGCACGCTGTGGAGAATACAGTACAGTTGAACATCTACCAAAAATTATCCTTTTAATTTGAAGGCAATTTTTCCTCTCCATGTTCAAAAATAGCTGACTGGATCATCTCCCCTGTCATCTCATAACCAAGCCGAGGCTGACTTGCTAAAAACAAGTTACTCAGGAAGAGAAAAAAGTTTTCCCTGTGAAAACTTATATTAATTTGCAACTGTGCTTCTGCCTCTTGAACAAGTCAGAATCTTAAGTTCACAGGCTGGAAGATTTTCCCCCTTTCCCTAAACTCCATCATAGGGAGATCCCGCTTCCCCTTGCAGCTGGTCATAAATGGAGACCAGGCTCTGGCACTCAGCTTTCACAAGGTATTGTTAGGTCAGCAAAGCCATCAATTAGGCTGTCTGAAGTTTTATCACCAACACAGCAGTAATAAGTGCTGGCCAGAAAGACTTCTGCTCTTCGGCAACTCCTGCAGTTTAAGCCTGTAAAGTTAGGGGTCATTTAGAGGTCAGTGCCAGCTGGGGGCGGCCTTTCCAGTCTAAGCTGGGACACCCAGGGCAGGGATAAAGGTAACTGCCAACCATAAACCCAGCCACCTTTCAACCCACTAGAAAGACAGAGCCTCAGGTACACATGGTTGATATTAGAGTCTAAGAAACATTTTCAAATCAGGTGGTGGCTGAATCACAGGAATGTAAAGGAGAAGCAGTTATTTCGTCTAGAAGCCTGGATCTAATTTTGTTGGAAATCCAAAAATAAGTGCCTACTTCATGTTACTTTAATGTTTAATAATGCCCATCAAATATTCATGTACAAACAGAGTAAGATGATAAGAAATCTCCTTTATTTCTCCAAATTTAATAAAAACAAACCAATTTTCTACCATTTGCGAGTTACCCCTGTCCCCGTGCATTTAATGACATGCATTCCCCACACACTTGAGCTGATGCACAAGATTCACTGGCTGTGCATTTTCAGGGGGGACACGGAGGGAGGGGGTTGCCTAGCCTATAGCTAGCTGTTCCTTCAAAATAGAACCATGGATGATCTTTCCCAGTATTGCAACCCTATGGACTACAGCACACCAAGCTCCCCTGTCCTTCACTATCTCCTGGAGTTTGCTCATTCCCAGTATTCCCAGTTTGAAATCTTAAGTGCAGGGGGACTTCATGATTAATGAGTTCGCATGGGGTCACAGTCAGGAACTGAAAGCTCCTTCTTTGAAATTAGCCAGGAAAATTCTAGTGTGTGCTGGCAGCTCTGTGCTCCTATGGTGTTGAAGTCCCTTTTGCAGAGGACAGCAGCCCACACCCTTTTAGGCCTCCTGTGAGCACTCTGGTGGGAATACAATTACATTGAAGAAAAATAGCCGGGAGAAAACCAAAGGAGTCTTTTGCATAAGGCGTCTGTTTGGCAAACAATGCACTTCTTTATTACTTAAGTACGTGTAGCTCAGGTTGTCAAAAATGTCACACCCCCTCAGGTTTGGGCAAGTAAGTGACAGGTTATATGAGGTGAAAACAAAAAGAAGAGAGTGGAAAAGGTATATATTCCCTCTAGGCGCTTTTAAGTGTTGCTGAGGAATAGCTGATCAGATAGATCACAAAGCCTTTTAGAAGTACCCCTCAAATCTTAGTGGTCTACTCTTTCCCTCACTGTTCTTACTGGGACCTTTCAAGGACAACTGACCTGAGAGTCGCACCAGAAAACTCCTTTCATCAGCTCAGATTATGACCCATTGAGATGCTCAGAAGAGTGGGAGAAACCTTTCCTCTTCTCCTTGAAGTTTCTAATGGAGGACACACATGGCAGGGTTTTCACCTCTTAGGTACTAGTAATCCCGGTTTTGTTTTTTCCTATAGAGCAACTCTTTAGGTAAAACGAATTGCTATTTTTTCCCTTTTTAATTTCACCCTTTTACTCTTTTATTATTTACATCTGGAGGTTGTTCCCTTCTTTATGTCTTTCTCAACAGTTCCCCCAAACACTCCCTTCCTCACAGAGTTGCAAGGCATCATGGTCCTTAGTTCTCAGCAGGAGAACTCCACACTGTCTTCAAACAAATAATTACAGGGAAGGTTAGAGGTTCACTCAAAGGTCATTTCTTTGGATACTCGTCAGAATGTTTACATTAGTAAAAACGGGGTCCTCTCAAAAGGTTGTTCAATGGGGGATCCACAACAATGCAGAACATTAAAAAGCATTCTGTGTGCTCACAGGTCTTTATAGAAGTGCTGAACTTGGAAATGCCACTCCAGTATTACATTTTCAACTAGTTACCATGGCATGGACTGGACGTTCACTAGCAGTTATGACGATGGCCTTTCTTTGCCCAGTTCTCCTAAACAAATAGGCAGAGAGGCCTCTGAAGGTTTTCACTAGATCTTCTTACAACAGGTCAGAGAGATTTTGCTTTTTTCGCTAGGGTTTCTCTGAACTGTTGTTCTCAAACAATGTTTGTGAACCATAGTGCTATATCTTGCCAGATTCCTGATTCTACCACATTCTTTCAAATCACACAGAATTTGTAAAACATATGGGTCCCAATTTTTCGGAACTCTCTTAACATACAACTCTTGCCAACCGTCAGCTCCCCTGATCCTAGGCTATCTTATGAACACCATAGATGTCATTATCAAAATTAACAGTAAATAAGCTGACTGTAAGAACACTTCAACACTCAAAAATTAAATTACTCCCACTGCACAGATGATCCATAGGCCACTCTTAGAAAACACACCCAATGTACATAAAATGAAGCCATTTAATTATAGACTTACACAAATCAAACTAAAAGTATTTTTTTTTTATTTCTTTATGTGAAATTTCCAAATGTGGTCTTTCCCCCAAATGAGATGACATGAAAGTTTTTTCCACCTTCTCTGATATGTATTTTAAGATGAAGTTATTCAGTGCTCAAGCAATAAGCAGAATATCAAGTTTTGATCTACTTAAAATTTGAAGTCTAAATTGAAAATTGCCTGATCTTCCATCTTTCAAGGTCCAAGCTCCATTCATATGGAAAAATGCAACTCACTGGTTCAAAGACAAAAGACATCTTAAAAGGCTCAAAAAGGTTTCTTGGATATTAAATGGGTCTTACAAAATAACATTTTGATGAGTTAAGTGTAAATGAATCAGACACATATGGATTAAGTTATCCTTGAATTTCACACGGGTTTAAAAACTAAGGGGAAAAGAGGGTGTTGGCAAAAACATTTTGGACTTTGCCAAACCCAAAACATTTGAAAAATTGCTGAAGACATCCAACTAACCAAAATGCAGCAAGCTGCACCCAACTTTAATGAAAACCCCCACAAGTTATTTCCAATCCAAAGACTGTTAGGTTTTTCATCTGTATCTGATATTAAAAAATGCTCTAAATTGTAATGTCATCCCAGAATGATTTTGAAGTTGAGGACACATACTTTTCTATTGGTATAAACTATTTAACCCAAAATCACAAAGTCTTCTTAGATATTAAATAGCTCTTAAAAACATTCTGAGGTTTGTACACCTTGCATGTAAAATGTGCCACCTCTGATAAATGCCATAAATAAAATGTGCTAGTGAGCCTAACCCTTATCCAGATTCCACTTAAAAAAATTCATTAGACTCACTGTCACTTTGTAAGGGCTAGAGATAATTCCATTAGTGACTCCCTAGGGAATGAGTACCCTAAAATACACTACTTCCATTGATTTGTGTTGAACACAAAGTTAGTACACAGGCTCATGCAAAAGCTTTGGAGAGGATCTACTAAGACTATCTACTTTCTCACTAAATTTTATCAAAATAGAAAATGCATTAGTATGTGTGATCCTTAAAAATTACATACTTAGACGGTTAGCTTAAAAATAAACTTGATTACAGAAATAAATTCAATGGCGTTCCAAGAATCATGAGGCCTTTTTGAGTCAACTTAGAGTGAATATATATCTGTGTATGTGTATGTGTGCACTCGTGTTTAGGCTAAGCCATGTCCAACTCTTTGTGACCCCATGGACTGTAGCCCGCCAGCCTCCTCCATCCATGGGATTTCCAAGACAAGAATGCTGGAGCTGGCTGACATTTCCTTCTTCAGGGGATCTTCCCAACCCAGGGATCAAACGATCAAACCTATGTCTTCTGCCCTGGCAGATGGATTCTTTTATATAGAAAAAGAATAAACCCAAGAGAGGAAAATATCATTGAATCTCATCTTGTCTTTTTGGAGAGAGGTCTTCTGGAGACCTCTCCCACATCCCCACCTTAACCCCCCACAAAAAAAGCCAAACTTTTCTGTCAAAGAAATCTGACCATGGTGATTTTCTTTTTAAAGTGTGTTCACTCCCGAGCATATTTCAGATTGACAGAAGTAGACTTGGGTATCTTTCCAGATTGTTGGTTGATTCCTTTTCCTTTCTTTTTCTCCATCTTTTTTTAAATGGCTGACAAATCCCTCCTTCTGGTTCACTAACTTCATTCCCCACCTGGTAACCCATTCCTTTTGGCAGCATTCCTTTTGTTAGAAAGTGTAGGCCTCCATGGAGTCAGCTGGAAAGATGCCAGCCCTGAACCCTCCAAGGAGGCATCAAGAATCCCTGGACGTGAAGATTTTGCATGGATTGGTCTGGTCAGAGAAGCAGAGGTAGAAATGCTGAAGAGAGATCAGATCAACGTGGAAGAGGTATTGTCCAAATACCTTGGTGATTGGGGACCTTTTAAAAAATGAAAAACCTGTTTCTTCACTTTTCTCAGCCACAAAACTCATCAGAGAAGGCGCTTATTCACAAAGCTTGCTACTGGTTGGGATTTGCAACAGTGAAGTCTCATCAGGACAAGTCCATTATTAAGTTTCTTTGACTTTTCTGAGTTCAAGAAGAAAGCATGTCTATCTCTTGCGCTGTGCTTATGGCTAAGAGGAGGGTTTTCTCAGTGAGATATACTGAAAAGGTTGAATCAGTGAATTAAGCAGATTTAATACCTTTGAATGTGTACTCCAACACACAAATGACTGAGTCATGTCTCAAACCCGCATTTTTCATGGGTGGCCAGATAGTGGGTCTTTTCTCCCACACAATTGTGAGCAAAGTAAGGTAAACGAATGAGATTCATGGGTTATTTAGGGATACAGTTATGGTTCATAATCAATTTCCCAGAGCTGCAGCTTGATTTTTAATTTGGTAGAGGTGAGATTGGTCTACTGGAGATGCAGGTTTGATCCCTGGGTTGAGAAGATCCCCTGGAGAAAGAAATGGCAACCCACTCTGGTATTCTTACCTTTGAAATCCCATGGACAGAGGAGCCTGGTGGGCTATAGTCCACGGGGTTGCAAAGAGTCAGACACCACTTAGTGACTGACTACACACACAGATTAGTCTACAACTCTCAAAACACCATGAACTAACACTTCTAAGTTTACAATATGAAAACACGATATTAATCTGGACTCACACACCTTTTGTAGCTTTACGAATATGCCTTGAGTAGTGGAGTGTTTATGCTGACATGAAAAGCCCTGAGCAAAATGATCAAGGAGGTGATGCTTATCTTTCGACAGCTTTCTACTGTGGTTTCCCAAAATCATTTCATCTTAATTCTTCCTTCAAGATAGGAGGGCTCACATAGGTTCTTTACTAAAATACCCTACTTTAGGTAAACCCTTCTCAGATATTGTTCCATATTCCAGACTTCTCTGTAGAGCGAAGTGATGAAGAGCACAGGAACATATTTTCTGCCCTTTCCTTGCTGTGTCACCTTGGGCAAGTCTATGTAAACGTCCAAGGTTCAGTTTGATTCCTATCTATAAACTGGGGTGATAGTTGAGCCCAGATCATTTTGAGGATTAAGGAGGGTATTGCTTGTAACATCTTTGTGCCACAGTACCTGGCACATAGTAAAGGCTTGTTAAATGTTAACTTACACTCAAAATGTATCTATACAATGCCCCCTCCTAAAGAGCTCTGTTCTCTTACAGGTAATAATTAACACTACGTGGGTTATTATCAAACAAAGCCAAGCTGATTGATAAGAGGATAATAATGTGCTGTACCCCTGAAGGTAGCGTGTGTTCATGCCATGTAGGGTCTTCCCAGAGATTACAGCTAATCCAAGTATATAATGTCATGGTGGGGATTTTAGACACTGGAGTGGGTGTCTGCTGGGGGGCAGGGTAGTGGGGTGAGCTATTTTGGAATCACTCTCTTAACAATTCTTTGGATCCTTGCAACTCAGTGCTCCATGGACCAACCATATCAACATCAACTCAAGCTCGTTAGAGCTACAGAGATAAGTGGTCCCTACCCTGGCACTTCCCAGGTGGTGCTCGTGGTAAAGAACCCATCTGCCAGTCTCTGGGTTGGGAAGATCCCCTGCAGGAGGGCACGGCAACCCACTCCAATATTCTTGCCTGCAGAATCCCTCGGGCAGAGGAGCCTGGTGGCCTACAATCCATAGGGTTGCAAAGAGTCGGACATGACTGAAGCGACTTCACACGCACACACCTTGGCACTAATGAATCTGAATCAATATTCTAAAATATTTCCAGGTGACACAAGCACATTTAAATTTGAGAATTCCTGCTCTAGGTCACATACCAAACACACGATCTAGTACTCTCACTAAGAACAGAAACTTGCAAAGATCAAGTTTTAATCAAGAACCGGAGCTGTGAATATGCACACACTATTCTCTTTAGGTATGTCACATCTAAACAGTCCTTTAATCACTCGTTTTGGGCACCAAACAATTTAGAGTAATTTAATACATTTCATTCTGTCAGTGCCTCCGACAGGAAAATTTGGACTGATGTGTTTTTGTGGAAACTGTTCTCTCTCAGGAATGGATAGCAGGGAAATGGTTGATTTCTGTTTTTATTTCATGTAGCTCTGCACTGTTTAAGTTTTTAATAATAAGCTTGACTGTTTTTTATAACTTAAAAAATCTTTAGAATGACCTGGAGAATTTGGCATCCTATTCGACTCAGGCTTACATGGCCAATAGTAGAGACTTTTTAATAAAAGTATTTGAGAAATTCCTTGAAGATAGGGAATTATCTTTTATTTTCTTTATAATACTGAAGAACAATAAACACTATTCCATAAGGATAATCACACTCAATAACAAAACATCCCAGCAGGTTATGATTTTGAAGCACTGTTACTCTTTCAGAACACCATCAGATTATTCATATGTGGCTATTTATCATGCACTATAAAAGTGATCTTTCAAAGCTACTTGAAAGCAAAGGAGGAGGAAATACGCAAACTTCCTTAGCTATTCATATCTAGAATCTATCCTCTTAAAGATAAAATACTAAGTCAATAGACATAAGTTGTAGTGTATTACCTCATTCTCTACATGATTTATTGCAGATGGAAATCAACTAGAAATTGAATTACTTTGAAAGTTTTACTACTGACATTAAAATTTCAGATCTGTATACCTATACTCCTAATAGTGCTTCTGAAAACGATTCTTTGCAGACACGGAAGATACATCTATAACGTTATTCAGTTCTATCAGCATAAAAAAACAGGAGTAATCATCTTCAAAATTTCCAATTATGAAGTCCCTGTTCATCTATCTGAACCTTATTGCCTGACTGGGCTTCGAAAAAATCAACCAGTCACTTGACAATCAGTTACACACATTTTAGCTGGTTCTCATCATGTTCCTAGCCACTTACTAATTCGTGCTAACAGGAGGAGATCCTTACAAATCTAGCATTTCTTTAGCTTTCAAGACCCCCTTTGATTGGAGTATTAATTCTCTATCCTACTTCTCAGTGGAAGCCACCTGAGCATTAACTTGCCAAAAATATACCAAGCTGTTTAGCAATTATATATCAGCTATGTTTGAGGAGATCAAGGTGCACTCACATGCCCTATGCTATGGATATCTCTCTGATTAGCTTGTCATCTGCTCGGAAGAAGATGTAGGCGGAATCTCCCATACAGTCTAGCAGGCCAGCTGTTAGCTGCCTGTCAAGCCCTCAAGTGGACAAGTAGTCCAGGAGCAAAAATGTCACTCCTTTGATCTGGCAAGGAGCAGCTGCTGATTTATAGAGTAGGACTTTGTTCTTCCGTTCTATTTTACTTTCTTTCCTAAGGCAGAACCACAAAATCCAGGAGAAAAAAAAAGTGCCGTTCCCAGCAACATCAACAAGCTCTGACAACTGCAACAGGGTTTTTCTTGGCCCGAACAAAGCTCTCAGGCATCTCCTTTGACGCTCACCTTTCCCCCCCTCCCCCCTCCCCACCATTTTTTGCAATGCGGTAGTTATTGTTTAATTCAGCTTCTGTAAATGGAATGGACTGTGGCCAGCAAGCCTGGGGCATAAACACACCTGTATGAAAGGAGCCTTATTGTAGCAACCATCCACAAGCAAGCTCGCATGAACCACGTTCCTGAGTTCAGAAAGAATGCTCCATTTTTCCTGACAGCAAATTTTACCCTAAGTGGGTTTCTACTTTTGTTGCCACCAACCTGTGATGACCACATGTGAACTGTTTCCTCTTCAATGGCATTTCACTCTTTAAATCCAAGAGAAAAAGGGATTCACTTTTTTAAATCTGTGAGCAAACAGATCCATCAAAAATGTTTATTCACTGTCTACAATATCAATCATTAAGCCTTGAATTAAACAACATCCAGAAAGGCTTTTGCAAATGCAGTATCAAAGATGCCATAATGTTGATTTCGTTACCACTGATTTATACTGACACAGGCTTCCCTGAGTAATATATAAGGAAAAAAAATCAACAACAAAATCTCCATAAGCCATATGCATCGCCTTGCTAAGAATTAAACTGGTTTCAAATGCACGATCCTGTTCTTAGTGGATACATCTGTCATGTCAGAGATGCCCTGTCAACCAAGTGGGACAGGAAACAATGTGGCCTTGAGATAAGCTGTGAGAAGTCAGTAATCATATGCAAGTATGTATGTGTACATGTGTGTATACACATACATGTATGTGTATGTATGTACACACATACACATATCAGGCAAAAAACTGCAGAGATTAACACCTGGCTAAGTTTTCTGTGTGGCTGCTGGAAGGAAGGGTAAAAAGGGTTATCAACTCCAGGATATGTAGACATATACCCACATAGGTCATAGACAGAAATTCTGTGGGTGGCAGGAATGCTGAAAACGAAGGAGAAAAGAATGGCTGTTTAAACATCTTTTTTTGCCATCAAGCCATGTTCTAGTGTTTGCTCTCTTCTCTGCTTTCTCACTTTCACCAGGATGAACAGACTTTTTTCAAAACCTCGTTCCTTGCTCTACCCTATGTTCCCCTTTGGTCAATCAACAGTTACTCAGGACAAACCTCTTCAGTGTTTAGAGGATTATCCTAGTAGAGTTTTCTCTGGGGCTGCGTACAGGTCCCAGAGTTGGGGGGTGGTGGGAAGATAGAGGATAGGAAGGGCAGCAAGGAATAAAGAAGCAGGAATTCCGTATGGCCTATTTTCATCCTTTTTCAATTCTAAAAAATTTAGAATGAATAATTTTTAAGGTCCACAGTAACCTATGCATGCATCACACACTGATAACTTCTATGCACTATATCTAACAAAAGACAAGTTTAATGACAAAATATCACAAGGTAATATATAATAAGAACTTATATATAATATGAAAATATATCATTATATGACTCTCTCTATGTCCACATATATATTTAAAATTTTGAAAATGCAACTTATGCCTTTAAAGAATTTTACTCTTCACAACTACAGTAACAAATCAAAGAGCACAATTTGAGAATACATCTTAATCCTAAATAAACATGGTCTACACTCAGTAAATAAGTGTGATGGGGTCAAAAGAGAAGTCAGAAGTCAAGTTAATCATCACCTTCTTGGAGGAGGGAAGTTGGACCAGATTAAAATAGTATAGATTATTGAGAAAGAAGGAAATAAGGAAATGGTGTGTGTGAAGACACTGAAGTAGACTAAGGCCCAATGTGTGCAAGGGAGGGTGCAGGCACTGAATTCTGACAGGCTCCTGGTTTTGGTCTGGAAAACACAACCACAGTTAATACACAAGCTAGGGGAGGCACCTTTATTTTTTCAGCTTTATTGAGATACAACTGATATATAACATTGTATAAGTCTGACATCAAGACTGCTTGAAGAAATATCAACAATGTCAGATATCCAGATGATACCACTTTAATAGCAGAGAAGGAAGGGGAACTAAAGAGCCTCTTGATGAGCGTGAAAGAGGAGAATGAAAAAGCTGGCTTAAAACGCAGCATTTAAAAACTAAGATCATGTCATCCAGTTCCATCATCATGGCAAATAGATGGGGGAAAAGTGGAAATAGTGACTTGGGCTCCAAAAATCACTGTGGATGGTGACTACAGCCATGAAATTAAAAGACACTTGCTCCTTGGAAGAAAAGCTAGACAGCATATTAAAAAACAGAGACATCACCTTGCCACCAAAGGTCTGACACAGTCAAACCTTCCCTGACATAGTCAAAGCTATTGTTTTTCCAGTAGTCATGTGTGAATATGGGAGTTGGACCATATAAAGAAGGCTGAACACCAAAGAATTGATGGTTTCAAACTGCAGTGCTGGAGAAGACTCTTGAGAGTCCCTTGGATAGCAAGGAGATCAAACCAGTCAATCCTAAAGGAAATCAACACTGAATATTCATTGGAAGGACTGATCTTGAAGCTCCAATACTTTGGCCACCTGATGCAAATAGCTGACTCATTGGAAAAGATCCTGATACCAGGAAAGATTGAGGGCAGGAGGAGAAGGGGGTGACAGAGGATGAGATAATTGGATGGCATCACTGAGTCAACGGACGAGTCTGAGCAAACTGCAGGAGATAGTGAAAGACAGGGAACCCTGGCATGCTGCAGTTCATGGGGTCACAAAGAGGTGGACACAACTGAGCAACTGAACAAGTCTGACATGTGATATTGTATAAACTTAAGGTAGTGTTGATTTGACACATTCATATTACAAAATGATTATCTGACACCTCCATCACATCACATAATTACCACTTCTTTTTCACCGCAAGAACATTTAAGATCTATTCTCTTAGCAACTTTCAAATACATAAGACTGTTAATTATCATCACCTGGCTGTGCACTGGACTTCTAGAACTTTCTCATCTTGAAGCTAGAAGTTTGCATCCTTTGACCAATATTTCCCTATTTCCCCCACCCAGGTGGAAGTTCTTGAGTAACAAATTGAACCTCTGAAATTCCTAAAGAGTAGAATGATAGATAAAATATGGTGCTTGAGGAAGATCTATTCTAAGGGCTACATATGAGCTGGTGAGAAGCAAGAAGCTAAATGGTAGAAAGCTGTTATATTCCAAGCAGAAGAGGGAAATGTACACTCAGACTAAGTTGGTAGAAATACAAAAGAAGTGGGACCTGTGGCTTGGAGAACTGCTGTGAATTGTGTTTAGATGGCAAAGAAGAGATACAAATAGAAGTGCTATTATAAGAGGATAAACTTGAGAATCTATGTCTGGTATGCTATCGTATTCATTTGATAAAAATTGGAAATTTCAGAGGAATTCCTACTTGTTATGGTAAAGGGGCACAAACTCAATTTTCTAAAAGTTACCTTTGAGTTGACAGTGGGACTTTCAGGCTGAGAAACTAGGCAGGCCACTCAAGATAAAGGACAAAAGGAGAGTGAATGGTTGGAAAGAAGTGACTTTAACTTCAAAACCCTCTCGTCTCTTCAAAACTAGATGAATATTTCAGACTGCGGCAACAAGTATAATAAAGTACCTGCAGGCTTACTAAGTCACTTCAGTCGAGTCTGACTCCTTGTGACTCTGAATCATAGCCCTCCAGGCTCCTCTATCCATGGGATTCTCCAGGCAAGCATACTGGACTGGGTTGTCACACCATCCTCCAGGGGATCTTCCCAGTGCAGGGATGGAACCCCAGTCTCTTATGTCTCCTGCATTGACAGGCGGGTTCTTTACTGCTAGCACTACCTGGGAAGCCCAATCAACTGCCTGACTAGTTCCAAAAAATTACTTCTTCTTCCTACATCCTCCAGACTTTATGAAGTCCATTATCTAACAATGTCTGGTCAATTGTTAATTAATTGTCAGAAAAAGCCTTTATTCCTATTAGGCCCAGCTTGCTGGTTTTTCTTTTAATTCTGAGATAATCTGTGTAATTGGAAGCTGATGGTAATATGTCCCTGGCACACTGCGTACACTTCATACTTGGTAGAATTCACAAAAAAGTTTTAAAAATCTGAAATAGGAAAAATATACAGAAGATGGTGTTTTTAAGCAAGAGTGGTAAGACAATCAAGGGTGGGTTTTCTCCAGGTGGTGACAATTTAGAAGAGAATTGATAGTACAAAGTGTTACACTGAAAAGGGACTCCATTAAGTGTGATGGCTTCCAAATTGTGTCCTCCTTTCAAACCATATTTTTCTTTTTAAATGGGCTTTTAAAGTGAAAAATATAGCACTTCACCCAAAACGGTGTGGAAACAAATGGTTCTCAAGTCTCTATTCTTCAACTCAGGCCAAACCACACCAACACCAACAATCTAAAGCCACTTGGTGTTTGGCAGGAAGGGGCTTGCATGAGAATGTCCCCATGGGCCTTTCATTTGTCTGTAGGGCTCCTTTTTCTAAAGCAGCAGGGGAGACCTCAGAGACCAGCATGGCATGCCAGGAGTGTTTGTACGGGCCAGCCTCTTATCCTTCTTCCAACTCTCCTGCTGGTTTAAAAGAAAGAATGTGGCAGAAGACACATTTGGAAGGTGGCAACATTCTTAGGGCCCTTTATCAATACTACTGCTTTCTTTAAATTGTAGCTTGGTCTCTTGTTTGAGAGGCTGAGATTTTAGCACTTTTAAAGGGAACCATAAGTGAGAAATCTCCTAGGTGTTAAGCTTTAGAGTGGCTCCAGCCCAAAATCCAAAAAAAAAAAAAAAAAAAAGAGAGAGAGAGATTAAAACACAGAAAGTCAAGTAATATTAAAAGAAAGATCTAACAAAGTATTATAAATATGTATATAGGGTACAGTTTTCCTGTTTAAAACATGTTATTTAACCAGTTTCTACTGGCATCTAGTTCAGGTGCCAAAGGGGGGAAAAAAATCAAAGATTTGGAAAATTTCAAAGTCACTTTAAATAAACTATATTTCTAATAGCTATACATCTAACAATAATTTTTAAAAATATATTATGAAAACATATCCCATGATGTCAAGAGGCAAAAAAAAATCTCTTCATAAATACATGACTTAATAATGTCCTCACATTTATGATGACCAGACATCAAAGACCAAATTCCAGTTAAAATTTCTTGACTGCCTTTCCTTATAACAAATTAAACATCTTTTTACTTTGATTTGCAGCTGGGTAGCATTCTGTATCTTCTTCAGAGATGTTATATACAGTCTTCCCAACGTGACGGTATTACTACCCACAAAATTTTTAGCATCATCCCGTAATCATAAAAGACATAAAATATATCTTTATAAATCACAAGAGACTTAGCAAACCAGCAGTTATGCCACATCTGCTTTAGTCCTTAAATATTTTAGCTTTAGAGGGTTAGTTAGTGGATTTCTTTCCCTCGAATTGCAGAGAAATAAAGACATCAACCTTTGATTCCTGTATTCCACACTCAGCTACAGTCACCAACAGACAAAGAAGCAAACACTGTGTAACGCAATTTGAAAGGAATTTTTTGCATATTCACATCTCACACTTATCAGAATTCCCTAAAGTGGCCTAACTATTAGAAATAGAAATGATAGCATTTGAATTTTCTCCATTTTCACAGTAAAGATAAAGTAACATAAAATAATTTAATTTACAAATTGGTTTAACTCCTATACAGTTATGTACATATAAACAAAAAGACAATTAATAAGTATAAAGTTAATATGCCAACTACCTAGGAACATACTATTTCTTCTGTCTTTGGGGCCTTTCTCTCATGGCTGTCTGGTAAACACACCCTTCAATATTCTTATCAGAGAATATCTTTTTGAGGTAACTTCCCAGATTCCATAGTTTGAGTCAGAAGCACTTCTTCAGTCAGTTGCACCAAGTTCAGAGATCCATCTCAGCATCTATTCAATACTAAAATCATAATGTATATATCTAGCTTCTCACCAGGCAGTCTCAGAGGCCAGGGCCACATCTTAATTCTACGTTATTGAAAGCATGTCAAACATACAGTACATCTTCAGTAAAATGTATGGTGAAGTGCTAACCAAATGACAATGAAAATAGGGTTCCTGTGTCTTGGAAATAATGTCAAATTGAGAATGGAAGAGCCCAGAGGAATTTTCTGTCCTCATTTTGCAAGTGGCTGAATAGCTGAAGCCCGGATGAAATGACAGCATATTCAAAAGCAGAGACATTACTTTGTCCACAAAGGTCCATCTAGTCAAGGCTATGGTTTTTCCAGTGGTCATGAATGGATGTGAAAGTTGGGCGCTAAAGAAAGCTGAGTACTGAAGAATTGATGCTTTTGAACTGTGGTGTTGGAGAAGATTCTTGAGAGTCCCTTGAACTGCAAGGAGATCCAACTAGTCTATCCTAAAGGAGATCAGTTCTGGGTGTTCATTGGTAGGACTGATGCTGAAGCTGAAACTCCAATACTTTGGCCACCTGATGCGAAGAGCTGACTCATTTGAAAAGACCCTGATGCTGGGAAAGATTGAGGGCAGGAGAAGGGGACGACAGAGGATGAGATGGTTGGATGGCATCACCAACTCAATGGACATGGGTTTGGGTGGACTCCGGGAGTTGGTGATGGACAGGGAAGCCTGGTGTGCTGCAGTTCATGGGGTCGCAAAAAGTTGGACACAACTGAGCGACTGAACTGAACTGAACTGATGAAATGATTTTTCCCAGAATGGGGCAGAGCTAAGGTGGGAAATAACTCTGGCGTCCTGTCTCTGGGGAGTGATCTTTGCACTCAGAAACAACTAAAGATACAGACTAGAGGCATTAGTTTAAAGATGTGACTCCATCTGGCTTTACGGATGCCAGACAAATCTTGTGTACAGTGGTGAAGGAAGAGAAGGACTTGACTTGGCAGAAAGTGGGCATCAGACTTTTCTAAGCTGGGTAACACTGAATGATAAGTCCAGTTGCTGGAGAGGGAAGAATAAGCTGGGAATAATGGGAATTGAACTCAATGGAATATTATGGTGTGCGTGTATTTTGGGATAGACGAATAATAAGTAGAAACTGAAGAAAGAGGAAGGAAAGAAGAATAGAAAGCTTTCTTAAATTTTTTTTCCCCCAGATTGTACTCTGAAGGACAGTGGTGTCAATGTCTCGATGTTTCTCCAAAACAAAGATGGTAAGTCAAAGCGTGGTAGGGAGCAGCACTAAACGAAACAAAGAAAGTCAAAGTGTTAGTTGCTCAGTGGTGTCCAGCTCTTGCAACCCCATGGACTGTAGCCTATCGGGCTCCTCTGTCCATGGGCTTTCCCAGGGAAGAATACTGGAGTGAGTTGCCATTCCCTTCTCCAAGGATCTTCCCAACCCAGGGATCGAATCTGCGTCTCCCACATTGTAGACAGATTATTTACCACCTGAGCCACCAGGAAAGCCCAAACATATATTATGAATCTCTAAGAAGGCATGATAGTACAAATCAAACTTGGCTTCAGTTATTAAGATTTTGAGGGGCACTATGCTATGGTTTTTTCCAGTAGTCATGTATGGATGTGAGAGTTGGACTCTAAAGAAAGCTGAGCGCTGAAAGAATTGATGCATTTGAACTGTGGTGTTGGAGAAGACTCTTGAGAGTCCCTTGGACTGCAAGGAGATCCAACCAGTCCATTCTGAAGGAGATCAGCCCTGGATATTCTTTGGAAGGACTGATGCTAAATCAATCAATCCAGTACTTTGGCCACCTCATGTGAAGAGTTGACACACTGGAAAAGACTCTGACGCTGGGAGGGATTGGGGGCAGGAGGAGAAGGGGACAACAGAGGATGAGATGGCTGGATGGCATCACCAACTTGATGGATGTGAGTTTGAGTGAACTCTGGGAGTTGGTGATGGACAGGGAGGCCTGGCGTGCTGCAGTTCATGGGGTTGCAAAGAGCCGGACATGACTGAGCAAATGAACTGAACTGAGGGCTCCAAGGATTTGAAAAAATTAAGGAGTATTTTTTTAACCAAAATTGTGTTTTTAAATCATTTATGAATTTGAAAATGAGATTTCCATGTTCCCACTTCCCCAAGTCAGACTCAAAGATAGAGAACCATTTGTAGGGCTCTTGTTTTATATCTTGTGCTTGATGAGTCCCTCAGTCATGTCCAACTCTTTGCGACTCCATGGACTCTAGCTCCATGGATGGGCTCTTTTGTCGTTGGAATTTTCCAGCGAGAATACTGGAGTGGATTGCCATTTCCTACTCCAAGGGATCTTCCCAACCCAGGAATCAAACCCACGTCTTTTGAGTCTCCTGCATTGGCTGGTGGATTCTTTACTACTGTGCTTTCTGGGAAGCCTGTTTTCTATCTTACCTGTTCATAACACCCCCTCCCAAGATTATTATAAAACCTGACTACTCCATTGCCCTTGGACCCCTAAAAATATTCAGGCTGAGAATGTTCTTTGAATTTCTCTATCTCAAATATAGTTTGATCATTAGGAGATGACGCTAGGCTAGGATGTTTGCTCTAATTTTCCCCTTTTCCTACTTTTCTCGTATTTTCTTGCTCAATGAAATATTATAAAAAGCAACAACTATTATTGGGTATTTTGCTATGTGTACCTAAAATTTCTGCTTCAAAAATGATTCAGAAACTGAAGACTAATCTTAAAACTAGGAGGTTTTTTTTTTTTTTTTTTTGGCAACACCCTCTACATCTTTCATTAATGAGAACTAAAACTTGGGCTGTGGCCATCTAACTTTAGCATGTCGACTACATGTGTTAGAGACTTCTGCATACGGAGGGTGGAAGATGGGGAGGAGAGAGACAGAGTCAGAGACAAGGCGGCGGGGGGAGCAGGACGTTAAGGAAAGACAGAAATGAGAAGGGAGGAGAGACAGGAAAAGAGGAAGTGCTGCTTTGGGTAAAGCACCTCAATGCACATGCAATGCTCCATCCTCCTCTTCCCTCCCACCCCCGCCCTGCCCCCACCAATTCTACTTTTTTGTTTACAGAGTGTACAAGTACAAGATCAGCTTTTACTTAGAACTGTGTTAAACACCACCTGCCTGCCCTCTGAACCTCGCTGTCTCAGGAAGAGGTCAGCCCGGTGAAGGGCTCCACTTCTATAAGCAATCCTGTCATTCAGGCTAACAGCAGTGATTCACTCACAGGACGCAAAAATGACTCAATTGTTGGGCTTATTGACTCCAGGGAGCACAGCTACTCTATCATTACCATGGAGTGCAAACACCCTGAGCTCTGTGTTGGTCCACTTAAAATTACTATTTGCTGTGAAGGATTGGCAAAGCAATTCTTAAAATGATGGGGGTGAAAGTCAGGCGAGCGCCATTATGGGCTTTTCCTTCCGTTTAAGCAGAAGTAAGCAGTACAGGACTCGTTCTGAGACTGACCCACTTATTTAACCTTTTGTTCACTTTGCTGTATTAACATATATTAACTGACTATATAAGCCCTGGGGGGGATTACCTCATGACCAAATTACGGTCCCATTTTCATGGGTAACCTCTCCTTGGGTGGAAATTAAACCCCACCATAAATACATTGTCAGTCCATACAGAATTGAGGAGAGATACCCACAAACAAATGCCGAACGCCCGTCCGGCAAAGACCACAGCAACCACGGAGAGGTTTGGTAAATTAGACACTAGAGGAACTATTTGAAAAACCAAATAAATTTAATTAAATAAGTTACAAAGTTATTTTCCCGTCTCTTATCTACTCCCCTTGGTTAATATCCATGACATACTGATGTTGCATAATTGCTCTTATGGAATGCTGCAGCTCTGAGCCATAATGAGCTGCCTTTGCACAAAGGCAGCAAAAGTGGTTTCCCTACAGAGTTATCTTCTCAATTATTTATACTTGCAACACTTTCACATAATGGCAGTTTTAAAATCAAACAAACAAAGCAAACCGTACAAGAAAGGAAGGAGACTAGAAGGTGCAGGGACCTTTTCTTTCCTTTTTGAACACCAGAAAGGAGAGACAGGCCACAACGACTCAGCTGAATTTGGTTTCTTGAAAAGTCTCGGGGGCCCTGCAACCAGATGACATCAAAGCATTTGAGATTGCCACCTAGGTGAGGGATTAGAAACACTCTGCATACCTGCCTTGCTTTTAATCTGTCATATCCAAATATATAAAGGAATGCAAACTTAATTTTTGCCTTTTACAAGCTGGCCTTGAAAATTCCTAGTCAGAAAACTTGACCCCCTACTCTCCATTCCTGGAAAAAGAAAAAGGTGCTAAACTGTCAAAATGATGTCAATGTAAACAGAAAATGGCTGTGTGTGTCATAGTGGTCCCCCAGGCAGCAGAGGGGATGGCCAGTTTTTATGGTGCTTATTTCCACTGTCCATACCTGCCTTTGGTTAATCAGTCAAAAACTTACATACAAAAAAGCTACTTTATAGTTCTACTATATACAGATATACAAAATAAGATAAAGGGTGTATTTAAACATTATGGAAAAACTATTATAATATTTAATTTTGGAAAATCTTTGATATGAAGTGTTACCACTGCTATAAAGTTTCAATTTACTTTGTTCTTAGCACTTAGCTTAGTCAACCATTCAGAGTAGGTACTCAATAGGCATCAGCCTGGTTATATTTCCAAGTTAATCTATAGATGTGCTTGAAGAGCTTGTATTTTAAGAAATTAATAGTCAACTTTTGACCAGACATACATTTTGGATTTGCACAAAAATTTACATTTTAAGATTCTCCATTAAACAGGCAAAGATTCCAGCCTTTAGGAGGTAGTTACTACCTTCATTTGAAGAGATATTCCTCATCATATAACGGCCAGTCATACATCTGTGATTGAAGATATTTCCCATCAGCACCAGTGAGATGGTGCTTTTATATCAGCTATCAGCTAGATCCAAAGAACAAACTCTTAAAGAAACTATTTCCTTAAACTCCCACAGAGAAAGATTATAAAGACACCATAAAAATAACAATTTTAAAAACCTCAAAATTTGTTTCTTGCAATTTGCTTATATGCATACACTGAATTTACAAACACACACACACACACAAACATACACACACACACACATATATTTGCTTTTCATTAATGTACCTTACATACCTTGTGACTTTAAATCTCTTCTTTTTATACAGTTTTAAAAAATTAAGGTATTTTCCCCCTCAAACACACAGGTACTACTCTGAAAGTTCAGAAAGAAAAAAAAAATACACCCTGCTGAAAGGAAATTAGACCATTATCCATAACCCACCAGAGGACAGGCTGTAGGTTAGGTTGTCAGAGGGAAGCAGTTGGGGCTAAGTGGGGATCCACCATATTGTTTTGCTCCACCCCCAGGAGTCTAACCAACCAAATATCACATTGTAGCCACTTGCTGCTTCTTACAACTCCTCTTAGCCAGGGAAAGCTAAGGACGAACCATATTTTCTGGCTGCCTTTCGTTCTGCCACCCTTACCTTCAGTGTCAAACTGTTTACTGGTGTGGTGGAAGCTGAAAGATTGTAGGCCCAATTCTACTCCTCAACATAAAACTACAGCCTATTATTTGGGCTTGTAGTAGCACTAGACACCTTAAACACTGAAAAAATTATCTTTCTAGGTGAGTGCATGTGTGCTTATGGACTGGATTTGTCCATAAGCAAAGGGTAATACATGGAGAATGCAGGTAATGGTGAGAAAGCTCTTGAGCCAGAAGATTAAAAACAGAATCCTAGTATAGACAAATATAAATCTGAGTAAACTTTGATGTAAGGCTTCCCTGGTGGCACAGACAGTAAAGAATCTGCCTGCAATGCAGAAGGCCCCGGGTTCAATCCCTGCGTCAGGAAGATCCCCCGGAGAAGGGAATGGCCTCCCACTTCAGTATTCTTGCCTGGACAATGCCATGGACAGAGAAGCCTGGTAGGCTACAGTCCACGGGGTCACAAAATGTCAGACATGACTGAGCAACTAACACTTTCAAACTTTGATGTACTGCAAGTATGTCCGATGTTATGCATAACATAAATTGGGAAAGGTATACGTCAAGGCTGTATAGTGTCACCCTGCTTATTTAACTTATATGCAGAGTACATCATGTGAAATGCCAGGCTGGATGAAGCACAAGCTGGAATCAAGTTTGCAGGGAGAAATATCAACCTTAGATATGCAGATGACACCACCCTTATGACAGAAAGTGAAGAGGAACTAAAGAGCCTCTTGATGAAAGTGAAAGAGAAGAGTGAAAAAGTTGGCTTAAAGCTCAACATTCAGAAAACGAAGATCATGGCATCCGGTCCCGTCACTTCATGGCAAATAGATGGGGAAAAAATGGAAACAGTGAGAGACTTCATTTTCTTGGGCTCCAAAATCACTGCAGATGGTGACTGCAGTCATGAAATTAAGACGCTTGCTCCTTGGAAGAAAAGTTATGACTAACCTAGACAGCGTATTAAAAAGCAGAAATATTACTTTGCCAAGAAAATTCTGTCCAGTCAAAGCTATGGTTTTTCCAGCAGTCATATATGGATGTGAGAGTTATAAAGAAAGCTGAGCCCCAAAGAATTGATGCTTTTGAACTGTGGTGATGGAGAAGACTCTTGAGAGCCCCTTGGACTGCAAGGAGATCCAACCAGTCCATCCTAAAGGAGATCAGTCCTGGGTGTTCATTGGAAGGACTGGTGCTGAACTGAAGCCCCAATACTTTGGCCACCTAATGCAAAGAACTGACTCATTTGAAAAGACCCTGATATTAGGAAAGACTGAAGGCAGGAGGAAAAGGGGACAACAGAGAATGAGATGGTTGGATGGCATCACTGACTCAACGGACATGAGTTTGAGCATGCTCGGGGAGTTGGTGAGGAAAGGGAAGCCTGGCATGCTGAAGTCCATGGGGTCGCAAAGAGTTGGACATGACTGAATGACTGAACTGACTGATGCAGAACACATTTTTCAAAGACACTGATGCGATAACTAATATTTGATTAATCATTACATGAAAGATTAGTTAAATGTTGTGGCCCAGTTTTGGGGTTTTCAAATATGGGTAAGTTCTGAAGTCTCAGATTCTATGAATGGACTCTAGTTCATCTGAAAAGCACACCTTCTGGCAGTTAAAAGCAATTTAAAGGTCAGTAGATTGTGGGCGGAAGTGAATTGGCTTGGAGAGCAAAACCAACAGCACTGGGGCGAGAGGGTGTGACTTTCATCCCTGTAAAAGCTCCCACTGATGGGAACAGAAGCTGCTATCAGTGGCTTGAGGGCAGTAATATTATAAGGCCCTCAATTCCCAAACGTGATAGATTCATAAGAAATTTTAACCTCGATTTTTTCCAGCTTTCCTCAACCACAGTAACAGACTCTCTCTTAGTACAGCAGCCAATTAACCAAGCATTAAAAAAAAAAACCCACAAATCTATATCAATAGCTTTGCACACAAAAAGAAAGATGTGTGAAGTAAACACTTAATCATTGTTGTAAATGATCTGATCCAGGATGTCTAAGAGCCAAGGAAGTTGAAACAGACTACGGTTGAAAAGACTAATTAAAAAAAAAAAATCAGAAGAAATAGCATATTTCTCTCTTTTCCTGTAAGCATCTGATACATTTGCTTTTACACTGCAGTTTGTAGTAACAGGCCTTGAGCTTACCTTTGACTAGTGGCAGATCTGATAAGAGCCTTTGTGCTCAGTGGTGTCTGACTCTTTGCAACCCTATGGACTGTAGCCTGCTAGGCTTCTCTGTCCATGGGATTTTCCAGGCAAGAATTCTGGAGTGGCTTGGCATTCTCTTCTGCCAGGGGATCTTCCCCACCCTGGGATCGAACCCATCTCCTGTGTCTCCTGCACGGGCAGGCGTATTCTTTACCACTGAGCCACTTGGGAAGCCCTGATCTGATAAGGGATTGGCACAAATATGCTAAACCTGGTTTTACAAATTGTTTTGCAACTTCTCTTCCCAGATAAACATAACCCGAGTACAACTTCTGAGAGGGAAAAAAAAAAAAAAGTTGTGTTTACTTGTCCTGTGCTTAAGGATTTTTTTCTTCTACATGTTCCCTCAGGATGCTGGCTTGCAACCTAGAAAAAGCTTGGATTTCAGTTTCAGTCTCCAAGGTATTCTACTGTTCAGCTAGGCTGTGAGCTAGGAGGGAGGCTCTCTACCTTGCTGATTTAATTAACGGGATTCTTTTCATTATTATGGGGATTTAGCTTCTTCTTGCCTTCAGTGTTTGGGAAACACTGATTTACGTTTTATATTTTGAAGGGAAATTTGTTGCTCTTTGACAGCTGAAGCCTGGTCAATTCCTGGCATCGAAGGGACCCCAGGGAGGTGTCACAGTTGCCCTGCCCTGCCCACCTACACATTGTCATCTCAAGGGCAACCCTCCAGAAGTGAGAAGAACCATCAGCTGTTCCCTACCCATCCCACTCTTCCTCCCTCGGATAATTACACCAGCAGGGGTTGGCCTGTTCCCATTTGTGAACGGTGGTATTTGTAGGTTGATCAGTAAGTGTGAATCACCAATTCGTTTATGTGAAGCAAACCGTCCATGAATCTCTGGACTGGATCTAATCTCTTGATTAAATGGAGTTCACTGAATTAAGTGGTAGACTGTGCTGTACTTCTTATGAAGACCATGACTGAAGGCAAAGTCAGGATAAATTTTAAATATGACAATATATATTTATTAAATATGAAAATATATTTGAAGTTAGTGCTATAGAAAATCTGGCAGGGAGAGTCATCATGATCCTACTGGGTTGTTGCTCTCCTAAACTACACAGTTCACTGAATTTTGACTTGAGGAAAAGTCAAACATTTAGTGAAAACTCTGGAAAACTCATAGCAAATTTATATTTTAGGCGAAAAATGTCAAGTATCAGTTAATGCCCATAATTTGAGTATAATCAAAGTCTCCTTTCCTAAGAGGGCTTCATAATTTACCTTCACTCCTATGATTATAATTAATATTTATTGAGCACTATACTGAGCGTGTACAGGTATCCTCTTAATTCTCACAAAAACCTATTGAAACAGGTACCCTTATCAGCATTCCCATTTTGTGGTTAGGAAGTTGAGATTTGGCAAAATCTAATGATATGCCTAAATGTCCTCCAGATGGCTTGATGGTAAAGAATCTGCCTACCAAGCAGGAGACATGGGAGATGTGGGTTCGATCCATGGGTTGGGAAGATCCTCTGGAGAAGGAAATGGCAATCCACTCCAGTATTCTTGCCTGGGAAATCCCATGGACAGAGGAGCCTGGTGGGCTACAGTCCACAGGGTTTCAAAAGAGTTGGTCATGACTAAGCGACTGAGCATGCACTCAATAATATGCATAAGGTCACACTATTAGTAAGTGGCATAGGTGGGGCTCATATCCAGTCCTTGACTTAGTATGCTCTACATGGACATGTAGCTACCTCCAGGGTGTATATTCTGATAGTGATAAGCAGGTATTAGGGCCTGAACTGTGTTCTACCTCCCCAAATTTATATGTTAAACTCCCAATCCCCAGTACCTCAGAATGTAACTGCATTTGAGATAAGGTATTTAAAGAGGTGAGCTAAAATGAAGCCATTAGGGTGGGACTCAACACCAATATGATGCATGTCCTTATAAAGAACAAGAAGAGACACCAGGAATGTAGGTGTTCCAAGGAAAAACCACATGAAGACACAATGAGAAGGAGGCCTCAGCCAGCCAAGGAGAGAGGCCCCTGAAGAAATCAAACCTGACAATACCTTGGTCTTGGATTTCCAGGCTCCAGAATTGTTAGAAAATACATTTCTATAGTTTGAGCCAAGTAATCTGTGGAACTTTGTAAGGGTGGCCCTGGGAAACTAATGCAGAAGGTAACAAGGAAATAAGAGCAGGAAGAAAAGCAGAAACCAAAGTTTTATTTGAAAAGATGGTCATTTCTCTATAACTGCTGGAGACCATACTCTTGGAGGCATTAGCTCCTGTCAATCTTCCATACACACTAGGATGAGCTTTTTTCCTAAATTTATTTTTGGCTGTGCTGGGTCTTTGTTGCTGAATGCAGGCACGGGCTTTCTCTTGTTGCAGAGAGATGGGGCTACTCTTCACTGCGGTGCATGGGCTTCTCACTACAGTGGTTTCTCTTGTTGCAGACCACAGGTTCTAGGCACTCAGACTTCAGTAGTTGTGGCTCACAGGCTCCAGAGTGTGGGCTTCAGGAGTTGTGGCACAGGGGCTTAGTTGCTCTAGGGCATGTGGGATCTTCCCAGACCAGGGATTGAACCCATGTCCCCTGCATTGGGAGGTGGATTCTTAACCACTGGACCACCAGGAAGTCCCTATGATGAGCTCTTGTTTCCATTTATTAAGTGAGTGAATGCTGCAGAATGTACATGGGATGGCTAAAGGCCCTGGGGCAGTTAGGAGAAGAAAACTACTTCATGGGTAAGAAAGGCAGGGCTGTTCTAGCAGAAAAGAGAAAAGGAAGCAGGCTGGTGATGCAGGTAGAGACAGCTCTGGAATTACCTGAAGGGATCTTCCTGAATATAGTTTCCTACCCCCAACACAACTGGGGGCTAGCAAATTAGGAATACTTGGGTTCGCGAAGAGTCAGACACGACTGAGCGACTTCCCTTTCACTTTTCACTTTCATGCATTGGAGAAGGAAATGGCAACTCACTCCAGTGTTCTTGCCTGGAGAATCCCAGGGACGGGGGAGCCTGATGGGCTGCTGTCTATGGGGTCGCACAGTCGGACACGACTGAAGCGACTTAGCAGCAGCAGAGTTACTCAAAGAAATGATGCTTTTGAACTGTGGTGCTGGGCACCAAAGAATTGATGCTTTCAAACTGCAGTGCTGTAGAAGACTCTTGAGAGTTCCTTGGATAACAAGGAGATCAAACGAGTCAATCCTAAATGAAATCAACTCTGAATATTCATTGGAAGGACTGATGCTGAAGCTGAAGCTCCATGGCTTTGGCTACCTGATATGAATAGCCAACTCATTAGGAAAGACCCTGATGCTGGGAAAGACTGAGGGCAAGAGGAGAAGGGGATGATAAAGGGTGAGATGGTTGGATGGCAACACCAACTCAATGGACATGAGTTTGAGCAAACGCTGGGAGATGGTGAAGGACAGGGAAGCCTGGTGTGCTGCAGTCCATGGGGTCACAAAGAGTCGGACATGACTGAAAGACTGAACAAAGAATTCCTCTTCTTGTCGTCTCAGGAGAGGTCAGCAGGTGAAATATCTCCTGGAAATCAGGTAGTATCTTGATAACAGCCTGATCACATGCTTGTTTATTTCCAACACACCCTTTCTTTGACATTTTCCCATCTAGGCAGGAAAACGGAGCCAATTTTTCAAACGAACACATAAAATGGAGTCTTAAACATGGAGAAGCAATGGCACCCCACTTCAGTACTCTTGCCTGGAAAATCCCATGGATGGAGGAGCCTGGTAGGCTGCAGTCCATGGAGTCGCTAGGAGTCGGACATGACTGAGCAACTTCACTTTCACTTTTCACTTTCATGCATTGGAGAAGGAAATGGCAACCCACTCCAGTGTTCTTGCCTGGAGAATCCCAGGGATGGCGGAGCCTGGTGGGCTGCCATCTATGGGGTTGCACAGAGTCAGACATGACTGACATGACTTAGCAGCAGCAAACACTATCTAAGTTCTAGACTACAACTTTAGACTTACTCTGGACTTCCCAGATGGCGCTAGTGGTAAAGAACCTGCCTGCCAATGCAGGTTAGATGAAAGAGATGCTGGTTTGATCCCTGGGTCAGGAAAATCTTCTGGAGGAGGGCATGGCAACCCACTCCAGTATTCTTGCCTGGAGAGACCTACGGACAGAGGAACTTGGCAGGCTACAGTCCATAAGGTTGAAAAGAGTCGGACATGACTGATAAGACTTAGCACATGCAGATTTATAAGTCAATGGGTTAGTGGGTTCTACGGGAGAATAAAGGAAAAATACAGAAAGTGCATCTAATTACACAGTGGTTAGCATTTAATATTTTTCTTTAATCAAGAAAATGGGTATGGGGATGTGGTTTAACTGGTGGAGAAAAAAATACAGTAAAATAAGTTTTTACTCTAAATCTGATTCAACAGGTCCAAACTAATTTTCTCATTCATCAGCTCTGCAGGGTTACATTAGCGTTGTTCTTTAGAAATTTGAATTACCTTTGTTTATTCAGTGTTTATCAAAAGCCTGAAATTCAGAGCATAGCTCTGTCCTCACAATTTAGGCTTCTTGAGTTTTCTCACAGAGGAAATCCTCAACAGATTTTTATCTTCAACCAAACTCTGGTGAAGCACTTGGGTAAAATGTCACCTGGGGCCCCCAAATCATCACTACACTGAACATAACCTAAAGGAGTTTTAGGTCAATGAAAGGAGGAAGCCACAGAACATTCAAAGAAAATAAACACAATGGCAAGACGTCCGTGCCATAGACACATATAAGATTTCTTTACACACAGATGACAGTTTCCTGGTGGCTCAGGTGCTTGTAATGCAAGAGACTGCGGTTTGATTTGGGGGTCAGGGAAGATCCCCTGGAGAAGGGAATGGCTACCCATTCCAGTATTCTTGCCTGGAGAAACCCATGAACAGACGAGCCTGGTGGGCTACAGTCCATGGGGTCCCAAAGAGTTGGACATGACTGAGCGACTAACACTTTCACTTTCACTTTTCAGATGAGAGTTTCACAATGGAGGCCTCTCCTTGCCTTTCCCATCTCTGCATCACCTACAGTGAGACCCATTCCCACTACCCACATGGTGAATTCTCCCTCCAAACACTCTTCTGAGTCTCTCGTTTCATCCTCCTCCTCCTCTTATGAATAGTTTTTGATTGACTGTACAAATCTCGAAGAAACAATTCTTGATCCCATGAATAAAGTTTTATGCAGCTGCTACTGTCTATTTGGCATTGCACTGAGAGTTTTATGGGGAACTTGCATGAGAGGCCACATTTGCCAAGTGAAAAAAACACTAGATTTGGGATTAATTTCATGTCCTAAGGATTTTCTAATTTAACTGAAGAAAGAAGACATCACATTTATCCATCAACCCGTTAAGTTTGATGTGATGGGAGAAATAGCACAACTGAATGGAAAGAGCATGGGTTTTAGAGACCTGGGTTTGAATCCTGACTATATCACTTATTATGTGGTTTGCGGCAAATTCTTTAAATTTTCTGTTTTTCAATATCCTCAACTGTAAGATAAGAATAAACTATATAACCTTTTTGACAGAGTTACCCTGAAGATGAGATGTACTGGAAAGGCATCAGAACATCATCTGAGAACTACTAAAAAAAAAAAAAGTCATTCTAAAATAAATTTCCAACATTTCCAACCCTCCAAGTATTGCCAGGCATACATAGATGAAAAGATTCAGTGTTACTCTCAGAAAGCTGGGAGTTTAGTAGTAAAAAGATGACCATGCTTTCAGATGAATGAGTCTCTGTGGCAGCAAAGTGGTCCTGATGTGCAGACAGGATGGACATAACATGCGTGAGAGAGGGACAGGAGACCCTGGGCTTCTCTTGGAAGGATTCCAATAGGTAGAAATGGGAAGAACAGAAGGAGGAAGAATATACTGAGTAGAGGAAACTGCTTAAGCAAATACACAGAGAGAGCAAGTGTTTAGAGTTAAGATGCTTTGTAGAAGAGGTGCTAGATTGAAGTAAGGAGATAAATTTGAATCCTCGCTTGCAACTTCCTAGCTATTTGACCTCTCTGATTCACAATTTCTCATCTGTAAACTAGAGATGATAGATAATCCATAAATTTATTATAAAGATTAAAAATTTAGCTAAACAGTTGGTATATTTGGAATACTATAAATTATTAATGTATTTTTTTAAGTCTTGGAAAGGGTAATTAGAAAAACTCCCAATATTACCAGGTAGCGCTACTGGTAAAGAACCTGCCTGCCAATGCAGGAGATGTAAGAGATACAGGTTTGGTCCCTGGGTTGGGGAGATCCCCTGAAGACGGAAATGGCAACCCACTCCAGCATTCTTGCCTGGGAAATCCCATGGACAGAGGAGCCTGGTGGGCTCCAGTCCACATGGTTGCAAAGAATCAGACAGGACTGAGTCAACTGAGCATGACTGAACCCCCAACGTCACCAAAAGAATCCTAATGTGTGCCTATGTCACGTGCTCAGAGGCCTGATAATAGCATTCATTTTACTATCAATTAAACACTGGAAGAAGAGCCTCAAATTTATTTGTCATTAACTTGCACTTAGATAATTATTTTATCTACAGTGAAACATCATTGGATTGTCAACGGAAAAAAGTAAATAATGCAGAGACAACTTGAATTTTCAATGATTTCATTAGGTTTTACCTTCTGAGTTTTGTCTCCCTACAACAGTATAGAAAAGCATAAACACATAGATGGACCTTTGTTCGACACTCACAAATTATTCATCTAGGTATTTAAGCATAAAAGAATAACATACTTACCCTATTTATTGTCCCTTGAGGTCAAAGACTGTAGAAGCTAAAATTCCTGTGTTGGAGGATGGGAATTATGTAGCAGTGAGAAGAAGAAGGAAGTGGAGGGCTGGAGACTAAAGTCTCAGAAACACTTAGCAACCTATACTTCTCTTCAGTAACCACCTTTTAAAAAATTCTTAGAAACCTTATAAAGGTGAGGGTGAGGATGACGCAGGACTTATTTTGCTGACTAATAAAAATAAGTCTGCTTAAAATTCTTTACTTTGAGCACATGTGGGATGGTGGTTCTAAATATGGATTACAAGTGTCAGAAAAACTCCATGTCAACTTTTGGCACAGGATATTCACTTATTCCTCATTTTTACTGAGTAAAGAAAGGTAAAATGCAATCTTGACCTAGGTAAGAATAGCAAGGAGAGATAGGAAAGCCTTCCTCAGTGATCAGTGCAAACGAAATAGAGGAAAACAATAGAACAGGAAAGACTAGAGATCTCTTCAAGAAAATTAGAGATACCAAGGAAACATTTCATGCAAAGATAGGATCAATAAAGGTCTGAAATGGTATGGAGCTAACAGAAACAGAAGATATTAAGAAGATGTGGCAAGAATACACAGGAGAACTATACAAAAAAGATCTTCATGACCCAGATAATCATGATGGTGTGATCACTTACACTCACCTAGAGCCAGATATCCTGGAATGTGAAGTCAAATGGGCCTTAGGAAGCATCACTAGGAACAAAGCTAGTGGAGGTGATGGAATTCCAGTTGAGCTATTTCAAATCCTAAAAGATGATGCTGTGAAAGTGCTGCACTCAATATGCCAGCAAATTGGGAAAACTCAGCAGTGGCCACAGGACTGGAAAAGGTCAGTTTTCATTCCAATCCCAAAGAAAGGCAATGCCAAAGAATGTTCAAACTACTGCACAATTGCACTCATCTCAAACGTTAGCAAAGTAATGCTCAAAATTCTCCAAGCCAGCCTTCAACAGTATGTGAACAGTGAGCTTCCAGATGTTCAAACTGGATTTAGAAAAGGCAGAGGAACCAGAGATCAAATTGCCAACATCTGCTGGATCATCAAAAAAGCCACAAAGTTTCAGAAAAACATCTATTTCTGCTTTATTGACTATGCCAAAGCCTTTGACTGTGTGGATCACAATAAACTGTGGAAAATTCTGAGAGAGATGGGAATACCAGACCACCTGACCTGCCTCTTGAGAAATCTGTATGCAGGTCAGGAAGCAACAGTTAGAACTGGACATGGAACAACAGACTGGTTCCAAATAGGAAAAGGAGTACATCAAGGCTGTATATTGTCACCCTGCTTATTTAACTTCTATGCAGAGTACATCATGAGAAATGCTGGACTGGAAGAAGCACAAGCTGGAATCAAGATTATCGGGAGAAATATCAATAACCTCAGATATGCAGATGACACCACCCTTATAGCAGAAAGTGAAGAACTAAAGAGCCTCTTGATGAAAGTGAAAAAGGAGAGTGAAAAAGTTGGCTTAAAGCTCAACATTCAGAAAACAAAGGTCATGGCATCCGGTCCCATCACTTCATGGCAAATAGATGGGGAAACAGTGAAAACAGTGTCAGACTTTATTTTTCTGGGCTCCAAAATCACTGCAGATTCTTATTGCAGCCATGAAATTAAAAGACACTTACTCCTTGGAAGGAAAGTTATGACCAACCTAGATAGTATATTCAAAAGCAGAAACATACTTTGCCAACAAAGGTCCATCTAGTCAAGGCTATGGTTTTCCCAGTGGTCATGTATGGATGTGACAGTTGGACTGTGAAGAAAGCTGAGCGCTGAAGAATTGATGCTTTTGAACTGTGGTGTTGGAGAAGACTCTTGAGAGTCCCTTGGACTGCAAGGAGATCCAACCAGTCCATCCTAAATGAGATCAGTCCTGGGCGTTCATTGGAAGGACTGATGCCAAAGCTGAAACTCCAATACTTTGGCCACCTGATGAGAAGAGCTAACTCATTTGAAAAGACCCTGATGCTGGGAAAGATTGAAGGCGGGAGGAGAAGGGGACGACAGAGGATGAGATGGTTGGATAGCATCACCGACTTAATGGACATGGGTTTGGGTAGACTACGGCAGTTGGTGATGGACAGGGAGGCCTGGCGTGCTGTGGTTCATGGGGTTGCAAAGAGTCGGACACGACTGACTGACTGACTGAACTGAACTTGACCTAGTTTATAAGAGGTATATTCTCAGAAACATCTCTGTTTTGAACATCAAATAATTAAGAAAAAAGATGTTAATTATGTCCTTAATTTGGAAAAAGGGAAACATTTGTTAAAGTCCTGTTGTTTCACATCCTTTCTCCAGAATTAAAATGACTGGTTGGACATACATAGGTGGATGCTCAAATTGAACCAACTCAGGACTGGAGTGTACATGACTGGAAAAAACATGTCTCAAAGGGTTCAGAAGAATTAAAAAAAAACCGTATTGTTCAGTTTCAATCCTGAAGAATCAAATAAAGCCTAGTACATTTTCCGTTCGTTAATCAAGAATGGTGTATAAAGTTCTCTAGGATGAAGCCCCTGTAGAGTAAAGCTGCCAAATCACCTTCGATAAATTTTTAATGAGGTGTTTGCCCTGGTGATAGGTAAGAAAAGATGTCCTGGAATGCCTGTGAAATATGCGGGTTTGACTCAAAGAACTCTGTGTAGCCCCATCAATCACAGGGCCGAAAGGAGAAACATGGAAAATAAAAGGAGAAGTGATCGATTCCAATGGAACATGAAGTATAAACATGCATTCTCTTCAAGAGACAGTCACTCAGCTTGTTTTATAAGTTATTAACTACACCCCAGACTCAGTTTTTCTGATACCATATGCTATTTTATGTGGTTTGGAATCATTTCAAGGAATTGATCTTCATGGCATTTTCAAAGAAAAACACAAACATGGCATCTGTCTCCAACTTACGGAGTTTAAGGTTGCTTTTGCCTTACTGTCTTCATCTTTCTAGTCTTGACTCACAGTGGGAAAGAATGTAGTTCACCCAAAGTATACCCCCCCTCCACCTATCTGGGCAGTTCTCAAAGCTCATATTGCAGCACCACTTAACAATAACTCCATACCTAAAACAGTATGGAGGCTGGTACACTAACGACCTTCCAGTATCGTTGGAAAAAAATGAAATTTGAGTGGTCCTGCCAAGCAGAGTACATCTAGATAGTCAGCACTAAAAACCATAAGAAACAAAGACTCAAGTGCTGATTAGAGAACAGAGGGAAAAGCAGCTAAATAAGGAAACCAACAGGAGCAAATGAAGATTAAAAACGGACTTAGTTTGTCCTTAAGAGTGAGGGTTGAGTTTTGAGAAATCTCTTCATTAAAGAGAGATTCTTTTAATATCCAGAGTCCCAGGATACAGGAATGAATATGCCTAAATATCATTTTGGCTAAGAGATATTATTTTCATCGGGCAAAGTTGCCTCTAGTATTTCAAAGAATTGAACTGAGCTCCTCCCACAGGATAACAGAGCTCATAGAAATGAGAAGGGACACTACTGGGCCCTGAAACACTGAAGGCCTGGCCCTGGTCTAACACATACGAGCTTCACAACAGCGAACAAGCCGCCAAACTTTAAAGAACTGCATTTCCTCATTTGTAAAAGGCAAACAGTAATTTCAACCTTGTTTACTTCTTAGGGGCTGATGCGAGAATCAAATGAGACAACATATATAAACGTGCCCCCCAAACAGTAACAGGCTATAAACTGTAAGGCAATGTGGTGAAGTTGTATTTCATTAAGGAGTCAAAACCTTTTTTTTTTCCTACCTCATTCTACATTATTACTCCTGAGATCCCTTCTCATTGTTCTGCATGTCAAATTGTATGGGAGTTCATCATTTAAAAGGGCAGAAACAAACAAATCCTAGGGGAGTATAGTCTAACCTTGCTTTCTCTCATTAATATGGCTGTATGAAATTGTGTAAGTCCCTTCGGAAATCTCAGTAGTGCTCATCTTTGTAATGGACATAGTGGAACTTTCTATGTAGTGTTTTAAATTATTTACAAGAAAGCCTCCTGAAATATAATCCCATAATAAAATCTGAAACTATGAAAGTCCTCTAGAAATGAACAAAAAAATCGCATCCCCAAACAATATTTATTCTTATGAGCAGTAGGTCTCATTACCAATAATATGTCACAATTCTGTCTGCAGCAATAGATGGAAAACAAGCTGCACATACAGTACAAAATGAGTTCAGTTGCTGGAGGGCATGAAAAGGAACTTGTAATGTCACCTGAATTTAGGCTATTATACAATAAACCAAGTATGAAGCGATGAAAGGTTAGCAGTTTGCCAACAAACTTGATGTTTTCAGATTCAAGCCCACATTTCCTTATTCTTTCTGACGGGATTATCCAGTGTCAATGTTCTTTTGCCATCTACAATCATTCCACTAGGGAAATAGGACTCAATCAGTATTTGGATTTCACACCAGGCTTACAGAATGTAGGCTTCAGACTAGCGAGTTTATGGCGACCATCCATCCTTCAGGAAATGTCAAGCTCTCCCCACTCCCCAGGATCCAAGCTTTGCAATGTCCCCCCAAAGCATTAACTGAACCAACATCTCTTAACTACCTGAATAGTACTAATCCTCGCAGAGATTCTTCAGTAATCAAGAAGCACCTTGACATAAATCATACGATTTGGGGAGAAAGAGAGAATGGGAATGAGAATCTGAGAAGCAAAGAGAAGAAACCGTAAACAAAATTGAGTCAAAGTTTTTCTTCACTGAGTCCTACCAGTTGCCTTCGGCATGAAACATCCAATCTCAAATTCCCTGCCACAAATGCTGGCAGCACTGGTGTTTGTTCACCTTGACACACTCAAAAGGGTAGCACGAAATAGTCATTTTTAAAATAGCAAACTAGCACGCCATCACCACGTAACTTCCCTCTGTACAGGTTTGGCTGAAACATCTGTGGGAAACGGGGCTGCCGAGAATTCGGTGAAATATAAGCAATGAGAAAACCTTTCTATCCTCTTCAATTACTCAGAAATGGGAAAGGAGCATCATTTTCAAAAGAACAAATGCTACACAAGGCATGCCCTTTAAATCCTTTTTAAGGTTCTGTGACCTGTGAAACTATCTGCAATATCAGCAGGAGAAAGCCCTTTCCAGAACAAATGCCCATGTTTTATGTGTACTGTATTTGCTAATCATTACTTCATAAGCAAGAGTAGATATACAGTGGGGCTATAAATAATGGGGGGAATGTAAAAGTGAATTGATCTGTCTGGCTATCTAGTAATGCTCCTGGCACAAGACCAGTCTTGAATGGCTGCCAACGACCACGGAGCCAGCCAGTGATTTGTCTGGGGGTCCTGCCCTGTCAGGCAGAAAACAGTCTTAAAGCTGAACTCCCGCCACCACGTACCCTGCCTAGATGGCGGCCGTGAGCACTCCCTGCAGAGTCCCCTGGTGTCTCTGTCACCAAATCGGTCCAAAAATCACTTTAAAAAATTGGTGGAAAGGAAATCAAACAATCGAACCAAATCACACTGAAAAAAAAAATGCACACCTTAATCATCCAAATGGGGGGGATCATAAGGGAAAAACATGAAAATACATCTCCACCCAATGCAAATTATAAAGGGGTCTGTGAGAACCCGGGTATGGTCCCAGAGGGTGTCACAGCTAAACTACACAGACTCACCACAAACCTTAATTCATCCGGTGTATCCAAAGTGCCTGTGACTGGCAGTGGGCATGGGGCTGCAGACCCAAGGGGACCTAAGAAACACATGAGCGACTCTGGATATTTCTGCAACAAGGCCGTCGGATCAGACTGGACCACCCCCAGATGGGTGCACATTCCTGACACAGAAGTGGGTTGTCTCTGACAGCCACAGCATTTTAAAAATCTCCTTCGAAAGTAGAAATACAATTATGAGTTGACTGTGTCCCTCAATTTCCTACCTGGCTACTGCCTTCACCCCACCTTCTTCCAAGGAGAGTGAGCCTGGTGACAGTACTGGCAGTGGGAACAACTTCCCCCTCGGGACGCCTTGCAGGGATGCAGAAAGGTGCCTGTCTGGCACAGTTTCTTGTTTCCCTCAAGGCTGTCTCCCAAGTTCTTTGTAAGGCCAGCCGGCTCAAAAAGAAAGAAAGAAAAAGAAAAGAAAGAAAAATCATTTTAAAAAGTAAAGCGAGAAGGGAAAGGGGAAAAAAGGAGAAGCAAAAAAGAGAAAATCTCATCAAATGATGAGCTCAATGCCAGCCTCTGCTGGGTGCACTTGATTCATGGGCTTCAGGCAAACCCGGCTCTGCCTGAGTGTTTATTATACATGCGCAATATCCTTACGAATAGATAAAGTAACAGAGGAGGCTTTCACAGAGACAGAGGGGTGCACCGTGTGAATCAAGAAGTTGCTAATTATTTAAGGATTGGCAAGTTGAATTTCCTCAAAGTGATGCACGTTTGTGGCTGAGAGACCACAGAAGGGTGAGGCAGCTGCTTTGTTTGGATATTTTTTCATTTTTTATTGAATTTCATAAATATCAACCAAATTCAAACAAAACTGATTTAGGTTTCACCTCATCACTTAAAATATATTTTGTCGAGTACAGTCTGTGCAGTAATCCTCTGCTATACTTTAATTTGGTTTTAATTTTATAGGCCCTGTTTTAACTGCATATTTCCAGACCTTTATTTCTCTCACAGCTCTTAGCAAAATGGTAGCTCATAAACACAAGCTCGGCTGTATAGACTTTGCATTTCATCCCAAAGTATTTCCTTTTTTATAGCCGTGGTCTTTCCATCTTAGTGCTGTGAGCTTGGGTCACAAATCTCTCTGCTATTCCAGTGTGTGACATCTTCGCTCGTTTGCCGCTGCTCATTAACAAACAATACTGCTGTGAAATTGGTTTAATGACAAAGTAATAAAATTGCTATTCTGCTCACAGATTGCCTGAGGCACTTTGAGCTCCTACAAGGCTTACTGTGGGTGCCAAGATACATTAAGCTGCTTATTCGTAAAAACTGCATCATCCGTTTTTTTCACAGGTTTTCTCCCTTTCCTATCCAGCCCTGCTTCTTTTTATCTTCAAATAAAAAGATATATTTGCTTATGTTCTTCCAGGCTGTCAAATTTTTACTCGCATGCATATTTCTGGAAAATGAAAGGATATTTCATTTCTTTTTTTTTTTTTTTTTTCTGGAAAGGTCACTCTGTCCCTCCTGCAAGGTTGTCCCTGGACGGAACATCCACCGCATACAACATTAAAGCTGACTTATTTTCGCACATTACGTAAGTGAGAGCCAGGGTCGTTAGAACCTATTTTGGGACAGCAAGGGAATGAAACTATTTATGGACTAGGTTTTACCTTTTCAAAAAACAAGGTCTGGAGAATCCTTACAATTTCTCTTCTCCTATTAAAACTGAAAATTTTACACGAAAACAACCCACACAACTCTGGTAGTGACTTACTCACATTAATATTTTATGAATAATAAAATATGTCTGCATGAAAGCAAAAATCTTCAGCAGGCACCTGTTTTCCATAATGAATTACATGTTCTGGGAAAGTAGCCTTTTTCCATTTGTCTAATGCCCATCCAGACCTGAAAATTTACTGCAGCAAGACAATGGGGAAATAACCCAATTGCGGTTTGACAGGTGGGCAGGTCTTGATAATTATGGCCAGACATCTTAACACTGTGCAACTGATGTAAATAAACATCCAAAGCACAGATCAATATTGCTTTCCTACTTTTGCATTTTGAACAACACATGCTAGCAATTTACATCCTTTCTCCCTTTCTGGCTGATTGGAAAGGCTGCATTCATTTAAACACATTGCATGCATACACACACTCCACATATTTCATTTAAAAGTATTCAATACACCCAACAGTCAGGGCTGTACTTTATAATCACATTACAGTCACCTGCTGGTATATTTCTATTAATTATGCAAACTGATATCTCAAGAGCTCCAAAAAGTATCTGAATTGGCCGTTTGAATACCTGCAATACCTGGATGATAAAGAAAACACAAGCTACATTGGCAAAAAAAAAAAAAAAAAAAGATGAACTGTCAAGAATTTGGGCATCTTTTCTTAACTCTGCACTTGGTGTTCTTTACAATTTCATGAACTGTAGGTGCTTCCTCTTCTACATGCATCTGACCTCATAAATCTCAGGAACTGGAGATTTTATTACAGCAGCCAAAAGATTTGCAAGGCCTGTCAATCCTGCCAAGAGACCAACCCCCCTGAAGATAAGAGAGGGCCTGATGAGGTATGAGGGTGTCTACTATGGGGGAGTATATAAACCAGAGACAGACATAAGCAGCATGAGGGAGCAAGGTGAACTGTTACAACAGAGAGGCTCTTAGCGAGGCCAGTGGAGAGCCTGGAAAAATGGCAGGAATGGGCAGAAGAAAAAGAAGGAATTGAAGGCTCTGATTGGGAAGAAAGGTGAGAAGGAAAAAGAAATCAAATACAAATGGGATGATCATAAAACAATATCTAACATCATTTTTTCTAATCTTCAGTGTGTCAGTCACTCAATTGTGTCCAACTCTCTCTGACCCTATGGACTATAGCCCGCCAGGCTCATCTGGTCACAGACTTCTCCAAGTAAGAATACTCGAGTGGGTTGCCGTTTCCTCCGTCAGGGGCTCTTTCCAGCCCTGGGATTGCACCTGGGTCTCCTGCATTGCAGGTAGATTCTTTAGCATCTAAGTCACTTCAGACCTTAGAAATCTTTGAAAGGAAATGTTATCGACCATTTCAAGATGCCAGTATGATTTCTTCAGGTGTGTTGCTCCTCCCAGAGTATCTGGATGTTAACATCACCTTTTTTAAAAATACCTTTAAGAAACAGGAGAGTGAGAGAAATAAAGGGACATGCCCAAAGAGTTTTAATATAAGAAACAATGGACTACAGAGGAAGTAACCAGGAGACTCAGGGGTACAATGCTAGCTTAAATCTCCAAAAATAATACCTGTTCTCTTCTTGAAATGTGTTAGAATGCCTATAATAAGCCATTTTCTCTGTATTCTGAATCCTGCAAAAGATTCTGTCAATTGTTTGTACATCAATGGTATATATTATAAAACTCAGATATTTAATTTTAAATGTTTGATAAATAACAGATAAAAAAAGGTTTAGAGGAAGAAAAAATACTGTAGAAAAAAATAATATTTAGAGCTGGCCAGGATTTCTGGTTTTCATGGCCATTTTGCCATGACACTAACCATATGTGAAGATTAAGAAGCCATCAAGTACTCAAATTACTGGAGACATTTCTTTGTTTTTATTTTGTGAATGTCTCTGCAAATATTCCATTATCAAATGCATTAAAAACCCTGTGGAAAAGTCATACATAACAGTGTGAGGAGCTATTTACAGAAAGGAAGTTAGAAATTCCTGAAAGTTAGTCTCTGTACTATCCACTAATGAAGGATATCCATCTCTCACCATATGCAGAAAAATGTACAAGGTTTTTTCCAGGAAAAGAAATAGAACAGAAAATGTGATATGACAATAAGTAAAACAACAAGAAGCAAGAAGAGTTACTTTCTGGAAATTTTACTGAACGTCTTAGTTCTTACAATAATATTTAATGAAATGGCTTTATTTCAATTTGACAGATGGGGAAACTGAGGCTCCAAATTCAGATGGTTAACAGTGTGAGACCAAATACAAACTCAGATTCTTCTTGTTCCAAAATCTATCCTTTCTACTGGGTCTTGCTGCCCCTCCCTAAGAAGTGACTTATGAAAAAGTACCAATATTACACGTGTATGCCTGCAAATCAGTGTTAATACCACAGATGTTTCTAGGTAATGCCAAGCAGGGGATGTACCCTCTGTTACCTGACCTTTTACATAAATGGAGATTTGAAAAGATATGACCCTCATCTGAGAAGCAGTTAGATAATATACATGAAGTTCTTAGATGCTTATCAAAGAAAGGTATGATTTAAACACAGTCAATATTGTCACGCTTGACTTAGTTAGAACTAATCAAAAAGAGCATCTTTTATCTTCTACATGGCTAAGGACTGCATCATTAACTCTGGGAAGCTCTTGGAAAATGAGTGGCACTGCTTATAAAGGGAAATCAAAAAGAACATAACTCACAGCTTATGTCCAACTAATCACAGATGATTCTATTACAAACATTCTTAATAATAAAAACAAAATATAATTGTGTAATTATGTCTCTCCTCCTCAATAGACTGGACATTCCACGAGGGCAGGGATTAGGCCTCTTTGTTTTGCCATTGGCGGTGCAGAGGTTAAAGCGTCTGCCTGAAATGTGAGAGACCTGGGTTCGATCCCTGGGTCGGGAAGATCCCCTGGAGAAGGAAACGGCAACCCACTCCAGGATTCTTGCCTGGAGAATCCCATGGACGGAGGAGCTCGGTGGGCTACAGTCCACGGGTCACCAAGAGTCGGACACGACTGAGCGACTTCACTTTCACTATCTGTCAAGAAACTGGCACTATAAAGATTTATTATCTGACAAACTCTCCAATCAAATATTCATACCAAATAAGGAAGATACTGATCCCTCTCAACTTGAAGACATTTCACTTACGCTTGTCTCATTCTTTTCAGTAGCTGAACGTCACTAGAGTGAGTCCACGGGGTGGGCGAGGAGGTAAACTAACAGAAAGGGACGCCCTTCTAAAGGGCGATACATACTAGCTCTGGCCGTGACTGTCTGCTCTGACCTGTGGGGGAAGAAACACGAGCTTCGCCTGTAACGTTCGTCTTAGCTTTCATTTTATTTTGTTGACCAGCCATGGACTGCAGCACACCAGGCCTCCCTGTCCATCACCAACTCCCTAAGTTTACTCAAACTCATGTCCATTAAGTCGGTGATGCCATCCAACCATCTCATCCTCTGTCATCCCCTTCTCCCACCGCCTTCAATCTTTCCCAGCAACAAAGTCTTTTCAAATGAGTCAGTTCTTCACATCAAGTGGCCAAAGAACTGGAGTTTCAGCTTCAGCATCCGTCCTTCCAATGAATATTTAGGACTGATTTCCTTTAGGATGGACTGGTTGGATCTCCTTGCAGTCCAAGGGGCTCTCAAGAGTCTTCTCCAACACCACAGTTCAAAAGCATCAATTCTTTGGCGCTCAGCTTTCTTTAGAGTCCAACTCTCACATCCATACATCACAACTGGAAAAACCATAGCCTTGACTAGACAGACCGTTGTTGGCAAAGTAATGTCTCTGCTTTTTAATATGCTGTCTAGGTTGGTTATAACTTTTCTTCCAAGGAGCGTCTTTTAATTTCATGGCTGCAGTCACCATCTGCAGTGATTTTGGAGCCCAAAAATAAAAAGTCAGCCACCTTTTCCACTGTCTCCCCATCTATTTGCCATGAAGTGATGGACCAGATGCCATGATCTTCGTTTTCTGAATGTTGAGCTTTAAGCCAACTTTTTCACTCTCCTCTTTCATCAAGAGGCTCTTTAGTTCTTCATTTTCTGCCCTAAGGGTGGTGTCATCTGCATATCTGAGGTTATTAATATTTCTCCTGGCAATCTTGATTACAGCTTGTGCTTTATCCAGCACAGCATTTCGCATAATCTGCCCTCTACATATAAGTTAAATAAGCAGGGTGACAATATACAGCTTTGACATACTCCTTTCCCAATTTGGAACCAGTCTGTTGTTCCATGTCCCGTTCTAACTGTTGCTTCCTGACCTGCATACAGGTTTCTCAGGAGGCAGGTCAGGTGGTCTGGTATTCCCATCTCTTTCAGAATTTTCCACAGTTTGTTGTGACCCATACAAAGGCTTTGGCATAGTCAATAAAGCAGAAATAGATGTTTTACTGGAACTCTCTAGCTTTTTTGATGATCCAGCAGATGCTGGCAATTTGATCTCTGGTTCCTCTGACTTTTCTAAATCCAGTTTGAACATCTGGAAGTTTATGGTTCACATGCTATTGAAGTCTAGCTTGGAGAATTTTGAGCATTATTTTGCTAGCGTGTGAGATGAATTCAATTGTGCAGTAGTTTGAGCATTCTTTGGCATTGCCTTTCTTTGGGACTGGAGTGAAAACTGACCTTTTCCAGTCCTGTGGCCACTGCTGAGTTTTCCCAATTTGCTGCCATATTGCATGTAGCACTTTCAGAGCATCATCTTTCAGGATTTGAAATAGCTCAACTGGAATTTCATTACCTCCACTAGCTTTGTTGTGATGCTTCCTAAGACCCACTTGACTTCGCATTCCAGGAGGTGTGGCTCTGGGTGAGTGATCACACTGTCGTGATTACCTGGGTCATGAAGATCTTTTTTGTACAGCTCTTCTGTGTATTCTTGCCACCTCTTCTTCCCCGGTAGCTCAATGGTAAAGAATCTGCCTGCCAAGCAGGCCATGTGGGTTCAATCCCTGGGTTGGGAAGATCCCCTAGAGAAGCAAATGGCAACCTCCTCTAGTATTTTTCCTGGGAAATCCCATGGACAGAAGAGCCTAGCATGCTACAGTCCATAGGGTCGCAAAGAGTCAGACACAACTTAGCGACTAAACCACTACCAGCACTAAACTGTATAATCCATGAGGGCAGAAGGTCTGTTTTGTCCTAACCCTGAATACACTTTGCCTAGCACAGTTCCTGGCACCATGATAGGTACTTGGGCAACAGCAGGTACTCAGTAAACATCTGTCAACAGACTGAATGTGTGATTTTGAAGTAAGCAGCAAATTTCATTCCTTAAATATATTTTATACCATATAGTACTGGGTTGAGTTTGGGTTTACTTAAAAATACACAGATTGATACACAGGTTGATGATAGAGGTGACAACTCGGCCGATTACTGGCTGGCAGGAAGAAGTCAGTTGAGAATTAAAATGTGTCTTGAGTACCACAGAGGTAAGTAGAGCTGATTGTACAAGGACCTGCTATATGAAACAGAGACATATGGAAGTAAAAAGGAACTGCAAAAATACCAAACAGCGCCCAGTGACAGTGGGAGATGTCACTGGGGCTGGCAAGGGTCTCCAAGTAATAAAGAAATCTACAACCAAAGACTCTTCTACTCGGCACATAAGGCTGCAAGTGAAGCTAATAGGATTCATATGCTTACAGACTCTCGTTTTGTGCATTATCACTCATTTCCAAATCTCATGCCCTCAGAGTCTAGGTTTTTTAATATACTGCTTTCTGTTTTTGCTTCTGAGGTTATATCTAGCACATTTAAAAGAAGTCCATCAAAATCACTTTCAACTTATTCCTGAAAATGTAAGAAAAAGAAATATGAACAAATTTGCCAAAATATTGAGATTGTTAAGGAAGAGGAGATATAAAAGCAATCATGAATTAGGGCACTGAGCTGAAATGTAAATATTTACATGCTGTTCATGTATGTTCATCACACACATGCACAACTTTCTATCAGTACGAACACGGGCATGTTTATTTGTAATCTTACATCACATAAAGGAAAATAGATCCTTCCTTGCGGATTTGGTATTGTTTTTAACTAACCAGTTTCTATCACTATGAAATAAATTATGTGGTTCAAAGTTGCTTCTTACCTTACTGGCAATGATGGGCATCAAAAACGCAGTGAGGAGGTGGTTTCCTTCACACTGCCAAGTACCCACATTTTTTCTGTATTGGTTCAGCCCATTCTTAATGACTATGTTTAAAAACATTTCTAGGAATTTTCCTTTCACTAGTTTTGATAGATTTCCTGACTCCATTCCCATAAAGGGAATATAACTCATCTTAGTTAAAGTAATTGTCGTGAAGGACAGTCAAATGATTAAAATTTGTCATCAGCCAAGAGAAAAAAGCAGGAAAAAAGGCTTATAGCAGCAAACTCAATATATCACAGGGAAGATAAACAAACAGTTAACATATTGAAAAATAAATGCTGTCTTGTACGGAATAGCACACCCTCGATGAGAGCATTGTATCTGAGACTGGCACTTACTTCAAGAAAAATACAGCATTTTTGCCGCAAAAGCATTTCTTTCATGAGAAACTCAAATTAGAACACAGTTTTCATGTTGTAATATTAAAACTATCAAGTGGAATAAAGCAGAAGTTTATTTAAAATAATACAGGCATGAGCTTCATAATAGAAAACAAAATTGGGAAAATGTCAATACTTTCATTCTTGAAGCCAGAAAGCACTTCTATTTCATGAGGCCCTGTGACATTCGGTTACACATTTGCAAAATGACAATGACAACTAGGAAAGCACTCCAGAAAGGAGAAAAATGCATTTGGGGTTGGGCCTATGCATCACAGAGCAGAATCAATCTTCCTAATTAACGGCAAATTAGCAATCCCAAAATGAGGGGGATCAACCTGTCTTCACTGGCCGAGAAGCATGCTAAGTATAGAGCTCCCTTTAAGAGCCTCTAAATTACATTTACATCCACATAAAGTAACATTCTTTTAATCTAATACTACATTAGTGTCACTGTTCTTAAAGTTATTACACCGTTTAAAATTTCTATAGATAGGTGAACAGATAAACAAATTAATAGACAGATATGCAGATAATCGGGCATTTCACAAAGGAGGGCTCTAAGGTGCTCACAAATCACTGAGAGGCCGTGAACAAGATACTTATTAGCATAAAGCTCCTCAAAGAAGAAAAGTTTATGTTTAAGAGTGATATTCTTTAAGGTCTAATTGCTATTTAGACCTGTACTAAATATATATATATATATATATATATATAAAATATTTTAACAATCTGAGATAAACATTAAGAAGAATGTCACCAAACATTAAGCAGAGATTTCTTATGGCCAAAACAGACTTAATGGCTAATGACTGGAATAGCATTTTACCAAAATTGATGTACTGTTGGGTGGTGCTATTTCAGTTTATTAACTTGTTCAATATCCAAAATGTGTTAGATGTTGATGAGAGCTGCCACACAGCCTGACTCGGAGGGTGTCACTCCTAAGGGAATGCCTGGTGGGCGGGATGGGATGCTCCTTGTGCTATGCAAGACTAGGATGCTCAGTCCAATGTGCTGGCCCTGCCTGTACCACGCAGAATAAACCAAAAGGTATGGTTCACAATTTTTATGAATTTAACATCTAATGAAATGAGAACCATCTGTTACCATTTAAAAAATTTAATTAATTTAAAATCCAACCAAGAAAAGAAAGAATAGTGATTATGTTCTTGTTTTTTTCTTCCTTAGAGTAGTTAATGTATTTCCAGCCAACTTTAGAGTACGAAGTTTCTTTGTTTACTTTCATTGGTTTGTTTTGGGGCTTATTCACTGGAGAGTCCAGGGAAAGGCCTTATGATTGCAGGCAAAACTATGGGGGTGGGTACATGAACACATTCTTCTGGGGGCTCACTGGTTTAATTACATTCTCGGAGAAGTCTATGGGCCAGCAAACATTTAGAACTTGTATAACATTGTCCACTAATATTATACAAGGAAAATATTATATGAAGAAAAGCCTTGAGTGGTGCAAGGTGGCTTAGTAGTCTAAAGTGAAGGAGAAAGGAACTTAGTCTTTTACTAGGGAGAGAGTATTTGAAATTTGGAAGAATTTACTCTTCCAAAGATTAAGCCTCAGCAGAGGAACAAAGCTAGTAAGTAAATTAGAACTCTGAAATCTCTCACATGCAGACCATTAGTTAGATGTGAAACAGCAAACTAGTATTGATCTTTGGGTCCCTCTCTCCATCACCACCTAACGGCCATTCCAAGAACAGATTTAAAGATGCTGATCCGAGAGAGGCAAGGCAGTGTGTTCTATTCTAAAATGGATCTTATAGTTATGATCCTGTTGAGCATCATTCCGAATCTAAGCTACTTGTGAACATTAGGTGTCAGCTTGAGTGCACTCATGAATGGATAGGAACATTATTTCAGCCCCAGAGCAATTCAGTTTTCCCTAGGGTCCTATGTTCTAGGGGAAAACTCCAAAAATTAGATGGACATCCCAAGGCTACTGCTGAAAAGCACAGGCTGAAGTCTAGGTCTATACATAGAAGGTTGAGTAAGAATTTGACTATAGTCACTGAGGAAGAAGGACATCTATGTCTGCATCACGGGATGTTTTTTTAATTCCTCCAGGAGGCCATCTTGCTATTCTTATACAATCTGCCGGTTTGGAGACCAGGTTTAGCAATTGCTATCTCAGAAAGAGATCATCCTTTTCATGAACCCTAGACTTCTACTGTCTAGTATTTTTTTCACCTGGTTTCCCCGGTGGCTCGGTGGGAAAGAATCCGCCTGCCAATGCAGGAGACTAGGGTTCAATCCCTGGGTCGAGAAGATCCCCTGGAGAAGGAAATGGCAACCCATTCCAATATTCTTGCTGGGAAATCCCAGGGACAGAGGAGCCTGGTGGGCTGCAGTGCATGGGGTTGCAAAAGAGCCAGACACGACTTAGTAACTAAACGACGACGACAACAGAAGAGTGGAGAACAAGTGACTCAAGGGTGTTAGGACACTAATTATTGTTGGCAAATACTCTTATAATTGGTGCCATACTAGTGATGATTACTATTAAATAGCTGTCACTGCCACCCTCTGCCTATAGCCAACTATATCTCTAACATTTCTTTATTTTTTCAGACTTCCCCTTTTCAGTGTTAATAAAATATTTGGCAGCTATGTATATCACAAAAACACATTAGGGCATCAAAACTAACATTTTCTTTTAATTTTAACAATCTGCATACTATTGGGACAGAATATTGAAAGAAATACAATGCGTAAGTAGATTTTACACCACATTAGAGTTGTCCAATTTCTCATGTTTAAAATTTTTCTGCATGACTAGAGCCAGGAAGAAATACATGCCAGCATAATTATATGAACAGTTGAAATTTAAACATATTGAAAAGGAGAAGAGAACATGTCCACCCATTTGTTTGGGGTTCTTTTTTTTTTTTCCATAACAAATCCCAAAGATGAGTAATTTCTTTTCATAGAGTCAAACTGAAGGCACAAAGCTTTAACATTCAAAGAAGGGAGGGGTGGGGAGGAAAGAAGCTTTTTTAAGTACTGTGCAAATCAATACACACAAAAAATCTCAAGATGATAGTTTAATTAAAATGTGCACAAGGCAATTTATCAGCCTCTTCCCTGGGTGTACTAGCCTGTAGAATTTGCCTTCTGCTTTCTGATCCCTGATGGTTTTAACTCGAAGGCATTTAAAATATCTTTCAACCAGCACCTTTCCACTTAGCTTACATTCCTTGTTTTTCTTTATAAACAAGAAATTGTACTGGCTTTGTGATATTTGTTATGCTTCATGCTTTTTCATCTCCTGTATGAGCTTTGCCTAGCATGAAACGCTGTCATGCAGTGAAATTTACCTGAGAGCTAAAGGGAGAAAAAAAAATCTTCGAAGTATATTTTGTTACAAGTTCATAGCCAACTAAATCACTGGCAATTTTATGCTACTGGTTATTTCAATTTAAATGTTTGTAAAAGTACATATAAAAATAAAATAACCACTCCCACAGACATCAAAATGAAAAATCTGCTTGGATTGGAATATACTGTAAGTTGTTTTAAACTACCATGTGGGAATGTTAATATTATTCATTTCCTATTACGTAGCGTTCTAAGGATACCTTGGGAGGGACATAAAGCTACTGAACTCTTGGCTCCTTAATAGTTTGACTCCCATTGTAATCGCTTTGCTCACTGGTTGCCCTGGGTCTCCATAATTGGTTAGGGTCCAAGGTCACAGATCCAATATGGTAGTAGCTCCCACTCTTAGCTGGTTGTTAAGTCCTTAATGGTAGCTTTGTTTCAGTACCATCTTTTTTTCAGATCCAGAAACTCTTCCTTTTATTAAATAATTCAGGTAAGTGCCTTATAATGTTTTTGTTCAACTTTCCCTCCCCTCCACATACAGGAGTCTTCAATTCAAAAGCCACCAAGTAATGAATGAAGACCTAAGCCAAATCCAAAGAGAAATATTTTTTGAAGACTTCTTGAGACTCCTTAAATGTTTCATTTTCTCTTTTAATTACATAGACCCATTTGAGTGGATTATAAATAATTTCATTTAAGAAAATTTATTTACACCATGACTCAGTTCTCAGTGTCTTAACTACTTTGTTTTTCAGAACATTTGTGAACACGATGATAACCAGGAAGAGGGAGAGCTTTCATTTTTCTTAAAACCTAGGTCATAATGGCACTATGAAATTACATAGAAAAGAAAGGAAGCAAACTAGATGATCAAGATACTTGCTTTTAAGTTTTTTTTTCTTTTTGAGGTAATTAAATCATTGACATGAAGGGATGTTAGAAGCAGGATGTGGTGGATTAGAAATGGTTCTGGACCTGGGCACTTGGTTTATTAACTTTGGACTTTGCCTCTCCCTTATTGGTTGGCTCTGGGAATTCATATTTCCTCTTTAGACCTCCCAATGTTTTTATTTTTGTAAAACAAAAGTTTTAGCTTATTTATAAGGATTTTCCATTTATAGTTTATTTCATTTAAATTATTCAATATTTAGCTCAATTTAGCATTTTATTGCAGGCTTCCTTGGTGGCTCAGATGGTGAAGAATCTATCTGCAATGCAAGAGACCTTGGTTTGATTTCTAGGTCAGGAAGATCCCCTGAAGAAAGGAATGGCAACCCATTCCCATATTCCTGCCTGGAGAATCCCCGTGGACAGAGGAGCCTACAGGGCTACAGTTCATGGCATTTTATTAGCAACTGTCCAGAGTTGATGGGAATATTATTTTACATTTTAAATTCCTCATTACCTATAAATAAAGTATCAGCATTGCTAAACAGCTTTACTAATGATATAAAGCCCTTTAAGGAGAACCTTTTGATACAGACATTAAATAATTATTTATCATGTATATATTTTTTTCAATAACTATCCAGTGAGAACCTTCTGTGACCAAGCACTATGGCAGGCATCCAGATCTTAGAAAGCAAACAGACCTAGTTTCTGCTCTCAAGGAGAAGGAGATGATTTTTTTCCGATGAAGCAAACTTTTCTTCCGTTAGTTTTGCAGTTTCTATAAAGTTGATGGTAACAACTGTGTTTCCTTTCCTGAGCACAGGCTTATCACAGAGTGCCACTGAACCCTGGTAGGCATGTGTTCCAGGGAGCCATGTGAGAGATTATTAAAGTTAGCTCTACTGTAATTATTATTTCATTGACTATGTTTGATACTATTAATATATTTAATGCTCGTCTTTAAAAAAGATTTCAGAGTCACAAAAAAATATATTCTCATAAAATGACTCAGCCTGTCATATTATCCCATTTTATTATGAATGCCCAGTTTTCTAAAGAAATTGTAAAATTTTTATACATTATTCCAAATATAGTCAGGACTGGATGGACAACAAGGATGTTTCATTTACTGCATTCAAGCAGAAAAGATAATTGTTTTGTTAAATTTTCAAACTCGTTGAAAAATAGGTTTGTTTGGGATTCTAGGGTTCTTCTGTATTAGCGGTACCCAATAAGAAGACTTGGCAAGGAATATGCCTATTTTGGAAAGAATTCTTGATAGACATGAACTCAGGTGTAGCAACATGCCAATATAAATGGTGGAGCCAAAATAGAGACCCGCAGTGAAACAGGAAGGTCCTCCATTGCGAAGCTGTCTTTAGAGACGTGTGCTCAGTCGCTTCAGTGGTGTCTGACTCTTCGCGACCTAATGGACTGGAGCCGCCAGGTTCCTCTGTCCATGCGGTTTTCCAGGCAAGAATACTGGAGTGGGTTGCCGTTTCCTTTTCTAAGGGATCTCCCTGATCCAGGTCAAACTCACATCTCTCCTGTCCCCCTGCAGTGGCAGGCGGGTTGTTTACCAATAGTGCCACCTGAAAAGCCCCCTTTAGAGACTAGAGAACTTTAAAAGCAAAGTATGACTTTAAAAAGTGGGTGAGCGTGGCAGGCAGCGGGAGGGAGAAGACTTGTTGATTAAATTGTGCCTTGAGGTCAGATGTAATGGTGGGGATACAATGCACATGTTCCACTGATTTAAAATTTTAAATAGCCTCGTTCAGATGGTAAAGAATCTGCCTGCAATGTGGGAGACTTGGTTCTATCCCTGGGTTGGGAAGATCCCCTGGAGAAGGAAATGGCAACCCACTCCAGTATCCTTGCCTGGAAAATCTCACGGACAGAGGAGCCTGGTGGGCTGCAGTCCATGGGGGCTCAAAGAGCCAGGCACAAATGAGCAATTAACACTTACTTACTTACCAGTATTCTTGCCTAGAGAATTCCATGGACAGAGGAGTCTGATGGGCTACAGTCCATGGTATCACAAAGAGTGGTACATGACTGAGCGACTAACAGTTACCCATAGATCCAACCTCATTTCCCCCGTGCTATGTACTCAGGAGCTGACAAAAGAGATAATTAGCTCCCCAAATCTCAATATCTAGAGTCAGCTTAGATAACCTGGATGAATGAAGGTAACTGTTTAGGTTGGGGAAATAACCTGATCCAATCATCTCAATAAGTCTAAATTTAATGGCATCTTGAGAAATTCTACTGTAACTTTGATCCCATGTTTGAGTTCTCGTGTTCTTTTGCAAGGAGGGATTTAACAAACAGCTTGTCAAAATGACCAAAATAAAGCATATTTGATAACTGTACATAGCCTCTACATTAAAGCTAAGTGAGATACACTTTCCATAAGATGGTATTTCATTTTTCTCTAGTGCTGCCCATTAAAAATATATAAATTGCTATGAAAGTGACAAGCCAGAAGCACATGAATGGTGACTGTTGGACAAAATTACTTTGGAGCAGTGCTCATCCACAGCAAAATGTCCATGCTTCTCATGGCCAGATCAACAACATGCTATTAGGAAAATTTTGTTTTGTTGCTGATCTGTCGGGGAGCAGGATGCCAAGGAATTTCACAAACAGAAAAAAATCATGATGTAAGTCCACACTCTTACAAAATTTTTAACCTTTACATCTATGGAACACTGTGAGATGTCTACTGAAATCACTACTTTTATTCCATTAAAAAGTCTACCCCTTCACCATTCTGTCCAAACATAGAAGAAAAAAGATATACTTTGTTACTTTGCCCACCATTCCCAATTTAGGAAGAATCTTGTGCTTTAAATAGTTATCAAACTTTTTTTTTTTTTACTCTAGTTAGTGCTTCCTATTAGAAGTTTTAAACTATGGGTTGAAATCATGTTTTTTATAGCTTTCTGCCTTTTATATAACCAGAGATGGAGTCCTCCTTTACAGTGTGTGCATACACAGTCGCCTAGTCGTGTCTGACTCTTTGTGACCCCACCAGCCTCCTCTGTCCATGGAGTTCTCCAGGCAAGAATACTGGAGTAGGTTGCCATGCCCTCTTCCAGGAGATGTTCCTGACCCAGGGATTGAACCCACATCTCTTGCATCTCCTGCACTGAAGTTCAGTTCAGTTCAGTCACTCAGTTGTGTCTGACTCCTTGTGACCCCATGAACCACAGCACACCAGGCCTCCCTGTCCATCACCAGCTCCCAGAGTCCACCCAAACCCATGTCCATTGAATCGGTGATGCCATCCAACCATCTCATCCTCTGTCGTCCCCTTCTCCTCCTGCCCTCAATCTTTCCCAGCATCAGGGTCTTCTCAAATGAGTCAGCTCTTCGTATCAGGTGGCCAAAGTATTGGAGTTTCAGCTTTAGCATCAGTCCTTCCAACGGACACCCAGGACTGATCTCATTTAGGATGGACTAGTTGGATCTCCTTGCAGTCCAAGGGACTCTCAAGAGTCTTCTCCAACACCACAGGTCAAAAGTATCAATTCTTCGGGGCTCAGCTTTCTTTAGAGTCCAACTCTCACATCCATACATGACTACTGGAAAAACCATAGCCTCAACTAGATGGACCTTTGTGGATAAAATAATGTCTGCTTTTTAATATACTATCTAGGTTGGTCATAACTTTCCTTCCAAGGAATAAGCGTCTTTTAATTTCATGGCTGCAATCACCATCTGCAGTGATTTTGGAGCCCAGAAAAATAAAGTCAGCCACTGTATCCACTATTTCCCCATCTATTTGCCATGAAGTGATGGGACCAGATGCCATGATCTTCGTTTTCTGAATGTTGAGCTTTAAGCCAACTTTTTCACTCTCCTCTTTCAGTTTCATCAAGAGGCTTTTTAGTTCCTCTTCACTTTCTGCCATAAGGGTGGTGTCTTCTGCATATCTGAGGTTATTGATATTTCTCGTGGCAATCTTCATTCTAGCCTGTGCTTCTTCCAGCCCAGAGTTTCTCATGATATACTCTGCCTAGAAGTTAAATAAGCAGGGTGACAATATACAGCCTTAACATACTCCTTTTCCTGTTTGGAACCAGTCTGTTGTTCCATGTCCAGTTCTAACTGTTGCTTCCTGACCTGCATACAGGTTTCTCAAGAGGCAGGTCAGGTGGTCTGGTATTCCCATCTCCTTCAGAATTTTCCACAGTTTGTTGTGGTCCATACAGTCAAAGGCTTTGGCATAGTCAATAAAGCAGAAATAGATGTTTTACTGGAACTCTCTAACTTTTTCGATGATCCAGTGGATGCTGGCAATTTGATCTCTGGCTCCTCTGCCTTTTCTAAAACCGGCTTGAACATTTGGAAGCTCATGGTGCATGTATTACTAAAGCCTGGCTTGGAGAATTTTGAGCATTACTTTGCTAGCGTGTGAGATGAGTACAATTGTGCGGTAGTTTGAGCACTCTTTGGCATTGCCTTTCTTTGGGATTGGAATGAAAACTGACCTTTTCCAGTCCTGTGGCCACTGCTGAGTTTTCCAAATTTGCTGGCATATTGCATGCAGCACTTTCAGAGCATCATCTTTCAGGATTTGAAATAGCTCAACTGGAATTTTATTACCTCAACTAGCTTTGTTTGTAGTGATGCTTCCTAAGGCCCACTTGACTTCACATTCCAGGATGTCTGGCTCTAGGGGAGTGATCACACCATCGCGATTATCTGGCGGATTCTTTTACCACTGAGCCATTGGAGGTGCCCTCTAAACAACAGTAACCAGTGTGGACTTGCACCTAAATCCCTAAGCTCCTCCCACACCCTCTATCACCAAGGTCTCCTGTCTCTTTCTGGACAAGCTTGTCTGCTCCAGAGCCTTCAAAAACATCTGTACCCTCAGACCTAACTCTCCCTCCCCTGTGAGGTCCCACAGTGTTTCCTGTTATTGTGACCTCACTTTCCCTACAGGGCTCATCTCTATTTTATGCTATCTATTGTGAAAACAAGACCATCTTCCCAGAGCAGCTATCAGGCCCCAGTCAAATCTGCTGTTCTTGTGGAAAGAATCCCCAAGCCCTTTCTCCCCACGGCACAGAGCCCAGAGTTGTTATAGCCTCTTTTTCTATTCACACTCTGTGCTGAATTAGTCACCAAATCCTGCCACTTTTTTTTTTTTTTTGTAACAATAGAGATAAAATCAGTCTCTTTTTCTTCATTTTAATAGCTAAATCTCTGATTCAGGTTCTGTTTAAGTTACCCATAGCCTACTCTGACTGGTCTCTCTCCCTCTCTTCTGATCAATTCAAAATACAATGGTTAGAATCGTTTCATTTCACTTGCTTTGACTAGATTTTTTCTTTCTTTCTTTTTTTTGTTCACAGGCTTAGAATCATAAAATAATATAATTTTAAAGATAGCTAGGACCTTAAAAATCACCTAGTCCCCATTCTTTCATGGATGAGGGAATAGGCAGTGAGGAAGGCAAAACTGCCCAGGATCATAAGAATTGCCTGAGCTGGAATTAGATCCAGGCTGCCCATATCCATGAGTTCCCTTAAACAGTCCACACTGCATCATTCTTTGTGTGCACACTGAACCTTCCGTCTACACATAACCCTGTGGACTGGGGTGTCCGTACTTCTTATACTTAGACACTTCTTTTACTCTCGTCAGGGAAAGCTGGTTTCCTCCCAGACTCTTTTACTCAATTTCCCCACTTTCATGGACTAAATTATTTCTATACAACTGCTACAACGCTTCCTTCCTCTGATTCAAAACTAACTTCAAATCTAATCTCCTCTAAGAAATGGCTGGTTAATGGTAACCCTCTCACCTCAATACTCAGTTTTCATGTAGATTTTCTCCCTCAGCCTTCTCTCTAGCTTATTTGAATTCAATTCAACAAGAAATCAGCACCTACTAAGAGCTAAGCAAAGTGAATAAGCCCTTTGCCACTTAAAAGGTAGGGGGGACAAAAAGCTCCAAACCAATCCAGAAATAGTTTCAAACCCTCCACTAGTTTGGAAACATAGCTGAAGACCAGGGCTGTCAGTCACAAAACATAATCTAATTTTGTTCTGTTGTGATGCCTAGAAGAATCATTTTCTCTTTGGATCCATTTTGGTCTATTTGCAAGTATTGCTATTAGGCTATGGAAGGGATTCTAGGAAGGTTTAGCAACAGAAATTCTCATTATTTTTTTCTTTGTTAATGATTACTGGTGTTACTGGAAAAAATCAAATCATCTTCACAAACTGCCAATTTTTTTCACCCTTTGTCCTCAAAACAGAATTCATTATAATACACTGCAAGGGGCTGCCCATAGTTGCTTGATAAAATTGTGTCATCCAAAGTATTCTTTATAACTAGTGAACTACTGCCTGGGGCTGGAAATATTTTTATTGTATAAAGATTTTCTGTTATAATGGAATTGGACTTATTCATTATATCTAAAATTCTGAACTAGTTTAGTCACCAACTTGATGGTAAATGGGCAGGCATTATTTATTTAGGGTGTGGGATAGGCAAGCTTTCCTTCTGAGACCAAATTATTGGCAATTCTTTAATTAATCCAGTAGAAGATAAATTGAGACCACAGGATATTAGTTCCTGCTGATACTCTAAAAAACATGATACTGTTACATCATAACTAATGCTCAAATTCCTAGGGAAACAGTATCCTGAAAATGTTACCTTAAATGAGAACTAGAGTACTTGCTACTATGATGGAAGCAAAGTATGAATTTAACTTACCTGCAGAGTTTTGAAACTGGGGCATTGTTTTCGTCAGTGGGTTATGGCCCCATTTCCAGAAAAATCTATCTGAGTCTAATGTAACCTAGCAAATCTTTCAAATGAAAGAGTCTTGTGGGAGGCAAGTTGTCATTTTCTGACATATTATTTAGGGCTCAGCTCAGGTTTCATTCTTTCTTCTTTCCCCACTTAAACCCCTGCTCACTCTCCACAAGCGCCATTTTCTAATTAAGGCAAATGAAATTTGTAATGTGTAGAAGGGAGACGTGACCTCCCTTGTGAGCCAGCCTTGCTCCTCCCCACACACCATTAGAAAATAGAATCCAGGGGTGGTTGTTTTTTTAATTGGTATCGCTTTGTCTTTAGTGCAAAACACACGGCAATAATTTAGTGAACTTCAGTGTTTCTCTTGTGGCAAATTGATAGCATAATTTTATTATGAGTGGAACAATGACTTCTGGGAGCCGGAGAGATTCTCCCAGAACTACACATAACTCGGTTGACTAAATGTAATACTTGAAGAAGGTAATGAAAACAGAGCTGAGGTTCAGAGAGAACTAGGAGATTTCAGTTTCTTGCTCCCATCAAAAGGCTACTCAATAAATCATACCTGAAGCTTATTTAATGTCAGAAGCCAGTAAACTGACAAAGTACATTGGGGTGCTTACCTTAGAAAAGGCACACTGAAGTCATGTGATCTCTAGTCCCTGGACCTGATGGGGTTATATAATCCATCTATGGATTTTAATATGTAACCTATTATGTTCCCTTTGGTGCTAATTATTTTACACTTCACTTGTTTCCTGTTTACTGACATTGCTTTAGCAATTTCATTATGAAAAAATTACAAGGAAAGGTAATCCAGATGACATTTACTATTCTGTTCTACAGGAGGTTTCTACTTTTCCCTTTAACATTCTTCTTTTATACCAGCCGAGGCCACCAAACACAAACACAAAACACTGAATCCATGGGAACACTGTATGATAACAGGAAACCTGCATATTTCGTAAAGCAAAGAGCCACACTGAGTCACACAGATCCAAGACTACCAGTATTTAGTAACTCGCAGCTAAGAAGGTATCTGGAGTTTACTCCATGGAACTTGGCTTCAGGTAACACAGGAAATAAACCAGCTGTGACCAAATTTCACTATGCTACTGTCTACACAACTTTATGAAGAGGAAATTTGCTCGTGGGCACTCAAGAATACCTATATATCTTTTCAACTGCAAAAACAGATGAGACAGTGAGAATCAGATCCATGATTTAAAAAAAAAAAAAAAAAAAAAAGACCACTTTGCCTAAATGAAATCCTTAGGCACTTCACTGCATATGTGACTTTGAGTATTCTCACCCATCAGACTACTGGCATTAGAGTACCCTCTTTTGAAAGAGGTAGTTTTCAGGATTTCAGAAAACATAGTACAGAGACAAAGAAAGATCCCATGTGTTCAATAACTTTTAAATGAAATAATATCCAAAATCTAGGTTTAAAATAGCTGTTAGTTCAACTTTGAAATTAACCAAAATATCACTATCAGCCTGGTGAAAGTATGCAAATACCTGTGACCGTCTCTGTGAAGAAGAGATCTATCAATCAATAATGAAAAAAAGGAATCCCCTGACCATCCTTCTTATGACACAGCCTTAGTCAAAATGACTGAGTCCTTCCTCAAGAGCTGAGTGGAAACCATTAAGCCAAGATCACTGCAGGGATTTTTCACCTGTGGGTTTTGAGGTAGAATTGAATCTAGATCTTTGGGGATTAATCTGCTGTCCCACCACTCCCTTAATAATCACTGCTAAAGTTTTTGTTTACCTAAAGTCTTTAAGGAAGTTTGGAACTCAAGAGGTCAACATTAAACAGCCTGAAACCTCAGCTCACAGAGACTTATCTAAAAGATAAGTTGTATCTAGAGACAGACGGGAAATCTCATATCTCTTAATGTTTACCTTGCAAGGAAAAAAAGAGAAAGAACTCTGATATGTTCCAACCTGAGTAAAGAATGAACAATTCTGACCAGGACGGAGAGTTAGTGCAAATCTATCTTGAACGATCAGTCAGCAATAAAGATTCTCATTCATGTACAAAAGACATGCAAACAAACAAACAAAAAGAAACAAAGTTTTCTATTATGATTATAGTAAGATAATGAAGCAGGAAAAAGATGTGAAGAAAGCAAAATTTTTTTTAAAAAGGAAAAACTATATTCCTACCCATGTTGCTAACAGTTTTGCAGATAAAAAATAATTTTCCTTGTTTCTGGAGACTAGTGGAAATAGCTCAGAACATTGCCCATTGGATAGAATTTCTGGGATAAGCACTGGGAGGTGCCACCTAACCGATGCTCATTCTCTAATATCTGAAAAATTCAACACAATGAAAACAACAGCGGCAACAACAACACAAGTCCTTAAGATCAAGAGGTTAATGGAACCTACAAAAGAGAGCAGATTCTCAACTAAGTAATTTTTGGAATGCTGCTCTCCAGTGAATGAATGCGTGAATGAATGAGTGAAGTGAATGAGGACCTGGTCTAAAGACGATTCATTAAGTACTTATTTCTCAGAGAGCGAATTTTCAGAATATATTTAAAAAACATGTTATACTCTGGGTAATGGAAGAAACGAGGAAAAAATTTTACTGAAATGGTAGCAACATGGTAAAAAGGACTGAGAACTCAGAACCAAGCCATAGCCTTTTTTAAGAGTAAAAAGACTCGCATTTTTAAGGATAAAAAAATTAGGGAAAGTAAACAACATGGTATTGGTATATTCTCATCTATCTTTTTACTTTCTTTTTAATAGCATGTAATTTAAAAGTTCTGTTCCATTTATAAGCCACCTTCTATTTTCTACATGCTAGAAGTAAATTAGAGGGTAATTTGAAGATTCTTGTTTATTAATTTTTTAAAAATACAGTTTTATTGATCTGTAACTGGGGTTAGGGATACTCACTGAATTGACTGCTATAATTCTGTAATATGTTCAGTGGATTGTCTCCATTTTTTTCTTACTTAAAAATAAGCACATAGCAAGTCAGTATCATCCTGCTTTAATATCATGTAACCCACCGAGAAACCATGTTGATCATGCCAGCAGAGATGGCAAAAGGACTTATTTGAGTAAACTTTTGTTTCTCTTCCAAATACTGCTACAGTGAAGTGCATAAATAGGTAGAGCCTTCTGCCTAACCCAAGATTTGTCTGTGGAGTTTATTGTCTTTATCAATGAAAGAGAGGAGGCCAATTCTAAAAATCTTCAAATATCAAAAACAGTCTACATATTTGGCTGATTTCTCCCCCCTTCCATATTTAGAGGTTTTAAAAAAGGGTAAGGTTTACCCTGAGAAATTTTATCTTCAAAAGCATTCTCATTTGAATATTTTCTTTAAGGGGTAGTTTTTGGAAGTATTTCAGAAACTTGTTGCATTCCTTTTTTGTTGTTTTGTGTTTTCTCTGTAGCCTTGTACTTTCCTCTAAATGAGGAACTTCTTTTCTCCCCTTATTGGCATTCCAACCCAGCAAAGAAATATGCATCCTGAGATAATGCTGCCAGCTTGCTATGAAAACCATATTTCATTCTTTCTTTGCAGAGCGAAAGGGAAAAGCACAAAGGAGCTGGTATAATTGAATGTAAAGGATTGCAGCAAACCTCCCCTTTGAGTCCCCTCGCTGGCATCCCCTTCCTTTATTCCGCCCTCCACTCCTTTTGTTTACCACTTTTAAAAGGCTCTTGCTGAGTCTCAGCCGCTTGGCCAAATTTGGACTGAATCTCAATTTCTGGAAATGGTACTCGCATCTCTACAGGATAGAAGGTGTCCAGAAATGCTGGAGTGACCCGGCAATGGATTGGAGGCACAGCTGCCTAGGTACAATGGATGCCTTCGATTTTCAGTCTAGTGTGGGAATGTCAGGAATCTGCTGCAGAAAGTAAAGTAGGAAAACATGGTAATAGTCCCTCTTATTCAAAACTGGCAGGCCAGGGGTTGATGCTCTGGTCACCCTCAGTTCCATTTGCAGTAGACAGTAATCCATTAAATTTCTGGGCAATCCCTCTGGTTAAACATTAATCATGTGTGTTTTTCTTTTCACGTCTTTTAATCTCTCTTACCACCTCCCTTTGGTTTTCCTCTTAGAAACAACTGCAGGTCCCCAAGAAATGATCATATGACCATGGAGACGGAATAACTGGAAGCCTAGTAGAGCTGAAAAGAGACTGGAGACTCTAAGCTAATACAAACTCAGCTCTTTCACAGGAGTGACTGTCGGTAAGAAAACATGTACACACTGCTATATTTAAAACAGGTAACCAACAAGGACCTACTGTATAGCACAGGGAACTCTGCTCAGTATTATGTGGCAGCTTGGATAGGAGGGGAGTTTAGGGGGAGAATGGATACAGGTATATGGATGACTGAGTCCCTTTGCTGTCCACATGAAACTATCACAACACTTACTTCAACATATAATAAAAAGTAAACATGAAAAGAAAAAAAGAAAACACTCTAGTTTCAGAAAAAAACTTCATGAGGTTTTCTGGCCCCATGTCCCCAGCCATCTTTGCCTCCTCCCTGGGTCATTGGTTTCTCTGGCATAGGAGGCCATGGAAAGAGAAGTCTTTCACCTTAAGCTTGCCAACCAGGAATTCAACGCTTTTTTTTAAACCTTCCCTTCCTTAGCATCGGCAGTCTCAGCACATTAAATGCTGACAATGAATCTAGCACCTGGCAAATCTGACTTGAGATTCAAATGGATTTTTATTCAGAAACATAGATGTAACTTGGAAATAATCAGCAAAGACGGCAGCTCTGTGTTTTAACAAATGGCCATGGTGGAAACTGCTGAGCAGGGAGAAGGTTTTCAGTCCAGCCGGCTCATTCTCTTAGGTTTCTCTCAACTCCACCTCCTTGGTCTATCACTCTCTCCTTCAGTCCTTTTCTCTGGAGATGAAAATGTCCAGCTGCCCCTGTTCCTCATTTAGATTTCCTGCACCACTGGCCAATTAGTCCATATGTTTATTACAAAATTATTTTCCTCAATTCCCAGCTTACTCATGATGTCCTAATATTACAACGTATTTTCCGGTGTCTGCTCTCCTTGCCAGGGAGTGACAACGTACACACCTTTGAAATGACCTGTCTTTGCTGTAAAGAAGTGCAACGTCTTTTTACCACTAACCCAGCCACCTACTCATTTAATTAGGCTTCAAATTGGGCTTGGGGATTCACTGACAGAGGGCCTGACACTGACCCTGTCTTCAACCCCACCGAGAACACTATTATTGCCCTTCGAGAGTTAAGCAGCAAAGAAAAGCATCTGGCACCTCTAGACTGATGGATTCCTGAGGAAAATGATTGCTTTCCTTAGGCTACCGCTCTGTTCCTGTCCATATTTTAGGAACAGGGCTGGGGAGGTCTTCTAACAAAACCACCTTTTCTTTTCAGAGCACTCTTAACCTACAACAGGAGTGCACGCACCGATTCTTTTGTCTCCTCATCTTTCCATTTCACAAGTAAGAAAACCAAGTCACTGAGTAGTTAATGAGCCTTTCTAAAGCGAAAGGGAAGAAGGCTAGAAAGAGAAACTGGCTTCCAAGATAACTTTCCCAGCACAGTTCTTTTTCGGCTGCACCACTCAGCTTATGGGATCTGAGTCCCCCAACTAGGGATCGAACCAGGGCCGTGAAAGCACTGAGTCCTAGTCACTGGACCACCCGGGAATTCCCCTGGCACAGTACTTTAGTCCGAACTGAACAAGCTTTCATCTAGTCCAGAAAAAACTGTCAACATGGTCAAACTGAAATAGGTAAAACAAAGCTATCGCTTCCCATGAGGAAGTTCCACAAAGTGGATGTCTGATTATTAGAGGCTGTTGTAGCAAGAAAGATTGTTGGAAGACCAATGATGGAAAGATGGGGCAAGCAGGATGAATATATTTCATATCTTCAGGTTGAGAGGCTGTACAGGGACATTTAAAACTATTACACAAAAGAACTCGCTGGCTACCTTCAACTGAAAAAGCTCCTTAAAATTTCAGTTTTGTGCATGTTTATTTAGGGCCCTAGAGACAGCCTCCTATCAAGAAAGTAAGTCCTTTATTCCTAGTATACCTTTCTTCTGTCAATATGTCACCTGATGAATTTTGCTTGTTGGTATACAGATAAGGATACAATTACTTCAGTGACATGAGTTTTTAAAAGCAGTATTTCTTCCTTTTAAAATTAAACCTAGAAACAGGGACTTAAAATTAATATCATAATTCTTATACAGCACTGAGGAAAGTTATATGAGGACATGTAAATGTTATGATTTTTTGCACAGTATTTTTAGCTTTGTTGTTATTTATTCACTAAGTCATGTCTGACTCTTATGCAACCCCATGGACTGTAGTCCACCAGGCTCCTCTGTCCATGGGATTTTCCAGGCACGAATACTGCAGTGGGTTACCATTTCCTTCTCCAGGGGCTCTTTCTGACCCAGGGATTGAGGGGTTTTAATTGTCAAAGTTAAGACTGTGCTATATTTCAATGATTACTAACTTCAAAGATGTACAAATGCACCCCAACAAATTATTCAAGCAAGAACTTCCTCATTAAAAAAAATGATTTTCAAAAAAATTTTCTGTCAATGAATGCATGTAAGCATGGCTCCTGAGGAAATACCAGAGCATTAATACCCAAAACTTTCCTTCAAAAAGTCTAGTCTTCACAGCTATTTGAAGCCACTTACCTCCTAGGGCTCCCTAATCTTACCTCCTTGGCATCAAAGAACTACAAAAGAAGGATCATCTAAGAAACTACAAAAGTCTATCTTTGTTTAAGATAGAAGCTATGCACAGTAAGTTGTCTGCTCTCAAATTTTATTGCCTCTATTTTTTCCTGAAAGAAATCTCCATTCTAGTTTATAAGTGATTTAATGATGTCTTAATTGATAGCATTGTTTGAAATCATCATAAATCTTTCTCTCTCATTTTTATAATTATGTACTTTAACTATTTTAACCACAGATAACATCTGCGGTACATGCCAGCACTATGCTGAGACAGCCTGCAGTACCTCTCTGACATGTTACAGCTATATGTGACTATTGTTCCCATTTTATAGATGAGGAAACTAAGGCTTAAAAAGATTAAGCAATTTGGTGAAGGTTGAACATCTAACTGATAAACAATGAAACCAGGATTTTAGCCCCATGGGGTCTGGCTCCGGAGTCTGATTACCCACTACACTATATTAGCTACCAAAATTTAATGAATATTCAGTCACAGTATACCACGTTTGCTTCTTCATGGTGAGTAGGTTATTCAGACTGAGGATATTCATTCTTTTGCTTTTCTTCTCTCCTATGCACACATTTTGGGGGTTTCACAGTTGAGGTGACTCTCCCCTAACTGAACAGTCTAGAAAGCAAATCTCACTATAGAATTTGTGATTAGCTTTGGCAGTGAAGTGCATACATACACTGAAGATCGGGTTATCATCATTTTTTAAAAAAAGGTCTTAATTGGATGACTGATTATTAATAGATTTCTGATGACTAATTGTAGGAAAAAATGACTTAGTGTCAAACTCCACTCTTTTCCTGAAATCACATTTTGATTTGGTGGTATCATCAATTTTTGCACACTCCCTACTGTAAATACACAGGAAAAGCCCATTAAGATTATTCTTAACACTAGCTGCTAAGATAAAACAATCTTTAATTCCCTTAATTATCTCCTAAACTTCCTTTTTGCTTATTTGTTCTGAAATTACTGACCGATCTTAACAGGCCTGTTTTTATTGCTTATTGCTCTCATCAAGTGCGTGGAGCCATGTTCTATTGCTTATTACTACAGAGGTTATTTTACAGTGATACTTAACTACCCTGACCTTTCTAGGCCTTTCTATTTTAAGAGGTAAGTGAGAAGCAGAACTGAAGCAGGTCTTCCATGGTTTTCCAATGTGAATGCTCTCTACACTATTCAAATTCTTTTAGTATAGGCATCAGAACACACTAGTCTGAAGTTTTGGCCTCAATCAGAGAAGTGGGTATTATTTCCTAGCAGAGTTGACTAAATGAAGTTTAGGAACTGCTTGCTGATCCCTGTTCTTTTTTTCCCCATTTCTGAGAGCTCTCAGGGCCTGGAGAAATAGTTTACAGCCTACTCTTCTCATCTCTTTTACTTATCACTTGGCACTTAAGAACAGTGATTATGAAGCCTTTTGAAATGAGTTTTGGATAGCTTTCTCTGTTTTAAAGATGATATCATCAAGACATTGGATAGTTTCAGAATGTACTGTATAGTAGCTGGTGTCCTCTTGTACATTTCTTTTTGAGATCCACCAAAATTCGGTCCCTGTGTGAAATTCCTGGTAGTCTTTTAGAAGTATCTGCTGTATTATCCTCACAGTCACACCTTATTATCAAAGTTATGGTAGCTGTTAACTAAGAATTAGACCTCAGGGCAGGATTAGAGGGTCTTTCAGAGGGAAGTGTGAAAATTAGGGAGATGGAATTATTTTGTAAAGATGTAGGTGTCAACACTGATGCCATATTACGGGAAGTATGCAGTGTGATAGACTGTCACATTCTAACCCTTGGCATTCTGTGGCAAACAAGGCTCAAATAATAGAGAAACAAGAAACCTAAGCTATCACACCACAGAACTCCTCATCCATGCCCTGGGGCTTAATGGGATTCAGAAAATAAGGGGTGCTCTCTCCAGGTTCCAACCGGGTGTCTAATTGTGAAAAACGCTCATCTTTAGATATGACTGTAGCATCTTCACTCTTCAAGTGTAATGACTACATCAAAAAGTACAGGGAGTGGGTGAGAGGGAGCAGTACTTTCAAAAAGAGCAAGATCAAATGTCAAAGTCAAATATCCATGTAGAAATAGTTCCTTTTTTCCCCAAACTCCCATCACAACCACCCTCAACTTGTTCCAAATTTATAAAAATTGTGATTTTAAAGCAACATTCACTGCATTAAGGTCCACTGTATCCAAGGTAGCTCAGTTTGGTGATCAGTATGATGATTATAAAAAACATGCAGCGCAAATAAGTCTTCAACCATCAACACAGAGTGCATTTATTTTATTGTTTTAGACTTCTGATAGCTTGTCCTAGGAACATAAATGAGAATATATATACGTTGACATATACGTATCTACTCTATGAGGCCCGTATCAACATGGAATCACATACACATCTCTGTCTGGAGATTACAGCCTTTATTCCAAGTTTTTGGCCTAAAGGGTATCTTTAAATGTACATAGTTCCAATCTTTAGTAGAAAATTAAAGTGAATTCAAGCCTGTATTGTCTATCCTTTCTTCCTGCCTTTCTTTTCAGGTTAGCAGTTTATTTCTGCATTAATCACCCTGACAGAAGCAAGGCAACTCAATTTTCTGCTTCTGTAGGTAGGCACATCACTTTCTGTACAGCACTAGGCATGAAAAGGGCTGCAGCTAAGCTTTGGTTACTGGTGTAATTGAAATGCTATCCACACTATAGGGTGCATTAAAGCCAGATAACGGCAGTTCCTGTGGCCAATTTAAGTAGCTTGACTTCCCTGGGAAAAAAAAAAAAATTGCCTGACAGATAAGGCAGACAAACTGGCTAATTCTCCAAGCATGTCTCTCATTGTGATCCTAGAAAAATGAGAAAAAAATGAATCACAGAACCACAAAATCAATTGACCCTCGGGTAGCTCATCAGGCAGCGAGCCTGATAAACCTAAAAGCTTTGTTAATGTCTGCCTGCCTGTATCCCACAGATAGAGCACTTTGTAAATGAACCTGCTTTGATAAATATATTAAGGAAAGCTGTGAATAAAGGCAGAGACTTCTCATTTGTAAATACAACCTCTGCTACATGGAATTAGAATGATAAAATGGAGTTCCATGTAATTAAGTTTGTATAAGGCCTGAAATCCGTGCAAATACTTTCCCTGAATTTTGAAAGAGAACTGTCAGTTCAATTAATCTGAACATCACCCCAAGAATGTACTGAACAAAATTAAGCTGCTGATAAAACCTGGGCCAGTATTTTGATAAGTAATTCCTATATCATTTCTTGGCCACTGTGATCATTTTATTTAATCCTCTGCCCCTCCTTTTCCTCAGTTACCCTCTAAGCCATATACAAAGAGTGATGTCCCATGCACCTTCACGGCAGTAATCGGCCAAATGGCAGAGTTAAAAGTGGGTAAATCTTTGGTTTTTCTTACCCTGTGTTCAAAAACACAAAAAAATTTGGGTAAATAAATTTCTGTTAGGAGTGCTAAAGAGCCTGCATCTCCATCACCCTAAAAAGCCTAGACAAAAGAAACCTTCCAGAACCGATAATTTCAACTGCACCAAAATACCCAGAGGAACTACTTTAAATGGGAGTGACTTAAACTGAATTTGCTCTGTTCAATTCAAGAATTTTAAAGCATCAGAGATGGGAAAAGTGAGGTGGAGAGGAAGAGCAAGAGAAGAGAAAAGGAGAGAAAGAGGGAGGGAGAGACAGGAAAAGGATATATCTCATCAAAACCATTTACCTAGTTACCTCTTCCTCTCGCTATGCACTACGTTCACACTTCAAGGCAGACACACAGGAGTTATCCTCCTCAATCCCATTTGTTTCAGAAACAAAAAACAATGACTGAGCAATCTTAGCCACAGGAGAAAGACATTGATTTGGGGGTCACTCACCAGTTGTTTACTTGGAGAATTGTAAGTCCTGTGTCTTGAGCTAACTGTTTCTTCTGCTCTTCGGAAGGGTACGGATGCTAATGAAAAAACAAATGTTTTGAAAGATGTATCAGAAGTTAAGAAAGAGTCACTTACGTCTATGAATGAAACCACTGTTTGTGATTTCTTTAGTCTATGATTTGATTTTCCTAATCGCGCCTTTTAATCACGTGTAGGGGAAAATGTGGGCAGAGACAAGAATCCAAAAACCTGCCAGTGTGGCCCAGTTCGCACCACGCTGTGGAGGCCAGCAGCACAAAGCCAGCAGCGTTGCAAGTATTCAGTTTCTTCAGTCAATCAGGGATGCAGAGCACTTGGGCGAAGGGTCCGAATTTTGGTTGTCTATACAGGCACTTCATGTACACTAAGGGAGCTAGATTCAGGCCCATTTTACTTCCTGGAAAACCTCTGTGCAGCCCTTCTCCTATGTTTTCTTTGTGAGATGGCTCAATATAATCATTATTTCCTGGTTAATCTAAGATTATTGACAGTCAAAGTTTGGAAAGTCAGATTGTACATAATCACAACTATACTTGGAAGCCATGGCAACTGCTTCAATTACAGCAGAGTTCACTGACAGTTATTTATGTTGACTCCTTTAAAGGACAGTGGAAGATTCTTTCATTTTTCCTGGTTGCTGCTCCGGGTTAAGAGGGTCACATACAATGACCACACATCACAAGGAGTCAATTATGGGAATGCTTCACACAGAAATTTTACATTTTACCCTCAAGTGTGGCAATAAGAGAATGAAGCCATAGGCTTCAGTGTTTTTTAATTCTTTACTTCACAGCACAACTCACCAACATTTATAACAAACCATCCTCCCATCATCAAACCCCTTTCCTCTCTCATTCTGAAATCAGGTTGTTACTTTAGATTTATGCATTTACTTTGAGACACTCTATTGGCATATACATAATTATAAAATATATCTGTTAAATCGGTCTCTACTCTAAATTCACAGGCTTTCTTAAACAGAAAAGTAAACTTTTATACAGCATGTCAAAGTCGTTTCTAAACTAGAAAGCCTTCAGGAATAAATATTTCTCATCAATGTTATTAAAGGGTGACGTTAGGAACAACAAAGTATTCCATTCATAGCATTCTAAGCATTCCAGTGTTTGAGAGTGAATGTTTTTCACTCATCTAAGATTTTATTCTTCAGGTATTTCATCTTCCATAATAGCGTGCATTATCCAAAATGTGCACAATTACTTATTAGCAAAACCAAATGCCATTAGGTTAAACAAAATCCCCTGTATTGCAAAAGGGGTTAACTAGATTTGTATTAATATAGAAGCCAGGCTTTTAATATTCTGCAAATGTTAACAAAGAAAGATGATAATGTTGAGTTAATATGGGTTAAGCATAAAATGAAAATAAATTTTTCTGATTGCGAGGTGTTGACATTTTTTTGGCTAGGGCCTCCAGCCTGTTCCTGAAAGCTGTGTAATTACAGAAGGCTTTTCCCCTCCTTCTCCCTCCTGCTTCAAGCCTACCCACATTAGTAATGACCCCTTCACTGCTTCAAAAACCACTAATGGTCTTCAGCACGGGCAAGAAAAATGAACAGGATAAATTGGAATCCACAGTCAGTAATTTGCATCCTATGAGGCAGCTTTGGCCACTCACACTCATTCCTGGCCATCAATCGTTGCCTGTCAGGTGCTGCACTCTGCCACCATGACAAATACTCCTCCTAACACTCTGATTCGTCCAAACAATGTAATTGTCCTCTATTCTCCTTTTGGTAATGGAGATAATGAATGACCGCACAAACAAGACGGACTGCTCATCACAGGCGCCGGGAGTGGCTTCACACTGGTAAAGACCTAAGGTACAAATTTTAATTGACTGACAACACTGGTTGGAGGGAAAATGACCAAAAAGATCCCCAAATCCTTCCTGTCGTGGTATTTTTCCTGCCGCACTCAAGGGAGAAGCACCCTTTGACTTTTTATTCCTCTAAGATTTTGAAAGCCTACTAGGTTTATAGGTTATTTGCCCAACGGAAATCAATTCTGCAAATAACAAAAATGAAAACACGGCCTCATCACAGGGATGCATAGCTCTGCACTGGTAATGCTGCCCAGTGTGGTGTTTCTTCATGCAGTGGTTTCTTTTTCCCTTTTTGGTGTGGGTGTTCAGTCCTGCTCACCATCGCGATGTTTCTGTCAAAGACAGTTCTGACAAAATGTGGGCTGCAACGTGTGTGTGTATGTGAGAGAAACAGAGGCAGAGACACACACACATGTGCACATACACAGAGAAGGTTCAGATGAAATACAGATTCAGGAGGTTAAGGTGGTAGAATAGAAAGGTAGAGTTAGTTACAGTCAGTTCCTTCAAGCAGCACTGTACATTCAGATGGAATAATAAGAATTCTTCCCAGTGTTTTATTAGAAATTTAGTCAATGACCACAAAATTACATAAATAGTGCATTATATCTTGGGAATCCCTGAACTGTACTTTCACCATGAAAGCAGTTGCAAATTCCATCCACAATCATTAAAAAAAATTGGGACCTTACAAAAATTCACCTTGCACAGATGGCTTTTTTTTTTAATTAATAGGGAAGACCGTAATAACTTTAACTTATTTAAATAACATTCTGTGGTTTTGAACATTCGTGATTCTATGCCCCTTTTATACATGGAGTGGACTGTTTATCTGAAAGTGTTCTGGCAGTCGGCCACTGTATTTCTAAAATTAAAAAAGGGACCGAAAACAATCAGCTTTCAGAGGAATTGGAACCATGGCAATGTGTTTTGGATTAATTTACAAATATATGTATATATTTAAGGCCAAACTGTGGAACTAGAGAATTTCTACTACATGGTCCGTCATAGGCATTCTTCTGCTTTATTAGAACAGACATCATATTGAAATAATAAACATGGGAAGCCTTCACTTCTTCTTTGATGTATATTGCTAAATGTCTGACTGGCTCAAATTTAAAATAAACTTTGGTATGTTTGCACTTGAAACTGGAAGTAGACCACAAGCAATAATTTGTTGTCAGTTTCCATATTCTTGGAATAAGGCTATAGTTTAGTCTGTTCACTGATGGGGGCCAACCCACATTGGTCCAGTGGCCCAGAGGTGGCTCAACTTACTCATAAGAACGTACACTGTAACATAATAGCAATGATGATGATTCCCTTCATCAAGAAAGAACCAGCATAGGTCAAAGTTTTTCACATCCCCCAATAATTTTAAAGCCACTGTTGAATATAAGTGACTCACAAAGATTCTCTTATTTTGAATATCAGCTGACAACTGTTCAAAAAGTTAATAAGACACGTATGGCTTATGACTCAATGTAGATAGAAATTTTTTAAAATTGCCTTTTTTCTAAAGACTCATTCGAATGTGAGATGTATCTGTATCCCAGATACTGACCTTAGACTTTTTTCTTCTCCTCCTTTTTGGGGTTAACCTGGTTGATCAAGTACATGCAAATAGATCTACAATATAAATTTATCACTGAAACGGTTCTTGGGTGAAATCACTTAATAATCTTCTTTTGTGGTTAATCTTATCTATTTTTGTCCAAACTGGAACAAAATTTTGTCCAAATTTATCGTGATCTTTATTCCATGTTGAAAGGATTTATACTAATGTTTTAGAAAACTTCAAGTGGTATTTTTAATCATCTTATGAAGTAAAAGTACACAATAAATTACAAATGGATCAGAGTTAAATAAAACGTGAAGCTCTCACAAAAAGGTTTTCCTCACGTATAGCTGAGTGAAAAAAGGAAACTGTAAAACAACGTGTATCTTCAACTTTGGTAAAATAGATAAATAGCTAAATAAATACATTAATTAAATACACACATCAATGCTTGTCATACAAGAAAAACATCTGTAAAAACACACACTGAACAACGGTTCATGTCGTGTAGGGCCTGGGGTGCAGACTTTTACTTTTTGTTTATATACTCCTATATCATCTGCATGTATATTGCTGCAAGCAATTTTTAAAAATCAAATATTAATTTAAAAATGATAATTTATTGTAAGTAATTTTTACACTCCATTTTAGAAAACTTGGTTTTATTTATTTGCTTATTTTTGGCTGTGCTGGGTCTTCGTTGCTGGGCAGGCTTTCTCGAGTTGTGATAAGTGGGGGTCACTCATGGTTGCAGTGCACAGACTTCTCATTGTGGTGGCTTCTCCTGTTGCAGAGCATGAGCTCGAGGGTGCTTGGGCTTCAGCAGCTGTGCTTCCCGGGCTCTAGAGCACAGGACAATAGTTGTGGCACCCAGGCTTAGTTGTTCTGTGGCACGTGGAATCTTCCCAGACCAGGGATCGAACCCATGTCTCTTGCATTGGCAGGTGGATTCTTTACCACGGAGCCACTAAGGAAGCCCCTATACTCCATTTTTCTTTAAAAAAAATACACACACTAATGCAACTTTTTATACTGTTAGATATTCTCTTTTGTTATTCATTGGATTTTTTAAAAGAAGGGCAGGTCAAGAATCAATCATTAAGGTTACCTTCCTATCCTATGAGTTTGACTCACTGGTCTATAAAGTTTACTAGATAAGTTCTTTAAGGAACTATGTGCAGTTTGCCAAGTTTCTTCCGTAATGGCTGTAATACAGCCATGGAGACAAGTGATCAAATAATTTGTTGGGCAGGATCTTAGTTTGAGCAAAAACTTGGAAACTGGTCGTATGATCACCACTTCCTTTTCCTCAATCCTTACCCCTCTTGCTGCTCACCCCACCCCTACTCCGACCAAAATACAACCTCGTTTATAGAGTTAATTCAGGTCACCTTGAGTTTGATGATGATGCTCACAGATGAAACCCTCTAAGCAATTTCTCTATAGGGGCAATGAAACTGCACTGGGTATACAGGTATATATCACTTATTGCTCTAGGACCAGGCTTACTGAACTGAAACCAGTTGGTGCTAAAGATCTAACTCCTGAATAAATAAATGTCTTTTTGTGGACTATCAAACTTATTCAATGACCATTAATTTAATTTAAGTAAACAGAAATTCTGATGTCATGATTAGAGTGTATAACAAAACGAAATCTCAAGATGAAACCAGAAGCAAGATATTTAAAAACTATCACATCCTCATAGCTGGATGTAATCTGCTTTCCACTAGGTTCATATAGTGATTTACTTAGCATTTATAGCTTTTAGCCCTTCATTGTCACATCTTATACACTTTGACTAGGTACAACTTTCTGAGAGTAAAGCCTTAGGTTTTCTAAACTTTTGTATTTCTCCGCTAACTCCCAACTCTGGCTCAATGTCTCTTTCACTAGGAAGAGTGGGAAAAAAAAAAGATATAAGTTCTCATTTAAGCTTTGTAAGTAGTTCTGCCACCTTGAACAAGACTGGGACTTAGTCTCTGTAACGGCAAATGAGGATGTTAACAAAGGTGTACATGTCTTATGAAATATCTATGGAGATTATAATAATAAAGTCTGTGATGGTTAATTCTGAACCTCCCTGACTCTTTCTCTCTCTCTCTTTCTCTTATACACATACACAGTCTTCTCCTCTCCTCTCACATTGTCTGAGCTTCTTATCACTACCTCAGGATGCAGTAAAAAGCCTTTGCTCTTCTACTACAAAGCTAAGGTCAAATTTCTACCAGAACCACTTCTACATGAGATGTGATGTATCTCTTGCTTTGTGTTACTATTTGTAAATCTGCATTTTCTGGGTATCTTATCCTTATCCTAGTTCTTGAGATCATAACCACAAAATATTGAGGCAAAAAGGTCTTTAAACAGAACCTTGTCCTGCAACCTAACTTATGTAGATAAGGAAACCAAGATGCACATGGCGTTACACGCCTGGCCACAGAAACAGGAAACGCTGGGATAACCACCTGTTCTCCTGACATTTAGTGGAGGGCTTTCCCACCCTAACATTAAAGTTTTTCACTGAAGTAACTTTCCCTCTTTCTCTTGATAAAAGCGCCTTGATTTTACTTCAGCGATGTGCTTGGGGGTGGCTCACTGACCCAGGCTTAGCCAATCAACATAGCTAATCATCCTGGCTGCTTTGAAGATAGAAGCCAAGTTGAGCTTAATGGGAGTCAGTTAGGACTGTCAGTCAAAAGTGTTCTTTTGTCACTGGGGTTACTAAGTCAGTAGAATTTGTGTCGAGTTGCCATCAGGCCATTGTTGCCACCAAATGGAGAGAGGCTGATGGAGGATGCAGAGGACACAGACAAAAGCAGAGCCAGAAGCTATGAAGAATAGATTCATGCACATTTCTGCCCTTGGATCCAGCTTTATCTAAACCCAGCCACCCTTTACCTTTCAGCTACTTGAGCCAATTTATATATGTGGCATGCTTTAGATTATCAGACATTTTCTCAGTTTACTCCCTATCTCCCTCTAGCTAAAAATGATTGTATTTTTTCTTTTAAAGAGAAAGATGACGATGAGGCAAAAGAGGAAGGCAGGGTTGGGGGAAGAAGAAGAGGTGAACCATTTTGCTTTGACCTAGATCTAGACTCTGATCGAACGAGGCAAAAATCTTGAGGATTTGGGATTTTCTAAAAAGTTGATCAGCTTTGTGCAGTGGCAGTATTGTGCCAATGAGGTTTATCCAAGGTGTGATTATTGCTAATTAAAAAGTTGATCAGCGTTGTGATCCTAATAGATTAAAAAAAATCACCTAACTTGGAAGACAGAGGTTTAAACATGCAATGTATATGGAACTGTGAAAAATTTATATCTATTTTTCTAATTTGAAAAGCAAAGTACAAGGTACAATTTTTATAATGACCATACAGAGAGCAAATTTCAGTATATTTCTTTGTGGAAAATTGAAACTCTTAAGGGAAACGAATATAAATTCATCAAAATACCCAAGAAACACATTTAGACACAAAAACCATACAGAGACCCAAGGCTTTGATAATGAAAAATGACACAAAAGTTGTTACAATCATCTGGCTAATTTAGTATTATTGGATTTAAGTAAATTTCCAAGGTGCTAAAGGAGAGTGTATTTCAAATGTTGTGTGACTGCAACATTCCCTTCCATTTCCATGATTCTGGCATGTCCATCAAGGTCAGTCCAAACACTAGGTCCCCTGGAAAGTCTTCCCTAGCCTTGAGTAGTCACTTTCCCCCAAATTCCACAGTGCTTTCTCTCCTCCCAGCTATATTATCTTTTAGGTATATATGTGTGCTTGTGTTATAGCCCTCACTGGACTGCAAATCATTTGAGGACAAGGTTTAAGCCTTTAACCTTGAACTCTCTATAGCACTTAGAATACTTCTTACAGAATAGGTACTCAATACGTACATATTTGTGAATGCATTATTTCTGAAACTGACACTTTTTTATTAGATAGGACTGATGGTGCCATATACATGATACATAAAAATTCAGATAAAAATGGTAAGATTCAGTCATTTACCTGTTTTACCGACACAATATCTGGATATTTGAAAACATCTACTGAATTTTTCACTTTTCATCCAGATGTTTGGTGTCATAGAAACCCAGATTCCAGATTTAAATTAGTTAGCTGTTTTGTTTTTAATCTCAGATGTATATTTGAGAGGAAGAAAATGTGGCTATTTCAGGGGATTCATTTCCATTTGAGTTCATGTGGAAGTAAACAGATTAAATTATAATAATCACATCTTTTAAAATTCAGAAAAGGTTTGAGAGATTTTAATAATAGCCAGATCCTAAGAGATTAACATGTTTGGTTGATATTTAGAGCCACAGTAGGAAGGCCTCATTAAAAGGAGCAAAGAGAAAAGCGCACGCTCTTTTGTAGATAAGCTAAAGGAATACTGAATGAGCCTGATGGATTATCATACAGAGATTTTTAATTTATTATTATCAAGATATAGGTAAAATAAAAGAATGGAGAAGGAATTTTTCATGAAACCAAAGTTAAGGACAAAGGAAAAACATGTCTTAGGACTAAGGAGAAACACTTTTTTGCATCTGCAAAGGGAAATGTTACGTATACATGTATTGCAGTGATACAAAGGGAGTTCATATGGGCAGAAGCAATGAAATTAGATGATGGTCAGAAACCATCTACACTCATTCCACTTCTAAACTTCCAAAAAAAACATAAAAACATAAAAACACATTAGAAAACATTTGCAGATAGTAGTCAGGATTTTAAGCGCAACGAATATAATTATTTTCCTATTGACTGAGATTTTAAAGCTGAGCAGTCTTATTTTGAAAATAACAGCAATATATTCCTAAGGCTAGAGAAAGATAATTTTTATTTAACATTTGTTAGGATGCTCCCATGAGCTGCTTGACCATGCGTGTTATGCTGCCTACATGGCTAATGGGTAATCTTACCAAATGAGCCAAAGGCCACAAATAAGGCCTTGACTCATTTAACAGTCATTTCACATTTCCACACTATGACCAAATTAATATTTTATGGGGCTACTCAGTTCTACAGCCAGACCACTTTTCCAAAAAATTGAATTTCGTGCTTATTTATTTTATGGATCATTTGTTGAAATAGATTTCAAAACAGGCTTAGGCTATTTAGATTTTTCAGTGAACTGCAAAAACAAAACTTACAGACTCAGAGTTTTAGAAATAGAAGTCAGAAGTCATTTAATACAAACTTTCTCAGTTTATGTCTAATGAAACTAAGGCTGAAGCAAAGCGGCTTGCCCTAAACTTGGTTGGCCTCCTCCTTTTTTAAAGATGTCCGTGACTTCCTCAGAGAGAACAAATTTCATACTTATATAACCTCAAAGAACATTTCTTACAGAACATCTTATTTCTACCTAGGAATCATGAATACCAGTAGCCAGATTTTACCCTGTAAATTACTTAATTCTTATATCCCATATATTCCCATGTAATCCTATTTTTCTTCATTAGCCACACTGCATTGTAAATACTTGCTTATTTGTCAGTTTCTCCTATTGCATTCTGTGCTCCTTGAAAGCAGGGACTGACTATCCATATTTTATTTCCAGAATCTAGTTCACTGCTTAGCATGCCAAGGTATCAATAAGTGCATGTAGAATTAATCAAATTTGAGAATGCAAACAAGTGAATTTTTTGCATCCTAAAAATACTATTTTGAAATAAGAGAAAAGGTTGAGTTGAAAGCTAGATAGCAAATGAGAAGGGAGATTTAAGGAAGGAGACACCCTGCCTCCAATGCGGGAGACCTGGGTTCGATCCCTGGGTCGGGAAGATCCCCTGGAGAAGGAAATGGCAATCCACTCCAGTATTCTTGCCTGGAGAATCCCATGGATGGAGAAGTCCATGGGGTCACAAAGAGTCGGACACGACTGAGTGACTTCATCTCACCTCACCTCACTCACTCATGTCAAACAGCCAAATAGTGAAAAACCAGCTCTTATTCAAAACAAAAGTATAACTTCATAACATAGAATACTAAGTAGAAATTGGCAAATTCAGATGGTGCACTAAGAAACTATGGAAAGGAAATAAGTACATAGGACTTTTCACTAACATTTAATTTCTTCCTGTTAAAAAGGCTAAGGAGTTGCTTTAAAGATATATAATATCAGACCACTTAGATACTTGTATCTAATCTTATGACAACAATCCTACTGAACAGGCCCAGACACAGTGGCATATGAGACTGAATTAGAAAAAAAAGTTAGTTTAGCTCTTAATCTTGGGACTTCCCTGGTGGTTTAGTGGCTAACGCTCCACACTCCCAATGCAAGGGGCCTGGGTTTGATCCCTGGTCAGGGAATTAAATCCCACATGCTGCAACTAAGAGTTCACATGTTGCAACTAAGAACTGGCATAGCCAAATAAATACATAAATAAAAATAAAAATATTTTTTAAAATCCATTACATTTCTTTAGTAACATGAAAAAAGTCTGGATAAAAAGTTGTAGGGTAAATATTAAAGAATTATGGAGCAAATTTACAGGGCATAATAAACAATTCCAGTGTATTTAGTCCAATTTCATTTGCATAGACTATGCTATAAATAATTTTGTCTTATTTACTTAACAATGCACTGAAAGTCTTACTTGACAAGAGAAAGCTAACATGGATTTAAAGAGGAAGAAATTGTTTAAAGAAACTAAGGGTTATCTCTTTTTCAAAAAGGTTATTATCTCTAGAGTAAGCAATGGAAATGTTGTGGATATTATCTTCTTTGCTCATCTCAGAATACAGGATAAGAGAATGGGGTTAATGATAAGCTAAAAAGTCATAAGAAGGAAATAGCTATAAACTGATGACTTCTTGTGATGCACACTGTGGTGGTTAAAAAGAAAACTTTAGTAGTGACTGAGCGTTTCTTGTACAATCTTACAGAGGTATTAATCAGAGTGGCTATGATGAAACAGAACCCCTTAATGAGAGTTAATTCTTTGATTTTACAGTTCACCAAGATAAAAATTCAAGGTTTTAAACACTAGCATTAGGAAATTGGTTGAGAGGTTTCTTACTGGCTTCTTTTTCTAATATACACAAAGCTTTTTTTGCATGTAAATGAGCATGGGATACAACTATTTACTTAGAGATACACTCTTTAAAAAGGGAAGTGAGCTAAAAGAAAAACTTGTCTTTTAAAAATTATAGCTTCATGTTCTCCAAATGTTTTGGAATTTATGACTTTTAAAACTATGGGAGAAAGACCATTATTGGTCTGTCTAGGAATTACAAAAATATAAGCCAAAGATATTACCCAATTGTTTACCTTAGTTATGCACCATACTAGTAAATAAAGCAATCAGTTGGTACCCTAACAAGAACATGCCTAACTGAGCCACCAAAAAAGGTCAGTTAGCAGTATTTATTTTGGAATTCCCCACAGTTTTATCTTATCAATTTGTTTTTCCTTCCCCTTTTAAGAGCAGCCTGTTTAGTGAAAGCTAACTACATCAAGATGGAGACAGAACAAGGTACCGCCACATTTATCTATGATAATGGACCCACCTGCCAATGTAAGATACACGAGACTCGGGTTTGATCCCTAGGTAGTGAAGATCCTCGGAGAAGAAAATGGCACCCCACTCCAGTATTCCTCCCTGGAAAGTTCTATGGACAGAGGAGTCTGACAGGCTACAGTCCATGGAGTCTCAAAGAGTCGGGCTCGCCTGAGCACAAGCCGCCCAATGTGCATATAATGGCCCCATTACCATTCTACCCAAGCTTTAGAGCACGCAGATACTCAAAACAAACAGTGTTTCTAAGCAGATGGAAAAAACACCAGTTTGTGAGTTTCTAATTTGTGTTTAGAGCAAATGAAACTCATCGGTAAGTAGAGCACCTTCAAAATGTCTTTTGAACATACCTATGACTATGTATCTTCTGGTAATTATGTATACAAGATCATAAACTAATCCATGTTATAAGCAAAGAAAATGAAAAAATATATGCACTTAAAAATATATCTATGACTCTGAATATCTTTTGACTAAACATTTACTCATTCAAGGAAAAGTGATCAAATACTGAAATAACAAATCATTTGATAGTATTTAATCTTTTAAATTTTTTTTAAGTATTTAACCTTTTACCATGATAATTAAATGCTATGCTAAATACATCCAAATAAATTTAAAATGTATGGACTAAATACAGAAACAGAGGTTAAAAGTTTCATGTAAAATAATAAGGATTTATGCTAGAATACATTTAGAGTATACTTAAATATTAGTGCATGGCTATTTTCTTTCTAATTTGCATAGCAAATCAGAAAATAGTAAGAAAAAGCTCTTCTTAACTTGTGTAGCTAAGCTGACCTTGGCAGAAAGTATTTGCATCTGCTTATCAACTTGGATAAAGGAAAGAGGAATAATAGGGGACATATTAAAAATATGAATATTTAAAATTACTGCACTGGCCATATTTTTCCAATGCATTAAGTGATAAGATTTATAGAAAACAATAGCTACTTCTTATTCCTTCTGCTTTGTATATTAGAAATTGATAGTATATTTTTACATTCTTAGAACAAAGGATTCCATTTTTGCATGAAAATATTTCTTACAAGGATTTAAGAAGCCCTGAAAGGGGTTGTCGCTACAAAAACTGGACTCCAAAAGGACAGATCTTTAATGTAGCTGAATTCAACGGGTATGAAGCACTATGGCCAGCATCTGCTCTAATTAGTGGAGCAACCATTCTGATTGCTGTTGCTTGTTTGTTGCTTCCTCTCTAAGTTGTGTCCAGCTGTTTTGCAACTCTGTGGACTGCAGCCCATCAGGCTCCTCTATCCATGGGATTTCCCAGGCAAGAATACTGGAGTGGGTTGTCATTGCTTCCTTCAGCAGATCTTCCTGACCCAGAGATCGAACCCACGTCTCCTGCAGCAGCAGGCAAATTCTTTACCACTGAGCCACCTGGGAAGCCATTCTGATTGTCGGTGCCTGTTAGTTTGCATATTACTTGTGATTTGTCTTCATGACGGACAGTGCCCTCTGACATTTCTGATACATGCTTGGCAAGGTTTTTTTTTTTTTCCTTTGGCCACTTAGTCCTCCATCAAGGACTGGACTCTCATCCCCTGCTTTGGAAGTGCACTCGACTGCCGAGGAAGTCCTCGTGTGTTGTATTTTTAACAGATGAACTCAAATTTGATCCGTATTCTACCATAATACAAAAAGCACTGACATTTCAGAGTAAGGTGAGTTGACCAATTGACCATAAGGGAATAATAAAGTTTTTCATTTTAAACAAGGTATTTTGAAGTATTCAAACCATGAATACTCAGGTGTTACTGACTGAATCATGTGCATTATTTAAATATTTAAATAATTTAAATACTCTTATTTGAGTAATTGGGAATATAACCTCATGCAACATAAGCTGAGTGGGTTTAGTTCTCTAAGAAGTTAGCAAAACACTTAAGGATTGCCACATGGCGAGAAATAAACCACAAATGGCCTTTAGATTCTAGTGGAAAATCATGAAGTAAAATGCAAGGTATTGTTCTATGTATATTCCAGGATTATATATTGATTATATATTATATTGATTATGCTTTTATCTAAATAAGCACATTTTCTTAAGCAAGATAAGGAAGAGTCATAGGTAATAGGAGTCGAGAGGTAATAGGAGGAGTCAAAAATTATCTCAAAGAATTAAAAAATGTGAACAAAAATCACCATCAACTCATGACTCTGACCCCTTATATAAGATCATTTCTTGGATTTGATCTGGATAGTGAAAGAAAGTAGACTGACAAACTCTCCTTTGCACAGACCCACTTACAAATCAGCATCCATTTAGTATCAGTGTTTCTAACCTGGCAGAAACTAAAGAAAATACTTTTTCAATTCAGATGTTAGAACATTTTAAAATTGTGTACAGTGAAGGAAATACAGAAGGGGAAGAAATTCAGAAAGAAATGTATTAATCCCTACTTTTTCATCTTTTCTAACCTAATCAGCCAATTCTGAAATGGCCTAGGAACATATTGGTTGTTACTCCTTGGAAGGAAAGTTATGACCAACCTAGATAGCATATTGAAAAGCAGAGACATTACTTTGCCAACAAAGGTCCGTCTAGTCAAGGCTATGGTTTTTCCAGTGGTCATGTATGGATGTGAGCGTTGGACTGTGAAGAAAACTGAGCGCCGAAGAATTGATGCTTTTGAACTGTGGTGCTGGAGAAGGCTCTTGAGAGTCCCTTGGACTGCAAGGAGATCCAACCAGTCCATTCTAAAGGAGATCAGTCCTGGATGTTCTTTGGAAGGAATGATGCTAAAGCTGAAACTCCAGTACTTTGGCCACCTCATGGGAAGAGCTGACTCACTGGAAAAGACTCTGATGCTGGGAGGGATTGGGGGCAGGAGGAGAAGGGGACGACAGAGGACGAGATGGCTGGATGGCATCACCGACTCGATGGACCTGAGTCTGAGTGAACTCCGGGAGCTGGTGATGGACAGGGAGGCCTGGCGTGCTGCAATTCATGGGTTGCAAAGAGTCGGACACGACTGAGCGACTGAACTGAACTGAGGAACATACTGGACTTCTCAGGTGGCACTAGCAGTAAAGAATCTGTTGTCAATGCAGGAGACTCAAGAGACTCAGATTCGATCTCTGGGTTGGGAAGATATCCTGGAGTAGGAAATGACAACCCACTCCAGAATTCTTGGCTGAAAAATTCCAAGGGCAGGCCGCACTCCATGGGTCCGCAAAGAATTGGACTGAATACTAACTCACTCAGGAATATACTCTTATAAGGAATGAATACTGTGTGCATTATTTATCATAGTGGTGTTTGTACAATTCTACAAACATTGAAAACATTGATGGATAGGTGCCAGGTCCTACGCTAGAAGACTTCCCTGGTGGCTTAGTGGTAAAGAATCTGCTTGCCAACGCAGGAGACACAGGTTTGATCCTTAGGTCAAGAAGATCCCCTGGACAAGGATATGGCAACCTATTCCAGTATTCTTGCTTGGGAAACCCCACGGACAGAGAAGCCTGGTGGGCTACAGTCCATGGGGTCACAGAGAGTCAGACAATACTTAGTGACTAAACAACAATAACAGCACGGACTAGAAATTTAAGAATCCTGGTATCTGGAGGAATGGAGGAACTGTTAGAAACTGAGGTGGGTATTTTCACACTTGACTGGATACGCTTTCTTTTCTCTTCTTCAAGCTCCTAAACACATTCATCCTTTTAATTTTAAGCGACTGAAATGCTAATTATGTTATTGAACTTAGAATAACTCTCTGGAGATATTCCTTTCTTTTAACTCCTTGGACATTTGGGAATACAATTCATAGTAAGTATAAATATTCTAAGTTGAATTACTTCAGGAGCCTGCTATTTGCTAAATTGAGTTCTTTCATAAGATAATGTTCTTACAAAGCAATTAATTCCCTCAGCAGACTAATGCTCTTCTACATTTCTTTATGAACAAGTTCAGATATTTACAGGAAATGCCAAATGAAACATTCTGATGGACTTATTAATGAGTGCTTGGGTTTTCATCTGTGTTTTTTTCACAGCTGTATATCCAGCTTCTAGAAAAGTGCTTGCGAGAGCAGTGCAAGCTCAATAAATATTTGGTTAAGTGAGTAAATAAAGGAATACATTTCCGGGGTTGACCTGAGACTGAAGTATGGAGTGTCTCATTTCAAGTGCACGTGGGAAGCAGGAGAAATGTAAGTGTTTAGGCTTTTTACCTTGTCACATTCATAGTTGGGAGGAGGTGCATGGCAAGGGGATGGGAAGTTTCTGCCTGTTACAGATTTAAAAGCAGACTCTGTCAATTTATTTACACACTGAAAATCTGATTTTTTTTTTCCCAAAAAGGAATGATACATTTCTAGGCCCATATTGACTAAGATAAAGGGGGAAAAAACCTGTAGAAAGCCCCACAGCACTTGTAACAATAGTCTAGGCTGAAGTATATGGCTGTCACACTAAGGTAGTAACACTTTCCATGATTTAAACCCTAGTGGGTAAACATTTGAATTTAAAGTGTAGATACGTTTTGGAAACACTCAGCCAACTCAGGAAACACATGTGCTATGGTGCCATCAGGTCACACTTCAGGTGGAGCCCTGGGAAATTTTTTGGAAAACACTGGTAGAAATAGATTGGAATAGAGAGAGAAAGGGTGCATAAATCCATTAGCGATTGCATTTATAGCTCTTTCCATCTGTCATTTTCAAAGCATTTTTCTAATATTAGCTGCCGAAGTTCTAAGTGCACATGGCTCACATCCATTGTCTCATTGCACTTGGTAAAGGTAAAGAATGGAATGCAGGAAGCAGAAGCAAGTTACCATTTGTCTGCGATCCAGACAGATGAAATGCAGGGACTTAAACCTTGTGTTCTCAATGTCTTTCCCTATGCTGAAAATCTATGAGGCCAACTATTTCCTATGAATAATTATTGCCTTTCAACAAAATCTTCATTCTTACTCTCTACATAGATTAGAGAGAAAGCTGACAGTACGAAAACACTGCTGAAGTACCCATTATAACATAATCTATTATACTGAAGACTTGATTATATCAACTCAAGGCAAGAAAGACCAACTTACAGAAAGAATCATGTGATGCTGACAAGATTTAATTAACTATATCAACTCTACAGTTACGATCAAAACCATGCAACACAATGCATTTCTAAGGTATTTGTTTCAATTTGACATAAGCAAAAAGATTCTGTAGTTTAATTAAACTCATACCTCTCTGCATCTCTAGAATCTAGGTGACATTATAGAGCTTACTTATGACCAAAACAAATGGTGTAAATCATTTAACAAAATTGTCTGAAGAAATTAATAGCCATAATTTAGGATGAGTATGGGAGTCCTAAACAATTACACCATTAGGCCAGTTATTTTAAACTTAAAAATGGATAAGTTATTTTAAACCTAAAAATGAATGGTATTTTAAATTTAAAAATGGATATATGACTCCTAGAACTAGAATATAAGATCCTTGAGGAGTGGGGGTTTGAAAGAGACAATTAAGAAAATTTCACTGAATGAACTTTGCTCCTACCCAAGCTACACTTGCACTTGAGTAAGTGAGCTGGGGATCTGGAAGCTTCTTGTGGCTAATGTCTGCAACACACTGCGATAATGACCAAGAGACTAATCGTTCAAGTGAAAAAAGGCTTGGTGAGTCCAAGGAAAAAGGAGCTTACAGTTATTCATGCAGTGAAATTAAAAAAAAAGAAAAACTTATAAAGAAATCCAGGCCATATCTCATGAGGGGAAGAAGAAACTAAAAAAATTTAAGAGACAAAGCCAGTCTATACAGATTAGAATAATATATGCACAAATCTCTGGAGAAACTCTATTATATCACAATTAATGCAGAGACTGCAATCAAGCCATGCTAATTTCAATAGATTCCAAGTTTTGAACAGTTCCTAGACTATCCAAGTGGGAATTTGGCCAGGACGCTGGGGTTAATAATTCATTTTGAGAGAGGCTAATTCTTTGGGAGGCAGCCCACTCTGCAGGAGGAAGCATTTGGCCCATGTGAGCAAATTTGCTCTTCAAGATCACCCTCTATTAGCTCCACAAGACACTTTTTTTGGGGGGTGGGGGTCGGGGTCAGTTTACTTTCTCATGCATATAGAAATATTTATCATGTTTTCAATAATTATATATTAATGTTAGATGAATGATTCAAACATATACATGAAATGTTTGGATTCTTAAAGAATAATTTTCACGCTAACTTTCCATTACCATGATCTAAGTATAGGATTATCATCGGAGCACTGTGGCGAAATATACAGACTGTGTAATCAGATGGTTCTGGTGTTTAATCTTGGCCTCATGGATTAGGAACTGGGAGACTTTGAAAATGCTACCAAACCACCCTACAACTCAGGTTCACCACTCATAAAATATAAAAATTAATGGTGCCTACCTCAGAGGGGTCTCATGAAGCTTACAAAAGTCACTTGTTAATTGAACAAACAGTTTTGAGTGCCAGGAACTGTACAGCTACTGGGAACACAGTAACAAACAAAAGAAACAAATTCCTGACCCCCATGAAACTTACATTCTGAGAGGGGACATAGGCATTACACCAAAAATATAGAATTTGCCTGAAGGTGATAAGTTTTATGAAAAAATAAACTTCACTGAGGTTATTTCTATACCAAGATAGAAAGTGGACGGGGGAATTGATCTCTTACATAGGGTGGTCAGGGAGAGCATTTTGAGAAGGTGACATCTAAGCAGAGAAGGCAGCGCCAGCTAGGAGGTGGCGGGAAGAACAGGAGGCCAGTGTCCTACGGCACAGACAGGGGTGAAGTGCAAGGACAGGGCTGGAAAAGCAGCTGGTGTCGACCATTCCAGGTGTTGCAGATCAGCTTCAAGGAATAGAGTACTAAGATGCTGTCTGGCACATAATAATTAAACACATAACAAACTATAGCTATTTATTTGTTCATATTGGGTAAAGAGTCACCAATCAGAATCCCTCGTGTTTTCCATTGCTCTGCCAGGTCACTGGCATTTTCCACATCAGTCCTGTCATCTTAACATAGCTGACTCCCAACCTCCTGTACCTTAACACATTTTAAATGTCCAGTGACAGATGAATGCATAAAGAAGACGTGGTACGTATGTACAATGGAACATTATTCAATCATAAAAAGGAATGAAATTTGGTCATTTCTAGAGATGTAGATGGCCCAAGAGTCTGTCATACAGAATGAAGTAAGTCAGATAGAGGAAAACAACTATCATATATTAATGCATATACATGAAATCTAGGAAAATGGCACAGATGAACCTATTTCTAGGGTAGGAATAGTGATACAGACACAGAGGACAGACATGTGGACAAAGTAGGGGGAGGAGAGGGTGGGATTAACTGGGAGATTGGAATTGACATATGTGTACTACCATGTATAAAACAGATAGCTAGTGGGAACCTGCTATATAGTACAGAGAACACAGCTCAGTGTTCAGTGCTCATCTGACCTAGATGGGTGGGATGGGGCTGGTGATGGGCAGGAGGCTCACGAGGGAGGGGATACACGTAAGCATATAGTAGATTCACTTCATTATACAGCAGAGACTAACACAACATTGTAAACCAAGTATACTCCAATAATAAAAGAAAATGCTTGCGGACCTCACGGGTGTTTCCAAACACGAATGTTTTCTCAGATGTGTGGGTTTTTTTTTTAATATCTTGTCTGGTAGCTGGTCTTAAAAGTGGTGGGTTCTTTAACTGTATAAAGAATACTGAATGAAGTGATGGTGATGGTTTAGTCACTAAGTTGTGTCTGACTCTCGCGACCATGGATTGCAGCCCATCAGGCTCCTCTGTCCACGGAATTTCCCACGCAAGAATACTTAAGTGGGTTGCCATTTCCTTCTCCAGGGGATCTTTCCAACCCAGGGATTGAACCTGGGTCTCCTGCATTGCAGGTGAATATTTTTTACCATCTGAGCCACCAAGAAAGCAGAATAAGGTGAGAGCAGGTACAAAACGAATCTTCAACTGAGATGTGTAGTGGGAGATAAGTTAGGCCAGAGTCCGTTTTGTTTCCCCAGAAACAGCAGAAATTGAGTGCTACTTCATACTGAGCTGATTTAGAAGAAAATCTTTCACTGGTTTTCAAGTCTCTAAATCTGACTACAGTTCAATACAAATCACCACCAGCACCCCCACAATATACAGCATGAGTCATTCATATTCCTCCCAAAACTCGCATGGCTCTATGTCACAAATAAAACAGATTTCTGGCCTGTGGTGAAAGGCCTTTCATAATCTGGCCTCAACCCATTTTTCCAAACTTATATCCCATTACTCTCTAACACACATGTAAAGCCCTAACCAAATCACACTGGCTTCATTGTTCACTTTATTCCTATATCATTGCCATCAAAATCTTCCCATATTGTAGATATTTCACATGTTCACCATTATTTTGGGCGTTCTTCCCATTTTATACACACAGAAGTCTATGTTTCCCAGTCCCTCTGCGTCTCTCTTTCCCAGGAATTGGGCAGGACCATATGACTAGTTCTAGACAGATGACTGTGATTGAGGGGACCTGTGCTATTTTGGAGCTGATGAGTTCATCTGCAGATGTGAACTTCCTAGGCTCTCTCTCTTGCTGCTGAAGTCATGGGGGTACTTGCTGAGATGGAGGTGCCACAAGACACAAGGACCATATATGCTAAACTTGCATGTGGAGGATAGTTGCTTTAGACAGTAGAATGAATGCATGGCTGAGTCTGTGTGACCAAGAGATAAATCCTCATTATGCTAAGCCACTGAGATTTGGTGATATTTGTCAAAGCACCATAACATAGCCTATTCTGATTGATATGCCATTCTTTAAGATTTTTGATCACCACTTTGAAGTGATTCTTGCTCTCTTTTCCAAAAAAACTAATATGAATAAATTTTTATTTTTTAGATGCTGGCAAATAATTGCTTTGCAGGAATAATCAGCAGCTCTAGTGAAAAGGATCTTTGATAAGCTTAGAGGCTGGGAAATGGGGGTTGAAATGAATTTTCCAAGCCTAGAGTCTAGTGGCAGCTAAGTTTCTTGTCAAAGCTGGGAGCTACTCAGTTGAATAAAGGGCTGACAAGCTGTGTTGAGAGTTGCCTAGTAGAAGAGATGGAGAAATGAGTAAGGTTAAAAGGGAATACCTGGGGATGAGATGAGTAGAATGAGTATTTTTCAAGTGGCATGTGTAGTGTGTGACGTGACACCTCCTCATGACACTACAAATCTTCAGTAAAGCTAGGAAATTGAAAAAAATCCTTATATGGTTGGGTTTCTTGAGGAAGCTGATGAAGCAGCTGAATTTGACATCACGTTTGTATAGATTTAAAACAGACTCACTTGTGTGGTCAAAGGAATCAGCTGATATCTGAGTCACACTTCATTTATATTCCTCAAGTACTTGTACTTGAGATTTTGTACTACCTTGTGTTACAGATACTGGGGTGGGGGGTGAGGGAGCCGGTGGGGTTGACTTCCCAACAAGACAGTGAGGTCTTCAATGAAAGAAACCATATTTCACACGTCTCTTGATCCTGCACATGTTTAATTCAGAACACTGTAATAAAAGATCCCAGTAAAAATGTATCTGTTGAATAGATGGCTGCCACAGATCAAAACCAGTCCTTTTTACCCTGTTTTCTCATCCTGAAATGTAAGCTGGCCTTAACTTCCTCTTCTACTTTAAGTTTTTGCTAGAGGTAGTTCAAGAATATTCTATGATATTTCTGTCATTCTAACTTGTAAGGGGTAGCATATAATTTAGCCCCTCATCAGCACAACCTTGCTAATTAGACATTGTTGTATTTCTTCTCTTAGCCTGCACTCTTAACTGCATTTAATTATCTGAATTTCCTCACTAGGAAAAGAAAGAACTTCCACAAAGGGTGAGAATTGGGAGGAAATGTAGATAAAAATGAATTTCACTATCTCACTTCCAGCTTATCTTCTCTGTCATCAACAGTGAAGTCCTGTTTTTGTCTCTTCAGAAAACCACATGACATTTGAGAATCTTCTCCTGTGCTGCACACATTTCAGAACCATCTGGAACACCTTCCTTCCTTCCTTCTCTCCACCTCCCTGATCGTCCATCCTTTTCTTCAAAAATGAAAGTGTTTTTTTTTTCCCCCTTATCTGGCTTGCTTTTCCTATGTTTCTGGGTTCTTCCATTTTATCTTAGTTCTTTGATTATTTGCAGTAGCACTTATGTGCAGACAAAGTTACACATAGAGCATAGTCTGAAATAAGTAATACTTTGAGATAAATCTTCTGTGGTACATACTGAAAATTACGAATTGACTTATCTGACTTCTAAATGCAAATACTAATGAGAAGTAAAAACCGCAACGATAATCAAGTCAGTACATACTAGAACATGAAGAAGCACTACTATAACACCTATAAATCATAGCAACATCTGTATTGCTGTTTTAAATTAGCATGTTTGCACTCTCAGGAAGTCTTGTGTCTGCACAAGAATTAGGAAATTAAACTCGTACCTATAGACTTTGAAGATCTCTTCATAATGAAAACGTGTAAACTACACCTTCTCATGACATAATACTTGAGAGTATTTGTCTTTTTTACAAACAAAACTGTATAGATAAAAGGAAACCATACATAGCCCTCTTCTTCAAATATTTCTTTCACTTGTCATAGCAGATAAATTTTAGATTACTGACACAGACTCTATAATAATCTGTATATGTACCTAGTCAGGTTTACAAAGAATAGGCTCCTGGTTGAAACCCTTGAATGTAATATAGTTTTGTTTCAAAGTGAAAGCATTTAAATACGTTTCCCTCTCTCTGTCTCTTTCCCCTTCCTCTCTGTCTCTCTTTCTCTCTCTCACACCCACATGCTCTCTCTCTCCCTCACTGCAGTAAATTAGAGATGCTCCCAATTTGCCAAATCTGGATTTCAACATTGCCCTTTCCTATGAGAGCACATGTCCACATTGGTGTCCCCAGTGTAACACAGGGAAAGTGATTCCTCACCCATACAAGGGGCTCCTGACACTCGTCTTTATTGCCCCATCATAAATTCATAAAGGGATGTCTGCTGTAACCAGTTGGCAAGTTCACTGCATAAACATCAACACCAATTTAATGACTTGTGTACACATCGTAAACTAGAGAATCTTTATACAAAGAAATCAGATAAATCAAACATGAGCGGAGGCTTAGGGGAAAGCAATTAAAGCTTTAAGTTAAGGTGGCTGTGGGAGTGCATGGCGTCACATTAAAACAGATAACAGAATATGTGTTAATGCATCTACAGGATGTGTAATTAAATTAATTAGTAATATTAAATGTGTTTAAGGTAACAACACATCAACAGATAAACAGACGAGAAACATTTAAAAGCAATTTTCCCATTTTATGTTCTACCAAAGAATAAGCCAAAAAAAGAGAAAAAACCCTGAAACTTCCTAGGAAGTAGTTAAAAATAAAATAGGGAGGGGATGTAAAGTTGATTTACTTGCCTCTGGCTAGTAACGGAAAAAAGGAAAAAGGAATAGTCAGAATATAAAAACCTGTTTGGCCATATTTCATTTCCTATAGCATACTGAAACATTTTGATGCCAACCCATTTCACTCCAATACCTCAAAGGCTGGCATAAAGTGCCCCTAAGGTATGTTGTTTTCTGAGCAAGCATTTGCAGTCAATCCCTAAGAAATGCGTAAGCATTACCTGGTAATACAAATTTTAAAATTGTATTTAAAACATCCAAAGAGATTTTTTGCTGAACAAAAATTAGATTGTCTATATGCCAAAGCTTCTCATCGGCTGAAAGCTGGAAGCTAAATTTGGCCGTAAGAAACTGGCTTGGAACTGGAGAAGTTCTGGGGCCAAATTCAGCCGTGTAGTACTTGTATGCCTTGTTACATAGGAAAAAAATAGGTCTGTTCCAGTGATAGCAAGACTGCCATTTATTCATCTCAAAAGCAATAAGATCTTAGAACAAAACCTCTATAACACAAAATGCTTTTAAGTTCTCCCTGAGGGGAACACAATATACACAATTTATGTAAAAAGAAGAGAAATGAAAGCTAAGTATTCCAGTTAAGGGTCAGAAATCAATATTTCTTTAACAGCCTAAGCAACATGCATTTATCTTAATACAAATACTTAGGAGACTTTACATTCTCCATAAAGGGGGATTTTCACATAATTGGGGTTGAAAGTGGCAGAATATGCTCTCCCATCTTAGTTTCTATTGCTAAAAAATAAAAAAGAATATATTTGAACAGCATTTCACTGATCCTGTCATCCTTGGTTAAAACTTCTTACCTAAATGTCTTCAGTGTGGAGCAACAGGTAAACTACAGTTAATTCATTTCCATTTAATCTCAATGGAATGTGACAAAGACCTTGCAGTATCAAAACAGACCATGTAGAAACTGAAAAAAGAAAAAAATCTGGACATAAAACTAACTGTATGGGTATAAAGAGGATGTAGCTTTTTTTTTTTTTTTTAAAGATCGCAAGTTTTCTGTGATGTTCCATTATGTTGTCAATAAATAAAAGGGTTTTAAAAAGAAAGTCTTCAGTTTAGTGGCACACACAGAAAAGTTATTATATGATATAATAGGCAGATCATAGAACTGAAGAAGTGAAGTATAACTAAAAGGACTGAGTTTTTAAAAAGACAGACCCTAACTAGTTTCTGCAGAGAAGGCAATGGCAACCCACTCCAGTACTCTTGCCTGGAATATCCCATGGGCGGACAAGCCTGGTAGGCTTCAGTCCGTGGGGTTGTGAAGAGTTGGACACGACTGAGCAACTTCACGTTCACTTTTCACTTTCATGTATTGGAAACATGGAAATGGCAACCCACTCCAGTGTTCTTGCCTGGAGAATCCCAGGGACAGGGGAGCCTGGTGGGCTGTCATCTATGGGGTCACACAGAGTTGGACACGACTGAAGTGACTTAGCAGCAGCAGCAATTAGTTTCTGAGCATTGACCAGGACCCTCTTCCAATATGATCTCTGTACTGGAGGCAGAATGATCACTGTAAAGGACTGATCTGTCACTCCTCTGCTTGACAAGCTTCAAGGGCTTTCCCATTACCCTCAGGCAAAAGATCAAAATGTTTACCATGGCCTTTAAGGCACCAGACGACCCTGGCAGAAGCTTCCAGAGTCAGGTTGCTACATTCTCCGATTGCTGGCTTCCCTCTATTCACACTGCCCTTTCATTTCCACAACTCTAGAACTCTCACTCCTGCCACACACAGGACCTTTGCACCTGCTGTTTCTGATTTCTTTCTCTACGACCTATCCCCCACCCTCAATGCCCATATCTTCCTATTTCAGAACTGAAGTTAACTGATGCTGAGCTTTCTGATCAGGTCAATTCCCTCAATATATACTCTCAAAGCTTCCTAGGTTTATCCTCCTGGGCACTTACTCCAGCTGTCTTTTACCAGGCTATAAGTACCACAACGGCAGCAGCTGCATCTATGGTTTTATCCACCGCTGTATCTTCAGTGCCTAGCACAGAGGGTGATTCATAAAAGAAGGACTTGATAAATATATGCGGATTAAATGAGTGAATGAATGAGTGTCAAGTTAGATTTAAGATTCTTAAAAAGACCATGAGAGTAGCCACAAGTCACTTCTAAGCAGCTCAAAATTAAGTAACAATTCAGCAGCTATGTCAGTATAAGCACAACTCAATGGAGAGGACCAAATGATTCAACTGTGGTTGGTGAGACCCACCTGAAGGAGTGGGAAGGATTATCAAACAGCCCTTCTGATACTCATAAGATCCTTTAAAAATGGCACAGGATCACATTTGTTAGATCTTTTGCTTGTGCATGGCTGTTTTCCTTGGCCAAGCTGACTCAGAAGTTAAACCTCTTAAAAGAAGAGTTATCCACTTACCAGGTATATAATACAGAAGCACATTAATTTTTCTCCCCATTTGGAATAAGTAACCAAATAGTGGTCATCCACAAAGCACCCCTATTTTTTCTCTCCATCTGTATGTGCTTTTTCTGATCATAATTATTTTTAAAAAATTCATTTATTAGTCTTGTGCCTTTTAAAAGTTTTTCTTCTTCCTGTTTTTTCCTTCGTTCAGTGATGTTGCCATATGGCCCTGAGGAGCCCTGAGGACATTACTCACTACCACCGTCTCTCTGGGTTTTCAAAAAACCTTAATATTTCTAGGGTTTAAGATTCAAGTTTATAAGAAACTCTCTTTTTTTCTAAAGCAGAATTTAGAGGACTCAATTGTAGATGATTCACAGAACTACTTGTTTTCTTTGTACAAAAACAATGAAGAATTCCCTGACTCTTAATATTGAAACCAATTCCTGTTATCCACAAATCTGTTGGAACTGCCTCTATTGCTTAGCACCAAGAAAAGATTTCTTTGCGTAGGCTAAGAACTATCTTTTAAATCAGTGAAGTACCTACTAGATTTAGTCTGTATTTGCATGCATGCCTTGTACTTGCCAATAAACACCAATAGAGCTGTAGGAAAAGACTCGACTTTGATTTTCATTTGGTTATCAGCAAGTCACCTCATTTTTCTGAGCTTCACTTTGCTCATTTATAAAATAGGATAAGAGTACCTCACACGTGGGGCCAGGGTTGAGAAAATGATTGACATGATACTAATTAAATAAGAAATTAAAACATCAAACTAAAATCTGTAATTATACTTCACACTGAAAAAAAATCCCTCAAAACTAAAGACATTGTTTTTCTGTTATTTTAAAAGCACTAATATTTGATTTGAAATATTTGTAAGATATATAAATCCCTTGATTTCCAAAATTGATGTTTTTTAGCTTAAATATGATGTGACTTGTCCATGGACATCTGCTAGCACTTACAACTGGTCTGTTAGTCTCTCAGTCATGTCTGGCTCTTTGCAACCCCACGGACTGCAGCCCGCCAGCCTCCTCCGTCCATGGGATTCTCCAAGTAAGAATACTGGAATGGGTTGCCGTTTCCTTCTCCAGGGGATCTTCCCAACCCAGGGATCGGACCTGGATCTCCTACATTGCATTGCTTATAGTCTAAGCCACCGGGGAAGCCCACTATGTATAATTAAATACTTCTAAACATCTACTGTATATTGTCACCCTGCTTATTTAACTTATATGCAGAGTACATCATGAGAAACACTGGGCGGGAAGAAGCACAAGCTGGAATCAAGATTGCCGGAAGAAATATTAATAACCTCAGATATGCAGATGACACCACACTTATGGCAGAAAGTGAAGAGGAACTAAAAAGCCTCTTGATGAAAGTGAAAGAGGAGAGTGAAAAAGTTGGCTTAAAGCTCCACATTCAGAAAACGAAGATCATGGCATCTGGTCCCATCACTTCATGGGAAATAGATGGGGAAACAGGGGAAACAGTGTCAGACTTTATCTTTTTGGGCTCCAAAATCACTGCAGATGGTGACTGCAGCCATGAAATTAAAAGACGCTTGCTCCTTGGAAGGAAAGTTATGACCAACCTAGATAACATATTGAAAAGCAGAGACATTACTTTGCCAACAAAGGTCTGTCTAGTCAAGGCTATGGTTTTTCCAGTGGTCATGTATGGATGTGAGAGTTGGACTGTGAAGAAGGCTGAGCGCCGAAGAATTGATGCTTTTGAACTGTGGTGTTGGAGAAGACTCTTGAGAGTCCCTTGGACTGCAAGGAGATCCAACCAGTTCATTCTGAAGGAGATCAGCCCTGGGATTTCTTTGGAAGGAATGATGCTAAAGCTGAAACTCCAGTACTTTGGCCACCTCATGCGAAGAGTTGACTCACTGGAAAAGACTCTGATGCTGGGAGGGATTGAGGGCAGGAGGAGAAGGGGACGACCGAGGATGAGATGGCTGGATGGCATCACAGACTCGATGGATGCGAGTCTGAGTGAACTCCGGGAGCTGGTGATGGACAGGGAGGCCTGGCGTGCTGCGATTCATGGGGTTGCAAAGAGTCGGACACGACTGAGTGACTGAACTGAACTGAAACATCTAATTTAGCAATATTTTCATGTCAGCTTGCCTCTCATTATTTCCCAAATATTTTTTTCCAACTGACAGCATTTTCTGTCTTTGCCTTTGAAATCATCTTAATACAAATCAGTCACATTTTCATTTCCTAGAAAGTTGGAGAGTGTCATCAAAATTTCAGTTAAAGAACTCTTACCTTGTTTTATACCATGAAATATACAGTCTTCATGGTTTTAGAATATTTTTACACCAGGGCTGATATCAGCTCTACAGAGTTATGTTTTAAAAAATATACATCATATGGAAATTTTAAAAAACAGATTTCTAAGTGTTGATATCTCAAGCTCCTACCTACTTCATTTGTCATCTTTCTCCTTTCCATCAAGGCATAGAAGTTGACCACAAGAAGGTCAATGAGTCCAGATATTTTATTTTAATATATTCACACTGCAAAAATCTAATAGTTTATATTCAAAAAAATTAAGTCATTTTCTGTGTACCAATACCTCAGTGATTTCCTATATTCTCCCAGATTCCTAAATCATTCCAAAGCTACGACATGCCACGTTAACAGTTAAAAACATGAAAAATAGAAACAAAAAAACCGGCAATTTCCCAAACAGAATGCATTTGGTCTTGCTGAAAGGAGATCTTGTCCTCTAGGGCTGACCTTTGCCCCATCTCATACTTCCTGGATTCTTAGGTTTGTGGCCTTGACTAACAAGGGTTAACGTAGCTAAATCAAGAATCAGATGGACAGTAGGGCCCTGAAAAACTGCATCCTCTGGTTCAATCGCTAAGCCACGCTCTGTCGAGAACAGAACAATCTTTTCCTTGTCTCTGGCTTTTCTGTTGTTTGGTTTTTATTTTTTTTTCCGGCGAGAAAGTGAGTGAGCATAAGATCGACACACCCATCAGAACTGTTCTTGGCACCTTTTGTGTGCCAATCAGGGCAAAATACTTAAAAAAAAAAAATCTTGGTATCACATGTTCATAAGTGCAGAGTCAGTCTCCTGTTTTCCAAATGATCAAAATATCAAGAGATGGGAGATCTCTCCCAGAACAACCTTATTATCGAGACTCAGGCAAGCACCTGGGGAATTAATAGCTGACATACCTCATTTTAAACATCTACCATATGTTCATGGAAAATACAGCCATGTTACTTATCACTTTCTGTTTTTCTCTCATTGGTTTATGTTTTGCCTTGAATAAAAATCGCATGAAAACACAGTGTTACGGTACCAGGTATGCGGCTCCTCCATGGAATAGCTCAATAACATTTTTAGTGTTTTATTTATGCAAACAAAAGTGCTCCTCAAATCAGTGCAGGCTGAACTGCTTGAAGAGTGCTGTTGGAATTTCAGTAAACTGAAGCTTTCTCCTAACATGGCTCAGGTATAGATACTCTCCAAAAAGCCTGTGATTGCTTTTTTTTTCCTTTCTTGTTTTTTAAAATCACATATCTATGTTTTGGTGTTCCTCAAATTTATCCAAAGCAGAATCATGAAATTTCTTAAGGCAAGGCAGTGGGTTCACAAAAAATGAGGTGTTTTTTTTTTTTTCTTCCCAGCGGTCTGTGAATCTACTGAACACCTACTATGTGCTACAGGCTTTGGACACTCACATTTTCATTCTCCTCTTCTGGACAATGCTGTGAGATGAATATTACCAGCTCTATCTAAGAGAAACTAAGCTTCTGAGAGAGTACGTTCTGTGTTTAAGGTTGCATAGCTAGTGAGTGGCGGAGCTGGGAATCCAACTGTTTCTTCATTTCTTTCTTACATTTCCAACTGCTTGTTTATTGTTTTGACTGGCACACAATTGAGATGATATTCACATGCACAGCCTCTCCAGTGTGAGACCAAGCACACTATAACACATTAGGAGAGAATGCGAATGAAGGTGGATGACAGTGGTATCATGTATATATACTAATACATGCATGCCATTTGGAAACATAGGTTTTCATATGATGTGACCCACCAGAGCTGCTGGAGACAGAGGGCTCTCTATTAATGTGCCTAGAAACCTACATGGACAGCAGTAGATGTAAGGACCAAGACTAAATTGTTCATGAGCTTGATATAACTAATGAGAAGATTTAGAGAAAGGTATAATTTTGATTTGCTTGGTTTTTAATGATCAATGGGACACACAGTTTAATTCATTGTCATTGACCACCTAGTATGAGCAAGCCCTAGGCTTGCATGGGATACAAAGAGGAGAAAAACACAACCCCTGCCTCCAAACTTAAAAACTCAAGTGGAGAAGGTATGATAAGTATACAAATAACAGTTCAACAGTTCAGTTTTAGAACCACCATTCAGTTGAGGGAATACATATTTTCAAGAATGTTTTATATGGTTACTTAAAACCTGGCTTCTCATGGTTGCAATACTAAGGGAAAAAATTTACATCAAATCCATGAAATAGCAACAAATGACATACACTGATACACAGCTTAAAAAAAAAAATGTTGATTGGGAGAAACGGGGAACGAAGTAGTAGCAAAGTTTTTAAAAGCACCAATTTTGACAGCAGATAGAGTCAAGTTCTGGAGAAGGCAATGGCACCCCACTCCAGTACTCTTGCCTGGAGAATCCCATGGATGGAGGAGCCTGGTAGGCTGCAGTCCATGGGGTTGCTAAGAGTCGGACACACTGAAAGACTTTGCTTTCACTTTTCACTTTCATGCATTGGAGAAGGAAATGGCAACCCACTCCAGTGTTATTGCCTGGAGAATCCCAGGGTCAGAGGAGCCTGCTGGGCTGCCGTGTATGGGGTCGCACAGAATTGGACACGACTGACGCGACTTAGCAGCAGCAGCAGCAGCAGAGTCAAGTTCAAGCTCTCAATCTAAAGTACTAACTAGCATGTGACCTTGGTTAAGTCTTGGGTCCCTCACCTATAAAAGGAATAACACAGATGTCATAGAGTTGTCATATTTAAGAAGGTAATCCCTGCAATAAAGTACTTAATAGCACAGTGCCTAACTCCCAGTCAAATCATAATATTAATAAATATCAACTCATAATGTTAATATACATAAAATCTCACTCTGTTACTCTAAAAGCTGACACAGCAGAACTCTTTCATGAGTGAAACTCCCTACCTCTAATTCCTTAAGATAAAATTTAGGAGAATCTGGCTGATCTTTATCTTCTTTTGGGGCCGCACTAGGTCTTTGTTGCAGCATGCAGGCTTTCTCTAGTTGCGGATCATGGACTCTACAATGTCTGGGCTCTTTAGTTGTGGCACATGGGCTTAGCTGCCCTGTGGGATCGTAGTTCCCCCACAAGGGATTGAACCTGCATCCCCCGCATTAGAAGGTGGATTCTCAATCACTGGACCAGCAGGAACATCCCTGATCTTTATCTTCTTGAGTGATTTCTAATAATCAGAGCCTGAACACAGGCCACACTTAGAAGTGCATTCAGAACCAGGTCTAAACAGGGGGGCAAGCAACTCTAATTCCACTTCATCTACTGCTTGCTGGGGGATCATTGTGTACAAATTTCTTTTCACAGGGTCTAAGATGACCTGTATTAAAAACATTACCTCACTACCCCTCTAGAAGGGTACTCTACATGCCCAAATTAAAGTGTGACAAACTTTGATAAGCAGCTGTCTGTTGGTAAAACCATGAACATTTTCTATATTCCACAAGAAAAAAAATACGAAAACTTTTAGACAATTAATTCACATTTCTTCTCAGCAATCTAAATCTGTTTCTGGTCTTCAAGCCAATTTCCTTGGCATTTACAACAACAGCAGCAGCAATAAGGATTAACCTTTGGTAAAGTGCCTAACATGTGCCAGATACGGTGTGGGGTGATTTACATACATTTTTGCTAATCCTCAGATGCAGACTCTGAAACAGTAAATGACCTGCCTGGGGAAACTGTCAGTGAGGAGCAGAATCCAGATTAGATGAACCTAGGCCAATCTAGCTCCGGGATCTGCGCTCTTATCTCTGTCCCACAATGGCATTCCTCTTCCAGGCCCAGAAAAGTGCTTTCTATCACTTTCTTGCTTATTACCTGGATCCTTTTTTTGGGGGGGGGGAACCTTAAAAAACTACTAAAGCACATATATGGAATCTAGAAAGATGGTACTGATGCACCTATTTGCAGGGCAGCAATGGCGACGGAAACCAGAGAACAGACTTATGGACCAGGGTGTGGAAGCCGAAGGAGAGCGTGAGATGGATGGAGAGAGTAGCAGGGAAGCATATACACTACCATATATAAAACAGACAGGCAATGGAAATTTCCTGTATGACTCAGGGAACTCAAACTGGGGCTCTATACAACCTAGAGGGATGGGAAAGGGTGGGAGATGGGGGGGCGGTTCAAGACGGAGGGGACATATGTACACCTATGGCTAATTCATGTTGATGTATGGCAGAAATCAAACCAATTTTATGAAGCAATCATCAAACAATTTGAAATAAATATAAATTTTTTAAAAAGAAAAAAACCTACTAATCAGTATCTACATAGAACAAGTTCATTGGAGAACACTTAGAAAAGTAAAAAGTGCCAAAGAAAACAAACCCTAGACAATTCTCTACCCAGAACGGGCACAGCTAATATTTTGTGTCATAATTTTCCCAAATATTTTCCATATGTATATATTTAATTTATATATATATATATTTTAAATGGGTTCATGTTACATTATATGCTAACCTGCTTTTTAAAAATGGTGTGAAAGTCTTCCTATATCAATAAGAATGAATCTGCAGTATTACTGTTAATTTAATTTAGATAATTTAACTGTCCTTTCTATGACAACTAACATTACTCGAGCTCAAGTCCAGGTCTCAGCAGCAGGTTTTGACAAATGTTCATATCAGTAAACCCCTTAGTTTTGTGCTGTGCTATGCTAAGTTGCTTCATTGTGTCTCTTTGTGACCCCATGGACTGTAGCCCACCAGGCTCCTCTGTCAATGGGATTCTCCAGCAAGAATACTGAAGGGGGTTACAATGCCCTCTTCCAGGGGACCTTCCTAACCCAGGGATCAAACCCATGTCTTATGTCTTCTGCATTGGCAGGTGGGTTCTTTATCACTAGCACCACCTGGGAGGCCCTCCCCTCTGGTTTACCCATTACTATTTCTTATAGCTGCATAATATTCCACAATATGGATGCACATCAATTTATCTTTTTATTCTCAATGACTGGATAGTGTCTGGCGTTATGATTAAAGTAAGCAACAATTATAATCAATACCTATTTATATCCTTGCTCACTAAATTATTATCTTTCAGGAAAACTGCTAGAGGTGGAAATGTGCAGTCATAAGTATCCATTCTTTAAGGTTTGATTCTCCAGAAAGGTTATATTAACGCGGGCTCATGAAAATGCCTGTCTCCCCATTCCTTGCCAACACTGGTCCTACTGTTCTTTTTGCTCTATGTCAATGTGATATGTAAAAACTGATATTGTATTTTATTTCCTCAAGTACTAGTGAAGATAAACTTTTTACATGGTTATTGATCATTTGCATTTTTTGCTAGTGAACTACTTAAGAGTGGAGTTGCATCAGATGCATGTGTATTCAACTATATACACTTAGCAACATATTCATTTGTTACTAAAATTACTATTAAATTATACTTTGCATACATCCTCTATCTCATATATAGCATGTTACCTTGTTAGTCATTTATGCTGTTTCTTGCCATACAGAAAGCTCAATTTTTTGATAGTTGTAATAGTGTTTTCTGCCCTTGAAATCATCACAGAGAGGTTCCTTTAACTTAAATTTATACAACTATGTAACTAAAACAACCAAATATTGTTTTATTTCTTACACTGAGAATTTTAATTCTTTAGGAATCAGATGACATAATCTATTATGTTCTCTCCCATCTGAGATGCCATCTTTATTTTAAAACAAATTCTTACATAAACTTCTGGTATGGTTATATACTTTCTCTTCTGTTCCACTGACAGGCATGTTCATTTTTGAGCCAGCTCAAAGCTGACAATTACTATAGCCTTATTTTGTTGTTGTTTAGTCGCTAAGTTGTGTCAGACCCTTTTGAGACTCCATGGACTATAGCCTGCCAGGCTCCTCTGTCCATGAGATTTCCCAGGCAAGAATACTGAAGTGGGTTGCTATTTCCTTCTCCAGGGGATCTTCCTGACCCAGGGACTGAATCTGTGTCTTCCCTTGTGGCTTAGCTGGCAAAGCATCTGCTTGTAATGCGGGAGACTTGCGTTCAATCCCTGGGTTGAGAAGTTCCCCTGCAGAAGGGAAAGGCTACCCACTCCAGTATTCTGGCCTGGAGAATTCCATGGACTATCCATGGGGTTGCAAAGAGTTGGACACAACTTGAGCGACTTTTCACTTCACTCCTGCATTGGCAGGCAGATTTTTTTTTTTTTTTTTTTTTTTACCACTGAGCCACTAGGGAAGCCCATAGCTCTGTAATGCATATTAATTACAGAAGGACTATGACCACTTTTTGGGCTTCCCTGTTGGCTCAGACAGAAAAGAGTGTCTGCAATGCAGGAGACCGGAGTTCAATCCTTGGGTTGGGAAGCTCCCCTGGAGAAGAGAATGGCAATCCACTCCAGTATTCTTGACTGGAGAATCCCATGGACAGAGATTGGTGGGCTTTACAGTCTATGGGGTCGCAAAGAGTCGAACATGACTGAGAGATGAACACTTATGACCTAATTTTGCTATTCTTAAAAAAAAAAATCATAGTTTATGTTAGTACATTTACTCTTCAAAATAAAACAGAATAATTTTTGTCAGGCTTCTCAAAAACTTCTAAGATTTTGATCTACAGGTTGGGAAAAGTTATCTTTACAATATATCTCTCTATTTGATCAAGCTTTCTTTTATGTCCCTCAATTCATCTTTTTTTCAAATAGTAATAAAACATATCTTTTGAAGTTATTATTTAATACTATATATTTTGTTGTGATTCAGTTTTTTTCTCATTTTCTCTTATTTCTGATAAGTAATAAGCTGTTGATGTTTGCATACCGATTTTGTGACAAATGAACTCACATTGTTTTTAACAGTTTTTCATCTGATTATTTTCATTTCATTTGATTTTTTTGCTTAGGTAAGCAATTATATCATTTGCAAATTATTTAATATTTTTTCTTCCTCTCTGGGTATTTACACTTTCAGTTTCTTTTTTCCTCCTGCTCCACTGACTAGAATATCCAGATCAACTCTGAGAAAAGCTCAAAGTTGTTTCTAATTTATAATGAGACTATGTCTTGTAATCAGACTATCCCTTGGAGTTCTTTATCTGATAAGACAGTAGATATTATTTTCTGATACATATTCTTTCTCATGTTAAAATATCCTTTTATCCCTTAATTATTAAGTGCTTAAAAATCAGGAATGAATGTTGACTTTTACTTCCTTTTTAGCAATTCACATAATTATCATATGGATTTTCTCTTGATCTGGTGGTCTCTCAGTCATGTTCGACTCTTTGCAACCCCATGGACTGTAGCCCTCCAGTTTCCTCCATCCATGGAATTCTCTAGGCAAGAATACTGGAGTGGGTTGCCATTCCCTTCTCCAGGGGATCTTCCCGACCCAGGGATCAAAACTGGGTGTCCTGCATTGCAGGCAGACTCTCTAACAGCCGGAGCCAGCAGGGAAGACCATCTCTTGATCTACTGACATAAACTGTACTGATGAATTTTCTGATTTTTTTTAATATTCTTGGAAGAAATTCTACTAGATTCTACTGCATTTTGAAAATACATTTCAAAATCTGCCTTATTAATATTTTACTCAGGACGTCTGAGTCTATATCCATAAGAGATTGCACGCATTTTTTTTCATGTCTTATCTTTTGTCTGGTTTGATACCAGGTTCTGTAAAATCATGATGCTATTTTGGATACCATGATGTTATGTTTTGGAATTATTTAGATGGTAGAGGAATTTTCACAAGAAACTGAGTAAATGATACCATAAAACAGCCTAGGTCTATCATCCTTTGGGGGAAGAGAAGGACTTAGTCTATTTTGTCTTTTGTGGACACACCACATGGCATGCGGGATCTTAGTTCCCTGAGCAGGGATTGAATCATGGAAACGTGGACTCTTAACCCCTGGGCCACCAGGGGAAACCCCAGAAAGGGGCTTAGTTTTTAGACAACTTTTTCATTTTTTTCATGATTATCGATATATTCAGGATTGCTGCCTTTTGAATCACTTTTTGTAATATATATTTATATTTTTTCATTAAAAAATGAGATATAACCCACATATTAAATTATAACCATAAAATTCCAGAATATTCTCATCACCCCAAAAAGAAACCCCAAACCCACTAGCAGTCAATCCTTATTCTTCCAGTCCCCAGCAACCACTAATCTACTTTCTGTCTCTATGTATTTGCCTATTCTAGACATTTCATACAAATGAAATCACATAACATGTGATTTTTAGTGTCTGACTTAGTATAATGTTTCATTTAGGATAAAGTTTTCAGGGTTCATCCATGTTGCAACATAAATCATTATCTCATTCGATTTTATGGCTGAGTAATATTCCACTATATGGATATATCACATTTTGTTTATCCATTCATTAGTTGATGGGCATTTGGATTGTTTCCATTTTTTTGGCTATTATGCATAATGGTGCTATAAATATCTATGTACAATTTTTTGAGTAGACATATGTTTTCAATTCTCTGGGTCATATACCTAGAAGTGAAACTGCTGGCTTATACAGTAACTCCATGTTTATTCTTTCAAGGAATTGCTAGACTGTTTTCCAACACAGCTGTATCATTTTACATCTTATTAGCAATGCAGAAGGGTTTAATTTCTCCACAGCCTCATCAATATATGGTCTGTCTATTATAGCCATCATCACAGGTGTGAAGTATATATAATTTTTTAAATAAAATGATTTAGTTCATTAAATTTTCCAAAACTATTAACAAAACGTTTTGTTTATAATCATTAGCTCCTCTTTATCTACAGCAATTTCTTCCTTCTCATTCCTAACTTTATACGTTTGTAGCCATCACTTCTTTTTGACTCATCAAGTATTTTTCCTTTCTAATACTAGTGGAGATTTTAATTTTCAAAGACTAGTTTTTAAATATACTTATTGAAGTAATTCTTGTAATTATTAATTTCTCTCCTATTAGTTCTCATTCTCTTTCCTTGTGGAATCCACTTGTTTTCATTTATTCTAGCTTAATAATTACTTAGTGGTTTAAATATTCCTCTAAGTATAGCTTTGACTGCATCTTCTACGGTTTGATTTTTATATTGTCTTATAATTTCAATTTTGATTTCATCTTTGATGAAAGATTGTTTGAGGGGAAGATTTTTGTTAATATAGTATATAACTAACTTCTAGCTATTTGGTCTCAATTTTTTATTATTATTTTCTCATTTTATTGTATTGTGGTCAAAGGATGTGGTCGAATTAACCTCTGAGGTTTGCAGTTAATTGAGTTACTCCTTGAGAACTAACATATATTCAATCATTATACTTGTTTTACGGATACTTAGAAAAAGAAGATACACTATTTTTAGCAGGATATGAAATTTTGATAAAATCCTGTTATATTAAATTCACTTTAGCTCTGGTGTTTTGGAAGATAAATATTACTTTAATTTCTCTAGAGTTATCATTACATTTTCAGCATCATTTCTTAGATTACATTTTTTTTAATTTATTTGAATCAAATAGCTGAGTGATTTATATCTTTCCCATTTATCACATATGAAACAGAGACTGGACATTTCATACTATATCCCCTATCCTTCAATTTTTGTTCATATAATCTAAGTGTTAGGTCAGAAACATTTTTGATTTATTATTTCTTAGATATCTGCTCTTCAAAATTTTTTCTTTTATATCTAATTTTATACTATATTTTGTTACAATTATTTAGCCACTTTTAGCTGCTTTCAGGGAGAAGGCAATGGCACCCCACTCCAGTACTCCTGCCTGGAAAATCCCATGGGCGGAGGAGCCTGGTAGGCTGCAGTCCATGGGGTCGCTGAGGGTCGGACACGACTGAGTGACTTCACTTTCACTTTTCACTTTCATGCTTTGGAGAAGGAAACGGCAACCCACTCCAGTGTTCTTGCCTGGAGAATCCCAGGGACGGGCGGGGTGGTGGGGCTGGTGGGCTGCCGTCTATGGGGTCGCACAGAGTCGGACACAACTGAAGCGACTTAGCAGCAGCAGCTGCTGCTTTCAGAACTCACTTTAACTTTAAAATGATGACCTCCCCATTCCTAAATTCTGAAATTGTCTTTGTCTATCAGTTATTTGAAATATATCAACAAGTAGCTTTTGCTTTTTCTAAGAATATATATTATGAGTACTTTTTAAGTTGGCTATATATTTGAAAACAAGCAACAATTTGTTTTGTATCATACTATTGAGTCACAATATTTTTCCCTTAAATTCTAGAGTTCTATCATTTTCTTCTTCTTTTTTGGGGGGGAAGAAGGTTTGAGACCAGTTTGACATTGATCTATTTGTATTTATCATGTATTTTCTTTGGTAAACAGGCAAGACTGTCTTTTCTCGCTGCACTTTTTTACTCGACATCTTGCTCTTGTGCTTTTAGCTTCCTTTTAATCTTCTTTCTTCGTCTCCTCTTCTTCAGCTCCTCATTTTCCTTCCCATCCCATAAGTTAACCTTTCATAGAAGCTGTGTTTTCTTTTAATACAGTATTCTGATAATTTCTTCCAGATCTTGAGTTAGAACATCTTCAGATGTGTGATTAGCTTCATTCACTTCGAGTGGATTTAGCACTTGGAAAACTGAAATGCACAGCTTGCAGAATAAATTTTTTTCCACCAGTGTCCCACTTTCCACCATGGCCTCATCCTGAAGAACACACCTATCAGAATACCCTGCTCCACTGTTAACGGTCCCCTAACTTTCTGTTCATTTGCTTCCTGAGAATTTCAATACCTATTTGTTGTAGAAAGGTGGTGGTTGAATTGCAGGGGAAATGATACTCTCAGAGCAGCTCCTGAGGGCGAGACAGGGGTTTCTGCTCAGATTTCTGGTTGGCACAATTCCTGGTTCACTGGGTCAGCAGGCAGATGGTGATGGAGCTGTGAAGCATATTCTTACTCTCACTACACTAATTCTTTTATGCAGTAAGGAGGGGACATGTTATGAGCCTGGGTTCCATATGCCTTATAAATAGGGGTCTATTCTTCCCAGATTCTATCACTTGGTTTCTATCATAATTTTTACTATGCATTGTGGTTCCCTGGGTATTGAGAGGGAAACTGGGAAGAGTCATACTGGGATTGGCTAGTTAGATGCATTTTGATATGGTCTCTGTTGTCCCAGATTTCCACCTCATTTTATTGTGGAGATGGTCAGTTCTGCCTGCTCATTAGCAAAATTTAATTTTTTTTTTGTTGTCTCAGCTAAGTATAATCATGTCTTCTGTATTCATCCGAAGCTTCTAGGGAAGGCTTTAGTAAGCTTATGTCCCTCAGTTCCAAACTCATTTGTCCTCTGATTTGAGATAAGAATCTGCCTGCAATGCAGCAGACCTGGGTTCGAACCCTGGATTGGGAAGATCACCTGGAGAAGGGAATGGCTACCCATTCCAGCATTCTTACCTAGAGAATTCCATGGACAGAGGAGCCTGGCAGGCTACACAGCCCATGGGGTCGCATAGATTCAGACACGACTCAATGACTAACACTTGGGATCCAGGCATCACAAACTGTTTTTCCTCCACTCACAGGTTTCCTGTTAGGCACTGCCATTAGGCAGCACTGGAGGGGAGACTGGAAAGGCAGGAGGAGTGAATGGAACTTGCTCCTTCCTCTTCCTCTTGTCCCACTCACATTGCCCTTAAAGGGCACTTATCTTGTGGCTACATTTGGCTCCAGTCTCCAGCTTTGTTCAGCCTTCCCAGAATCAACTTCTCTACGCCCACTAAGAGGTGTCAGAACTGGCTTGGCAACCCTCCCTCACAGATCTGAGCCTAGCTTCTGAGCTACTGGCTCTTGTGAGGTGATGCCTTATCTCAGAGGACCGAGCCCCAACTTCACAAATCCCTCCTCTGACTTGCCAGGATCTGCTGACCCTAGCCTCTCCCTTTTGTCCATGCCCCCTGCCCCCAGTCCAGCTCAAGCAAATGGTGTTAACTCAGTGTTTTTAATCATGCTTTGCTATTTCAGGTTACTAACACTCATTTAAGCAAAGCCCTATATTGAATTCTTTCTGCTAAAATAACTAGCGTGATTCTTGTTTTCCTGAGTGACCTTGACTGAGAGCAGGGAGCTTCCACAAAATGTTTGTGAACACACACACATAGCAGGAAGCAAGGACAGGAGGTGCAGGAGTATGCTTGTGATGATGAAGTGTGTACCCCAAAAGAGTTTGATGAGAATAGCACTGCCAGATCACTGAGAGTGGGGCAGGTTGTGACAGGCAGAGACAGCATACAAGGAAGTGGGACAGGGAAAGAAAGCATGGTGGCAGAATCAAAGGTAAACTTCTAAAATTTAGAAATCCTGCCTGGAGCAAAACCCGTCTCCGAGTGAGGTAACACTGGGGTCATGAACCTTCTGAAGGAAAGTCACACCAGGTTATAATTCTTATGAAGAGCAGCATCTCTTGGAGGATGGGCAAAAGTATGATAAAACTAACTGGCTAAGTGGTCACTAAAAATGAGATTACCTCTGCCATGAGCCACTTATTAACATGATAAAACCCTGGTGGCACAGACAAGGCATGCCAACCTGGTGGCTGAGAGTCCCTCATCTCCCTCTCTGTTCATGGGGATCACTTAAGTCTGATCTGAAATGAATTTAAGTTATGTCTAGTTATTATTTTTTTTCTCAAACACTTGATTCAGTCACCAAACTCATCACTGGGATTATACCAAAGAAGATATAACACTCAATTTTTCTATTGAGAATACTTTTTGCGCTGACTGCCAGATATATGCAAAAATTTGGCTCAGCTATTTTATCATTTTTTGATTGATTCTGTGCTTTAGGAATGCGCATTTCTCTCACTGGAACACCATTTTAGATTCTTAAAGATGTCAAATACTTATGATCATCCAAATTAGTCACATTAGATTCTTTTTTTGGAGGGTCTAGAGAACTACCTTTTGAGCAACCTCAAAGCAATGTAAGTTTTTTTGTTTATCAATTCCCCAATTGTATTGCAAATATGAGTCCAGTGACAAAAATTGTTAGCTGATATTTCTGTCATTTGGTTTGGGAAACCTTTCAGAAACAGCAAAAAAATATTGTCATTTTGAACAAGTGTCCTTTCTAGATAACTGCTATAACTCTACTTGTTATAATAGATAACAGTTGGAGGAAAATAGCTGGTCTTGGCCCAGAACCGAGCACCCCAAGGCATGCCACATAAGTCATTACATAATGGATTTGCAGAGAGACAGAACAGATTTATTAAAGTAGAAATTTACAATAAATAACCATTCATTATGGAAATATCTTAAACAATAACCACCAACCATTTACCCTAATGAAGACAACTCTTTTCTACCTCTTCAATGAGATGTTCAAGATTTGGCAGGTTCCCAAAACAACAATTTTGTATTCATGCAAGAATTTCTGAGGCATTTGAAGAAGGTTAATTCGTGATTTTCCATAATATAATAATAAATTATGTATTTCTGGATAATCTTAAGCTTTCTTCATGGAAGAAGACATTAGAGTAAAACAAGGGAAAACCATTTCAAGAACGTAAAAAAGGTCAGTGGGAAAAAAAATGGGGCCCCATTTCGTGGACTTATAGATCTATCAGTTAATGCAAAGATCTAGTTTCTATAAAGACATATTTAATGCTCTCGCTGTTAAACTTCAAAACACCACCATTAAAGCCATATTTCTTATCTCCAATGCCTGATATTTCCTCTCTTTACTCCCTCATTAGCCATCAGACAATATGCTTAAACACTTACAAGAAAAACTGGCAGTGAAAGTTACTCAGTCATGTCCGACTGTTTGCAACCCCATGGACTGTAGCACACCAGGCTCCTCCTCTGTCCATGGAATCCTCCTGGCAAGAATTCTGGAGTGGGTATTCATTCCCTTCTCCTGGGGATCTTCCTGACCCAAGGATCGAACCCGGGTCTCCTGCACTGCAGGTATATTCTTTACCATCTGAACCATCAGAAAAAAGAATCATGCTATTTGAGAGTTGAACATGTTGGCTTTAAACTAATGGAAGAGGTTAAGTGAGTGTTAGAGACAACCAGAGAGAACCAGGGACAAACTCATGGTTTTCCAACTAATTTGCAGTCCAATATGATTTCTGCTGGGCTTCCCTGATGGCTCATAGAGAATCTGCCTGCCAGTGCAGAAGACATGGGTTTGATCCCTGTTCCGAGAAGATTTCCTAGAGAAGGAAATGATAACTACTTCAGTATTCTTGCCTGGAAAATTCCACGGACAGAGGAGCCTGGAGGGCTACAGTCCACAGGGTCACAAAGACTTGGACACAACTCAGCAACTGAACAACAAATTATTTCTGCCAGCACTGCCACTACTTACCTATTTTTTATTGTACAGATGAACCAACTCTACCATCTATATGCTCATTACAGTATCCATCTTTAAAATTTTCATTATTTTAATAGAGTTAGGCTTGGCCTATGTCCAGGTTGGGAGGGAAGTCATGTTTGCTCTCAGGACTCTTCTTTCAGTTTCATCTCCCTTAGATGCTCACAAGGTCTCCCAGCTCCACAGAGTCAGCCCTGATGGCAACTTTCTAGGACTCAGACACATCCTCTGCCCAAGATTTATCTACATTTTTCCAAGCCATCAAAACTCTTCTTGGTGATGGCAGTTTGGTTGCTAGGTTGTTGTCTGACTCTTTGCGACCCCAGGGACTGTAGCTCTCCAGGCTCCTCTGTCCATGGGATTTCCCAGGCAAGAATACTGGAATGGGTTGCTGTTCCCGTCTCTGGGATCTTCCTGATCCAGGTAACAAACCCGCATCTCCCACACTGAAGGCAGATTCTTTACCACTGAGCCACCAGGGAGTCACTAGAACTCTTCTCAGAAAACATCTAAGTGAAAATGAGTGTCATCATTGGTTTAACCATACAAGTTTAACCACAATGAGAACTCTACTGGTGTGACTGTACTTCTATGTTACTACTGGACTACTCCAAATATGAGTAGTCCAGTAGTAGTCCATGCAGGTCACTGCACTAAAGTACTTTATAAACCACATTTCCTATAAGAGAAGAGCTTAATTTCTGGTTTATCTGCAGCTATGTGATGTTGCCAGATGTTTCTTGAATATTATATTGCTGTTTGTGTAGTGAAAAGTACAGTCTAGTGCCAGGCCTTGCTTACTCATTGGTGTACCCCATGAGGCTGTAGGTACTTGAAGGAAAGGAATTGTATCCTCATCCTTAAGCAGAGTTCTTACTTTTATACACACTCCAAAAGGAATACAGTTAGAGTTGAAATGTAAATCTATTGGTTAAATGAATCAATGCACTTGTGGTTTGTAAAATCTGAAGGTAAAAATTAATTTTGTCTAATAACAGATCAGTCACTGTATGGCAGAAACCAATAAAACACTGTAAAGCAATTTTCCGCCAATTAAAAACATTTTTAAAGTAAAAGAAAAAAACCCCAGATCAGCCAACAGAGCTAATGTAGAAATTATAAATTTGTTGACATTAAAATCAATGGCAATTTTTAGAAACTGAACTATAAATATAATCTTTTGTTTTACCTCAATCATTTTCAAAGTATCTCATTTTTTATATACCTGGACATTTGTTATTTGAAATCATTATTTTGGTGTGAATTTTTACTTATCAAACGAACCAGTTGAAGGAAAAAGAGAAAAGAAGGCACAAGGCACATACAGCTTAACTGTCGAGTTTATTCGTGTGTTTTTTTTTTAAACATCTTTGAGATACAATTCACATACCTACAAGGCACTCATTTAAAGCATACAATTTGATATGTTTTTAAGAATAGTGTAGACTTTTAAAAGAAGAAAGACTTAATGTTTTTGTACAATACTTTAAAGTGTGAGTGCCAGAGAAAGAGGTATGCTTTTTAGAAGGAAAAAAAAAAAAAATCCTGATATTCAGAGCTATTAGGTAAAATTTTCTTGAGGAAGGATTTGAAGCCCTGAAAATCTAGGAAATATAAATCCAACATATGCTAAACACAAGACTGTAACGATTTTTCTTGGAATGAATAAATGTGAGTTCTTTGCCTCTTTAATTCCCATGAATCAAGGGCATGTATAACTATTTTTCAGCCTTACCTCATGAAAGCTTTGAGCTTTCCCTTCATGTTAAAATATATTATTTAACATTTGAGTGTGTCAACACTACATTAGGCACTATAAAAGAACAGAATTAGCCATGCTTCCTACTCAGGGGACTTGTCTACTAAGTATCAGACTAAAGCAAAATGCTATAGTATTCCCTCACATCAAGCAATCCACAGAGTGATATTTTCCCTTATTTCTTCCATAAAATCAATGAGATTTTTCTCTTTTTAGACAAACTCAAAGGAACACCCTTTGATTTAACTATACCTTCAGAAGTTCTGTTTGGGCACATTCCACAGCCTATTCTTTTATCATGGGACGGCATCTGTGATTAGACCTAAAATTGGACCTATGAGATGCAAAAGGAGACTCCATTTTTACAAACTCTGCCATCACCCACATTATAAAAGGTGGGACATTTAAACAAACAAGAGAGCGTATTTATCTCATGCACCTTCACAGTGTGCACTAAATAAACGAGGCTGATAGTACAGTGTGGTGAGAAGGCTGAACAAAATAAATATAAAGTGCTTCAGTCTGGGCATGCTTTTTCAGTGTAATAACTAGAAGTAAAAATTCTAATTATGCAGTAGTGTAGGACACTTTGTGGGTGTTAGATGTATACAACAAGTGCAAAGCACAAAATCTTAATGTTATCAAGCTATTAAAAAATATTATTGATGAACCTATTTGCAAGGCAGGAATAAAGATGCAGACATAGAGAACAGACTTTGGACACACTGGGGGAAGGAGAGGATGGGATGAATTGAGGGTAGCATTGAAACATATACATTATCATATGTAAAACAGATAGCTAATGGGAAGCTGCTGTATAACACAGTGAGCTCAAAGGTATTCTGTGTATTCTGTGACAGCCTACAGGGGTTGGGGGGAGGTTCAAGACGGAGGGGAAAAAGTATACTTATGACTGATTCACATTGTTGTATGGCATAAGCCAACACAAAATTGTAAAGCAATTATCCTCCAGTTAAAAATAGAGTGTAAAAAAAGTATATATTAAACTGTCCATTTTCAATTTAATGACTTGTTTAGTCATTTGAATTACTGCTTTACTTCATTTACAGTTTGGCTAGTCTCCTTAAACTTTTGGGTCTGCTAGATTAACTCTGCTTGTATAAATATATTGTAGTCAACCAGATTAATTAGTCAACTTAGCTCAGTATTTCTTCTGTTATATTTAGACCCTGAAAAGTTCATAATGTTCAAATTAATAATTCAGCACTGGTTCCTAGTCTGAAGCGTTTTTAAAAACTAAATTTAATAGTGGCAAGAGTTACAAATTCAGAAATATTATAATGAAGTAAGCAGATGTACATTTTGAAACAGTGCCTCAATAGATATTAAAATGTCCTGAATAAATTCCTACTACAGTTGGATGTAGTGATAGAAATTCTAGAAAGAAATAATGAAAGAAGACAATGGTAAAAATATAGTGTTTTCTAAGAGACTGCAAACCAAGTTAATTTTTTAAAAAATATTTGTAATATTATCTGTGTTTCTCAGAGGTTTGGGAGTGAAGTACTCGAGAACTCATCTTGCTGACATTAGTCATAAATGGCATTATCAGTAGGCTGGTTCACAGATGCATTTGGGCAAGTCTGGCCCAGATGTTTCCTTCAGAGCTCCCAGTAAATCCACAGTGGTATCTCATGGACAAACAGGTCTCATCTTAACATATCAGGCCTCGAAACTGAGTCTCTGGATTCTTTCTACCAGAGTGTAGTGCTTTCTCAGAACAAATACTCGTGAAATTAGATAATTTCATTTTGCAAACAATCTGGAAAAGATTTGGAGAATGACGACGAGGGGGAGAAGAGGGGGACGGTGAGAGGTTTTCTAGCATGGATTTTGAGTTTGTCTTTGAGATGTTTAGAATTTAAATAATCAAAAGGTAATCATATTACCTAACTTTGGATAGAATATGTAAACTAATTCTAAATTTCCAGTACCTACCCTTCCTGCTAAAACTATGAGTCTCCCTAATGGACAGAATGTATAATGAAAAGTTAAATAACACGACTCCACCACTAATTCTTGCAAATTATCTGTAGCTGAAGATTGTTATATAATCACCTTATGTGCATAAACCAGTGGCAAAATGTCACTGGGAAAGCTGTAAGTATAGCTATGGAAAGGTGGACACACCAATTAAATTTTTCAAAATTAGAGTTAGCTAAATTGTTGTTCAGATTTTCTTCCAAATAATATGAGGAGAAACTCATGAAAGAATGCAACTCTGGAAGCTTTTCCTACTTCATAATTATTCAAATAAAGCAAAAAGAAACTTCTTTAGTTCTAGTATTTAAATAATTCATATACTTTCATTTAAAAAAAGTGTCAACTCATTTGTCCAAGGTTTCCTGGGGCATCAAAATATAAGGATAAACAGCAATGTGACTCCTTATAATTCTCCTTTGTAATCTGACTACTAGATGGAACTCTCAATATATTTCCTCAAGGTGAAAAACAGGTGAAATAGAAAGTGGTTATAAAAAAAAAAGAGTAAATAAGCAGAAGTGACACATATTTTGCAATCTGATGGCTTAAAAAATATTTTAAAGACCATGTAAATCTTCAATACTGGTTTCTTCATTTGAAAATAAAAAACATCACCTCCTAGATATTTAATAGAAACTTATTTGTATGTTTTAAATATTGAAAGGTAATAGCTGCATATATATGCTACACCGTGAAGTAGAGTAACTTGGAGTTAAGCATTTTTAGCAATTTGAAAAATCAAAGTCAAATAATCAAATGTAACTGAATCTACAAATATCTTCAGGTAAACTCAGAAGACTAGATCAACAGTTTTTCTGCCCAAAGGATATTCTCTACTGAGATTCTCATAGAATGCTGGAATGCTTTAAAGTATGGTACTATCAGAAAGAGTGTGTATAAATATCTATGTGTGTAGGTGCGGACATTTTTATGAGCAGAATTCTAGAATGATCACCTTGTCACCAGGATCAAATAGAAGCTTGCTTACCAGCTACTTCTACAGGAATGAAGTTGAGATGATTTTTAGGGCCCCGGTGAAGCCAAAGTAATTTTAGATTGAACACTTTGTTTTACCAAAGGGGGGAAAAAATGTATGCACTTCTCTATTCATGATGTGTGTGTGGGTGGTATAGTTTTGCGAACTTAAGGAGAGTGGTGCTTGCTATAACCTAGGCAGTGAGGGAAAGCATTTAAAAATACTGTCAACGATTCTGGCAGGAAAGACTGTATAAATATACTATAGACTCAAACATAAGTGAGCTGGTTAAAAAAAGAAAAGAAACTGCAAATGAAAACTTCAAAACTTCTACCCCCAAGATGAAATAAATTATATAAAGGAGAAAGTTATCAAGGGTTTTCATACTCACCATCGACCTAATCTCAAAAGCTCAGTTCTTAGAGAATTTTCTTTTCAAATTCAGCCAATATAATTGGTAGGATAGTCTTAGCATATTTTGTGAAATCATTTATAAGGCTACCAAATGTCTTGGGAACTTTTTCCTCTAATCACTCCTGAATCCATCCAAATTGGTTTTAAATTATTCCATTCGTAATGGTAAATTTTTATTACAAACATGTTTTTTTTACTCCAATTTAAACACAGATACGTCAGTTTGAAGTTGAAATAATTAGATCGTACATGATTTTTCATGCAGCACATTATTGTATTATATCAAAAATCCTATCCCATCATGGAAAAGATGTGGAAGGTTTCTATAAATTCTAAGTTAATTATATCATTAAATGGCTTATACCATACATGTAGGTATGCAAATATTCTCCAACACAAACATGTAAATACACAAAATCATGACTAATACCCCACAGAATCCTTTTAAAGTGTTTCTTTTCTTTTTAAAATCTTTACATGAATAATACCCAGCATCATGGACCTTGAACACTGATGATTCCGGCTAACGCTTTTATCCTTTGCTCGAAATTACAGGATCAGTCTAGCCAGAATTTATGAGAACCAGACCCTAGACCTCACATAGCTCACATATTAGACCATTAGGCATCTAACTACCTCTGAACAATTTCAATGCATTATCTTGCCTTTTCCCTGGGGCACAAACTTCACTCGTCCATACTTTTAATATATTTTGTCTGCATGAAGCAGATCGAGTTATTACATGCCAGCAGATCACGACTTACAGAAATTTCATTGCTTCACAATGATGCAGTGAACGTCCCTGTTCTCCACCCTGATGTGGAGCCGTAGGGGAATGGTCACTGCAGCAAATGTCTGTAAATTATCTAGTGGTTTGCGTAAAGCCTATTTGATATTTTTACTTAAACATGTTAAACATTTCCATACATTCCCACTCATAGACACTTAACCAAAGAAGCCCACATCCATGCATATTTTTTAAAAATTATATGCCACTTCAAATGGACTATTAAAGTGCTTTTAGATAAAAGAAAACCACCTAACTTTTACTTTCCCCAGTAGGGTTTTTATACTCCCGATTAACCATCTCTTGCTTGTATTTGTGTTTTGATTTGTAGATTTCTAAGTCTTCCAAGCCAAGACTTTATTTGCTCCTCAGAAAAGAAATTTAGTTATCTAGAATTAAAACTTAATTGATCTTTGAACTCTCTTAAACCTTTTACTTGGATTGTAAAACCATTACGTTCTTTTCTTTCATTCGTTCCCCCCCCCCACCCCGCCCCCGCCCCAGCCCCAGCGAGGCTGAACAGGAACCAAGGGTGATCTTATCCCATCCCTAGAGACTGTTCATCAGCTAGCTCAGTTTACAGCTACAAAAAAAAAAACCAAAAAACCTGGCAGCAAATAGTACTTAGAAGTGTTGTTATTTTATCATTTTATCGTGTGGGGACTATCATTACTTTAGTAGTGTGAACAAACAATGGGCATATTTCTCCTTAGACATGATGCCTTTGTGTTTGTATTTTTCGTTATCCATCCTGAAGTTAGATTTCTGGGCTAGTTAACCACTTCCTCTGGTCTGTTTTATATATACATATTTATATATTATTATATATATATATATATATTTAAAATCCTGGTTAACAATTATGCTGCTTGACTTGTCCTAATAAAATACTTGGGAAAGGAAGACCAAGCTACTGTTATCTAAAACAATTTTCTCATTTAGTTCCAAACTAAAACAAACAGCAAGGAAAGGTCATTAGTCTCACAGACTAAAATTGTTTTGATGAAGGCCAGCTTTCCATTCTGTTGACAAGCATCTCAGTTCTTTTCAACAGCTCTGGGTGTCCACACTGGAAGAATGCAGAGCAGTCATCGGCCTCGGGGAACCAATGGCTCTTGGTGACAATTTGCAGAACTACTAGTGATCAAACTATCGCCACCCCCCCACCTTCCGTTTTTATCCGAGGTTAGGATAATTAATAATATACATGAGCTCTCTGAGAGACAGTGAAGGACAGGGAAGCCTGGCGAATTGTAGTCCACAGGGTCATAAAGACTTGGACACAACTAAGCAACTGAACAATGACAACAACGAGCTCTTAGAGTTAGGTTTGAATGTAAATGCTCCTTGAGGTCAGCGGTTAAAACCATTTAGCGATAGTGGGTTCTCAAGCAGAATTATGTGTTTTTTCAGGGTGAAGTCAGGGAATCTGCAAAACTTTACCAAGACTTCCTCCCAGAAGGCGGAGAACACTGTGTTTCGTTCTTACAAGCACGTCAGGGAATGTGCCACAAAGTGGAAGCTCTAGGTAAGAGGCACAGAGCAGATGTAAAGAGTGAAAACTCTGCTCATGACCCAACTTTCACAGTGGCGTGGGCGCTGAGAGCTGACTGGGTTTGTGATTAATGGCCAAGACCTCTCAGCTGCATGATTTCATCCCATTGTCTTCCTTGCTAAAAATAAGAATCACCATTTCTCCACCCAGAAATGGGAGCAACCCTATTTGCCACATCTTTGCTTTCAGGCCTCCTTTTATTATTTACTGTCAGAGATTTTTCCTGAAGTGCTCTAACCTTTCTGAAACTGGACAGCCAGACGTCTGAATCACTGAAAGAGAAGTCCTCCAGGCTCGGGAAGGGTAAATTCAAATAGCCTCTGGAAAGTTCGGGATAAGAAGTGCTGTATAGAGACAGCCTGGGGATTTAGAAGTTGGGGAATTTAGGTTCTATTTTGAGCTATGCCTTGAGCATGTTGCTCTCTTTACAAAAAGTGCCAGATGTGAGAGGAAAGACTGCTTACTTGGTAGAGTGCTTGAAGAATTCTTCGTCGGTGAAGCTAATTAAAGCTAAGAATAAAGTTCATCTATTGGTTCTTTGAAAACACTGTAAAACAAACACATGGGGCTAAAAGCTCTTTATCCTTTTAAGGTTAATTTTTATTGTCTGCCTGAGCACTGAACTATATTCAACTTTTTTTTTTTTTGAGGCAGAAAGAGCAACTTGCTGTGTGTTCACTTTGAGTTAGGAAAGGTACAGGAAACCCAACCATCACGGTGTTGAAAGAGCCCATGGGTAATATTCAGTCCAGTGCCTCAGCCAATTGTTGATTCCTCCCGAATGCCTGTGCCAAGGAACAAACACACCCAGCTCGAGCAGGTAGAAGAGGGAGTGAGCTAACACCTCCACAGGCAGCCCCTTCTACACTCTGATAACCGGTGCTTGGGAAGTGCTGACTGAGGTCAAACTGAAATTCACAGCCCTGCCCCTTCAGCGATCCTTGCTCTGTCCTTAGCCATGTCACAGAGCAAGCCGAGTTACTATCCTCCCCAGGATGAGCCTTACAACACTTGCGGCTGTACTGTCCCCCTAACTGTTCTAGTCTCCAATTTCAGCATGCCCTGTGACTCCTCAGACAATTTAGGCTTCTGAGGCAGGTCACCACACTGGCTAATTTCATCACCAAAGGCTCCAGGTTGTCCATGTCCCCCTTAAAGGATGGAGCCTAAAACTGGTACCATTCTCCAAAGCCAGTCTGATCAGTATAGATTACACACTCTATAACTTCTATCATTCTGGATATTTTGTTGTAGTAATACAAGGCTTTTTTTTCTTTTTAGCCAAATCATATTGTGCTTACTGTTAGCTTAAAATCTGTCACATAGCTCCTGTCTTATGTTTATGTAAGTGAATTTTTGTGCTCAAGCATTCTTTACATGTATGTTCCTTATAATACTGTCTTGTTAGAGTTGGCTCATTGTTTCAACAGATCCAAAACTCCTTTTGGCAGCAGGAAACAAGCTGAGTAATTCCTACTCTGCGGGAAGCACGCTGCTCTGCGGGCCTCCACATCGTACCAACGTGATTCATCTACGCATGATGTAGGGATTCCTCTTCTAATTTTGCTGATAAAACTAAGGCTGAAAGGTTAAGTGAATTCCTGATGGTCACACCCCTAGCAAGTGGTGAAACCAAAGTTCAAACCTTAGCGATCTAACTCTACACAGACTGTTCTTTCCATTTGCTATACTACTTCTTAGAATTTCTTTGCATTCTGTTCCTGCCATTTGACATTTTGGCTCTCTCTTCATCCACTACAAACAGAAAGAGTCATCAATGTCCTCAGTCAATTCATTATTTTTTAAAAACAATTGCACATAACTGGGCTGAAGACAAAAGCCACTGGAGTTTGGGTCCCAGAAATCTACTGGTGCTGACTTTCTTAACAAAGCCAACCGACCAAACTCTTACCAGTCCGTGATTTGTCGTCACGTTCACAAGGACCACATTGATTATTTAGTATGTACCAGGTATCAGAATATCAGGTACGTGCCAGGATCTGTGTCAGGTACTGGGCATATAGAGATGAAAGAGGTGGGCATCACGACAACTCTGTCAGAGGCAAAGATAGGTCTGGTTTAATTCATTCGTTCTGGTTTAATTCAGTAAACCTGTGCTGACTCTGAGCGATCAATGGCTTTGTCTTCTAATGCAGGGAAAGTGTCACAGTGACACTTAGTTTACATGCCTGGGGGAAGAAAGTTAGTGTTGAGCCCAGCAAAATGAGCAAAGCAAAGGGCACCCAGAAAAATTTCACCAAGTAAGGATGCTGCTGCTCGAGAACTGCAGGTCCTAGCCTATGGTAAGCCACTTGGTAACTCTTGAGAGTTTTCATTTTTAAGAGAATGGGACCAAAGTTTTCATTCATCCAGCCGGTCATGTGACAGATATTCTCCTTCCCTCAAAATCAATAATTTACAAGAAATACACTTCCCAAAGTTCAATACATGCAGAATTCATTCAGGAAATATTCAGAATAAAGCCATCACGGTGAAATTTGAGAAATGACTGTGGATAATAATTTAACTTCCATTAATTGAACACCTCCTATGTACTTAGCATTGTATTGAGCACTTTCAGTCCTCATCATAACCCTAATGGGAACTCTGTTTTACAAATGAGAAATGGAGGCTTAGAGACATTGTATCTTGCAGCTGGTACATCAGAGTCATCAGACCCAGGACTGTCTAACTGTAAAAGCAGTGTCCTTCCCATCTCCCACTTGAAAATAAAGTGAACCCTTGGCTTTTTGTCTTGAAGTGCTGTGTATTCCAGCCAGGAAATACCTTCAATGTCAGGAGAAAACAAAAAGGACAGAGTTTGGTGTGGTACCTAAGGCCATTACCTCATTATCATGGCCAATAATTTCTTCATGCCTCAGTATCTCAATTGGCTGAACTTGATTAACAGGACCCACCTGGAGTTCCTACAGCAAGATCTTGACAATGATTATACTGGGACACTTGGAGACAGAAGTTTAGGGCTACCTCCTCCACTACCTGCTTGATAATATTTCAACTAAATTAAATATAAAATCTTTAGATCCTAATCATGACCAAAGGCTCCTTACTGCAATAATACAAACTCGCCAACCTCTACTTCTACACAGAAACTTATCCACCCTCCAGCCTTCAATGGCTAAGAGCTGTGAAGTTGTCCTTGAGGTTTTGGCACTCAGCCCTAATTGTTCCCCCCACATTCTTGGCACCAAGAACTGGCCAGCTTTCCATGTCTTTCAAGGAACAAATCCCCTCCCTACCCCTTCAAACCTCCTGCCTGAAGATGATCTCACTACTTGCATTAGAAAATGAAGACCACTTAATACAAGCTTCCTTTTTCTCCTCTTCACATCATTAGTTGTGCCTATGCTCAACCAGTCTTAGAGAAAGAACTACTCATCCACATTGCCAATGCTAACCTCTTCATGTGTGCCTTGGATTTCCTTGCTTCTTCCCTACTCAGTTGCTTCCCTCCTCCCCAAAACCTCCCCATCCCTTGAACTTCCAATCTCCTCACTTCTACCAGATCCTTTTCCTTTGCTTACGAATATGCTTGAGCATACCCTCTCCTTAAAAAAAGGAAAAAAAAATCTGTTTTCAACTCTGCTGCTCATGCCCCAGTTAGCATCCTCTCTACTTTCAGTCTTGAAAGAAGAGCCCAGTTCCGGACCCCCCACTCGGTCCTTCCCTCCTTGCAATCTGGCTTCTGCCCTTGTCACTCCACCAAGACTCAACAGACCCAAAGGTCACCAATGACTTCCTCATGGCCAAATTCAATGGTGTTTGCTCTTTTGTGCCCCTCAACCTCTCCTTAGATCTAACTCTGTTGATTCTGCATTTCTTTTTCATAAATATTTATTTGGCAGCTAACTTATGCCAACCACAGGGAGGCATTGAGGGCTCAGACTTGGGATGATCTTTCAAGATTCTGTATTTTCCTGCTTCTTCTCTTAGCTCTCCTGTATCTTCCTAAACCTCATTAATTCCTATCATTCCTAAACATATGCTTCCCTAAGGATCTATCCTGGGTGTTCTCTTCTCTGTATTCCTCAGTCACAATCTCACAACTTCAGTTTCTAAAGCCGATTCCAGATTGCGTCCTATTCCAGCCCTTCAGTTCTGCATTTCCAATGCTTGATGGAAGTCTCTCAAACTTGATGATCATATACTGAATTCTTATTTTCACATTAACCTGCTCTTCCTCTTTTAGTGATTATAGGCATTTTCATTGAGTCAGGCTCCAAGTTTGCTCAACACCTTGGATTTTTCTCCTCCTTTTCCTTGCTTACCATACCCAACTCACCAAAATCTGCAGATTCCTCCTCCAGACTATTTCTCCTATGTATCTCCTCATTTCCATTCCCATCACTCTAATGTAGGAACTCACTAACTTTTTTACTCAGATTAGGGTTTCCCAATATTTAGTCACTCCCCTGAAATATTCAGGATTTGAGCAATATGGGCAGATCACAACACTATACTATTTATTTAATATTTTCAGTCTAACAGACCTACTTTTCTTTCCCTTTAGACTCTTCCATGGCAATAGTCTATGAAAGCAGAACTTTGCTATGCAAGTTATATTTTTCCTTCCTTCCTTTTTTTTAGATAGATCTAAGCAATGATCATTAGGCGACTACTAAGTGAAAAGCTGATGGGGGACTTTATTATTTTTTTTAATTTCTCTTTTTATCATTTGACCCCCTTTACCCATTTCTCCTGCTTCCCCAACACCTGCCTCTGAAAATTACCAATCTTTTCTCTAGATCTTTGAGCTTTCTTGTTTTGTTTTTAGGGCTTCCCTGATGGCTCAGACTGTAAATAATCTGTCTTCAACGCAGGAGACACAGGTTCGATCCCTGGGTCAGGAAAATCCCGTGGAGAAGGGAATGGCTACTCACTCCAGCATTCTTGCCTTGAGAATTCCATAGACAGGGGAGCTTGGCAGGCTACTGTTGATGGGATCTCGAAGAGTTGGACATGACTGAGCAACTAAGACCAACTTAGGTTCTGCATATAAAAGGGATGATAGAATACTTGTTTTCTTCTATCTGACTTGTTTCACTTAGCATAGTGCCCTTGAGATCCATCCACTTTGTTGTAACTGGCCAGATTTCATTATTTTTTTGTGACTGACTAGTATTCCCTTTTGCATATACTACAATTACTTTATCCATTCAGCCACTGATGAACACTTGGGTTGCCTCTATATCTTGGCTATTTTAAATAATGCCAGCTTGAAAATACAGTGCATGTATCTTTTTGAGTTAGTGTTTTCATTTTCTTCAGATAAATATCCAGAAGTGAAACGGCTGAATCATATGGTAGTTCCATTCTTAATTTTTTGATGAACCACTATACTATTTCTTTCAGTGGCTGCACGAATTTACATTCCCACCAATAGTGCACAAGGGTTTTCTTTTTTCCATATCCTTGCTGCTGCTGCTGCTGCTAAGTCGCTTCAGTCGTGTCCAACTCTGTGCGATCCCACAGACATCAGCCCACCAGGCTCCGCCATCCCTGGGATTCTCCAGGCAAGAACACTGGAGTGGGTTGCCATTTCCTTCTCCAATGCATGAAAGTGAAAAGTGAAAGTGAAGTTGCTCAGTAAGTGTCCGACTCTTCGTGACCTCATGGACTGCAGCCTACCAGGCTCCCCCGTCCATGGGATTTTCCAGGCAAGAGTACTGGAGTGGGTTGCCATTGCCTTCTCCGATATCCTTGCTAACACTTGCTATTTCTTGTCTTTTTATAGTGCCCATTCTAACAAGTATGAGATGATATCTCATGTGGTTTTAATTTGCATTTCCCTGATGTTTAATGATAACTTATATGCTTTTAATTGGAGAAGGAAAAGGTAACCCACAACCAGTATTCTTTTTTTTTTTTTTCATCCCGTATTCCTACCTGAAAAATCCCATGGACAGAGGAGCCTGGTGGGCTACAGTCCCTGGGCTCCTAAGAGTTGGACATGACTTAGCAACTAAACGGTGACAACAACAGTACTTCTAATACACGTTTAAGCTATGTTATTACTAAAGTACCTATTTAAGCTATCTTATTATTAAAATGGTATAATTTAATAACATTTAAATTCATCCTGCATACCACAAATCATACACTTTTCATACTTTGGAAAACTTTTATTTCAATTACAGAAAAATCTTTTACTTCCATGTCCAGTTATTTTGGCATTTCAAGCCATTTGATTCAATTCCTCCAAACGAATTATTTAGAATTACAATGATCCCCTGTTAACTTCATTCTCCATCCAGTCAGGTCTGAAATCCTGAATCAGTGTTGTCTCCAGTCTGAAGGGACTTGCCTTCCCAGCATCATTTCCGGTTGCTGGGGCTGCCTTATCTCAGGCTTTGTGGGACCAATCCCTGCTGACCACTGCTGGCCTCATTTCCCTGCACTGTGCCTGCTGCTCCCACTCCTCCACCCCCACCCATCACTGGCCTTCAAAGTTCTCCCTCCTTTTCCCCACACTGCAGCCTCTTGGAAACATCCACTAACTCACTCAGCTGGAAGTAATCTTTCCTTCCTCCAACCCCCATACTTTTCTCCTGACACCTTTACCCACACGTTTACCCATACCACACTTTGCTTTGGACACGTTCCACTTTCTACTTTTAATTTTTGTTAAATATTCACGTTTTCTTTTTCCTACATGTATTTAAATTCCTTAGGGGCAGGCTCTGCTTCTGATTCATCTTTGCATCCTCCTATCACTTAGTAAAGTACTTGCTCATAGGAAAAAACAATACCACTGAATATGAGTCACATAACATTTTGGTGTGAGTGAATTCAGATGAAAGTCATTTTTTCATCAAGTAGAATTTTTTCCCACCAACTCACCTGTGTTTTGGTGGTGGTGAGAAGGATTAGCAAAGATTGATTAAAGAGTTTCTTATGCATTCTGCCTTTGCCTATATAGACTGTCATGTAAACAAGACAAATGAAAGGGATGTAATCAGTATCTAGAGCTGCAGAGGAAGAAGAGTGTTTTGGCTGACAATTGGAGTTTTCATTAATTTTGTTTTCTTTTAAATAGACATATTTCTTAGAAAACAGTGATAGGAAGTTTGGATTGGTTTTTTTAATTAAGTGCATCGGTGTTTTTCACAGAGCCTTCCTCCTAGTATCTAAGTAATAAGACAATTGTCCAAAACCATGTCTCCTAGAGGGCTCATTCACTCCGGAAAGATGTTTCTTTGAATGGCTGACCACAGCTGGAGGAGAGCCCAGAGCTCCCTGGAGTTTAGCATGACACCCCCAGAGGGAGCCCAGAGCAAGCCAAGCTGCAGAGCCGCCCAGGGAGCAGCAGTGCCCTCTGGTCATTCCGCCCTCTCAGTAGAGACCTTCCTTCCAGCTTCCAGCGAGCCCTGTGTGTCCTCATGTCTCTGGGCCAGTGACTCTGAGTGACATTCCAGAAAACCCTTCTCTGAAAGCCAAAAGCTTTGCAGCTGAAACCCTCAATTCTGCTCAAATATAACACTAGCAATTCTTTCAGGGGGGAAAAAACCCAGCCCTTATGCTAAATTTACTTTAGAATTGTTAATAATTTTAGGCTTCACGCATTTTTAATTTTTTTCTTTCAAATTTATGAGAGGTCTAAAATAAAGGCAGGAGTTCTATCACTGAGAGACCAAAACACCATCACACATTGGATTCCATAAAACTCCCACTGTAACCAATCTGAATTTCCCTCTTAACATCAACAAGCCCTTTTATATACTAAAAAGTAGTCCAGACTTTCAGAATCTTCTCCTCCTTTTGAATTCCTTTCTAGAATCTTATTCCCCATGATAGAATGCAAGTGAGCAATTCTCAAATTGGCCTGTGGATCTCCACAACCAGGGTCTGACTTTAACTGTTAGTCATGCCTAGAAATTCCTACTTACCATTCAAAAGCTAAAACTGGAAAAAAATACTTTTTACAAAACATACAAAGTGCTCTTTTCTCTATTCAGGAGAAGTGATTGCTTATATCAATATTTTAGGGTAACTAAGGGCTCTCTATTCGAAGACCATGTGAACTTGAACATTCTCAGCTAATAAGTGCTGCCATCTTAAACACTGTGCTTATGATCAGAATTCCAACAATAAATCTCAGTTGCAATAGTCAACTACACAACTCTGAGCAGTCCACACAACTACACAGGCTGAGCAGGTTAAGGCCTCATTGCTCTAGGCATGATCAGACAATCCTACAGGAAAATGAAAAAAATGTGCTCTGATGTCAGGAAACGTTATAGACTCATAGAATAACAGAGCTGGAAATGGCCTCAACTGTTCATTCCCTTGAGCACATTGGCATGTCCCAGGTGGCCCATGTGTGTCGTGTTGAGATACTTGCTCTTTACACATGTCCACACCTCTGCCTTGAGGCCTGTTACTAGCGCTCTTGACACCACAGACTGAGAATACACGTGGAGATTCAAGAACAAGAATCAGACTCAGTCAGAGAAAGCTCTGCAAGGTCCTTACATATCACTAAGATGGCGCCTTGATAGGCTCTGAGCAGCCAAACAAACCTTAGACTGCAGGAATATATCAGTTCAAGATTATGAGGCAAAGTAAAGCACCACCGAAGCCACTGGTTGATTTTATTTGCTGTTCTCAGAAATTTCAAGTAAAGAATATGTCAAAATCAGGTGAAACATCTTGTATCTAAAGCTCATTTTACTTGCCTTTTCAACACAATTACTACCCAAGCACACTGTTAAAGAAGTTGCTGTGAACTAATGTAAGCCATCATGATGATTTTATCCAGCCACTCCTGGGTAAGTAGGCTTTAAGTTCCAAATGAAATATAAAGCTAATTGGAAAAGTCAAAGGACATTTTAAGGAGAAAGGGTGGAATGATAAAAGACGAATGTGAGAAAAGTGAATTGTGGGACTTCAACAGGGACTCAATCAACGTGACTGAAAATACAAATGGAACAAACCAGGACTCCAATGAATGGGATCCTCTAAGAAGCCTGAAGACGTCTAGTGTGACGGTAGCAAAACTTGTTCCTGCTCCAAGGAATGACCTGTCATAATGCCCTTCGCTGGTGGCTCAGTGGTAAAGGATCTGCCTGCTAGTGCTGGAGATACGAGTACGATCCCTGGGTCAGGAATATCCCCTGGAGAAGGAAGTGGAAACTCAGTCCAGTATTTTTGCCTAGGAAATCCCATGGACAGAGGAGCCTGGTGGGCTACAGTCCATGGGGTCTCAAAAGGGTGGACACAACTTAGCGACTAAAGAACAGCAACAATAGTGCCCTCTTGCTAGTACTCCACCATTCCAGGCACTATTTACTAACTGCATTCTGCAAGTCCGTTCCATGTGACCCCTACCTAATACCACAGAACTTTTGAAAATGAGTTCCTAATGCTAATGTGATCCCTTCAGAGAGGAATTTCGAAGGTACGACAAGTTATTTCTATGTATATAAATGAATGAATCTATTATACATCTCTTGAAGAAAAGAGAGGTTCTGTAAAGCATTTAGAGATCCTTCGGGAGGTAAACAGCTGCATTATTTTTATTGTTATATAATTACTTTTCATTTCCTTCCCTTGTTTTGATATTTTGTATGAATTTTAAAAAATAAACTTGCCTGGCCATATACATAGTTTATTCTTTACATTCTTATTTTGACCACTTTTGCCTTCATTTAATTTTCTTGAACACTAACTTTTTTAACAGTGATTCAGCGTCACTACTGATTTTCATAACAAACAACCCAATCATGTTATTAATTTTCACAAAAACAAAGATACCTATAAATAAACCTAAGATTAAGCCATGGCCTGGCTGTCTCATTTACTCCCATGGACACAAAACATTTGGGCACTCTAATCATATAAATGAACTCAACTTTGTGCAAGTGGATATAATTTTTATTAATAGAGAAACTTGAGATGTCAACTTATCCAACATTTTTAGGGGGGTAACCTTCTATCTTCTCCATCACAGCCCAATCTGTGGTTTATAAACTGTGTTAACTTTCAACCTATGCAAGAAAGAAAGTGAAGTCACGCAGTCATGTCCGACTCTTTGTGACCCCATGGACTGTAGCCTGCCAGGCTCCTCTGTCCATGGGATTTTCCAGGCAAGAATACTGGAGTGGTTACCGTTTCCTTCTCCAGGGGATCTTCCCAACCCAGGGATCGAACCCAGGGTTCTCCTGCACTTTAGGCAGATTCTTTGCTGTCTGAGCCACCAGGGAAGCCCTACCTTCAATTTATGCGTATCTACCTCAAATTACCCTTCCTTCATTACTCATCTTGTCCCTTTTCTCTATCACACAGATATTTGATAGGTATACATCTCTCTCAACCAAGTGCCAATCCGATTTTTTTTCCTCAAAAATTCTCCCTTTTACAATTGCCACCGCTCATGAGAGACACAGCTTTGAGAAAATCTCAAGTTCACTTCCTCATGGATAACCTAATGGCCTTGGTTTGCTGAATGCCTGAATAACAGTAAAAACAAACTCTCACTGGCTAAAACTTGCTAAAGCCATTCTGTTGTAGCTCTATAAAAACATGTACTGCTTCATGCACTCTTTCTAAACCAGACTATATCTTGAACATACTTTTTTTTTTTTAAGGAATAGGTTGGAGATTGCTAAGTATAAATGAAAAGACTAACTAATCTGTGTGTCTTAAATTAACAGCTAAGATTTCAGGACTCTTTGCCACCTTTTACTGAACAAGTCTAGATAAATATATTTAATCTCTCTGGGCATTATTTGCTTGCTTCATAGGTGAAATTGGAGTAGTAATAGTGTAAGTGTCTGAAGGTAAGAAATGGAACCTTCTCCAGAGAGTCCTTTCAGCTTTAAGAATGGGTCAATCTGTCTCAGGGCGATCCTATTTTCTTGCCTGTGTAATTCACTTCTTGCCCATGTGAAGAGGTTTGCTGGAGGTTCCTGGCAAACCTGGCTCTTTTGCGAGAGCCACAGGAAGCCACTTTCAACCAGGGGTTTGACTGAGACTACGTGGAATGCAGGAAGAAACCCAACCTGAGGGTGGAGCCAACACATGAATGGAAGAACAAAGAACTTCAGGGTCTCTGAGGACCCTGACTCCATATCTCCGAGTCCCTGACTCCATTTCCCCAAAGTCTATCACTTAACACAAGCTGGCACTCTCTCATTATCAGTTAAGCCAGTTCATAAAGTGGTCTTCTGTGATTTGCAGGCAAAAACATTCTAACTCATGCAGCTTCCCAGCACCTTGTTATGAACAGACATACTTGGAAACCACTGGTTTAGAAAATTCCCTTTCTTCATTTCAACTCTTCAAAATCTCAATTTATTAAAAAAGTCAAAAATTAATGTCCATAAACCTCTGCTGTGTTAATAAAGATGTAGTTTGTATTTGATAAATATCCTTGCTATTTCATCAGTGTGCTCACACCAACCATAATGCCATCTCTTGGAAATAGCATCTCAATGAAAAGTACTACTTGAAAATTACTTTTCATTACATAGAAAGCCTTAATGATTTTACAACCTAATCTTCATATAAGAAGTACATAGGTGGACTGAGACATCTGCTATCAATAACTATATCTTCTTCTAAATGTTAAACTGAATATAGAGAATTCAACAATAGAAAAGTATTCCTCTATATGCTACCATTATCCTGATTACAGCAAGTCAATTTAAAGAATATTCAAAGTAAGAACATTTCAATTTTTTCCTCTAGATTATTTCTTGTTTTTATTACCAACTACATAAAGATTAGATATAATCTCTGTGTGTGTCAGTGACTCAGTCGTGTCTGACTCTCTGTGACCCCATGGACTGTAGCCCTCCAGGCTCTTCTGTTCATGGGATTCTCCAGGCAAGAATACTGGAGTGGGTTGCCATTTCCTTCTCCAGTTGATATAATCTCTAATACTGTAAAATATATATATATATATTATATAAACTTTAGGACAATTATCTTTGGTTTTACAATTTCTACCGCTTTATACACTAGTAATAAAATCAACACACTGTAAATTCAATAAACTAAATATTTTTAAATGCACTTCTACATATTTCTCACAAAATTTCTGCATTCCCTCTAGAGTTTCACCAGTGACCTTTGATCCATTTCCATGGGTTTGTAAATGTATGTAGGTGAGTAAAAGCCAGGAAGATAAAACACAAAACGAAGTATGCCATTTGAATTCTTTCACAGAAGAGTCACTTTCCTTTCTGAAAATTTATTCATTTAGATATGCTTATTTCTATAATAAGTCATCTCCTCAATTTGCCTGTAATACTTTATGTACATGAAAAGTTGAGTGGGATCTTCAGTTAAAAACTTGCACTCACTTTAATATACTTTCAAAAATGATTTTTAAATATTTCAGAAAGTTTTTAGCTGCTAAAAGGCAAAAGTTTGCCATTTGCTAGAAAATTATCAAAACTATTGTAGCTTATTTGGAGCAGGCATTAAAGTTATTGATTTGGGAGAAAAAAAAGAAAGAACTAAAGTATTTTTAAGTGAAGCATCACATAAGTACAAGAATGCATTATAGGAACAAATGTAAGAAAAGACATTTTGTGCTGCACACATTTAGCTATAAAGGTAAATTCTCAGGCTGAAAATAAAGCAGAATGGAGCCTTAAACCAGTAAACATGTCCTCTACCTCTTAAATTATTACTTTTTCCCGTATTGATTGAATTCCTTAAGATAACTCACGAATGTAGAACACCTGTGACCATAAAAATTAATTTAAAATGAAACGTCAACTTGAGCATAAACTCAACATAAATTTGGCCTCACCTTCACATTAATAAATTTAGAGTTCAGGTTTGTTTGTTTGGGGTTGAAAATATTTATTTCATCAACAAACAATTCCAGAGTGCAAACATTTGTCCTGTTAAGCTGAAGCCAATGTTTATTTTAGCCCTGCTAGGATACCCAAGTGTTGTGTAAATCGGAAAATACTGGCTGGAGAAACATTTACACAAAAGATTGTGTCTATTAAGACAATAAAAGTGTTTTAAAATATATCCTTTGGGGGTGGGTTTGTGACAGTGAGAAATTACCATTCAAATATATAGGAACATGCAGTTTAGGAAGAAAAAGTATTCCAGAAAGTTGCTTCCTAATCATTTTGACGCTTCACAAAGTTATCCTTGAAAAACTCAAAGATTTCCTCACTTTCCTTAGTTTTCTGTTGACAAGGGTCTGGAGAAAGAGAATAAAGGTGTAAAAAATAATGTTTTGGATACAGAAATATACACAAATGCATGCAGTCCTTATGTGTGTATACATATGCATAGATATAGTGTGACTATGGGCACTGAAAAATTACTGAATCAGTTAAACTAAGCTCCTAACATATGTAGCAGCTTCTCAATAAAAGCAGAATAAATGAATGACCTATTAGAAATGGGGATAAGGAGATGAACAAACTGCCTTTGGTAAGTCCTAAACCATGTTTTCATGGCCTAGAAAATCCTGAAAAGCACTGATTTGAAGAGAATCTACAGTATTCTTGCCTGGAGAATTCCTCGGACAGAAGAGCCTGGGAGACTATACTCCACAGGGTGTCAAAGAGTTGGACACAACTGAAGCAACTTAGCACACATGTGCACACACTAGTGTTCAGATCCGTTGTTTAAAACAAACAAACAAACAAAGAAAACTTTCCTAATTCAACAGGGGGATTTATGGTTGATCTGGCTTTATCTCTTACTCTGTCCAAACCCACAGATCTCAACTTCCCTTTCTGTAGAAGGACAACAAATTCACAATATTAGGTGCATCCAAATGATTTAGGAAACACAGGATAAACCTGATCTGAGTTCACAAATACTACCATTCTTATCATACCTTTCTCTGCCTACCTCTGTTTATCTTTAGGTTTAGTCACTGTTCTGCAAATGAAACAAAACCACAGTCTACTGGTCTTTAAGAAGACATGTCAGGAAAATAGTTTTGTCGGATTGAAACGTTTCTGAAATGTCATCCAGTCTATAGACCATTCTCCAGATGAAAATGCCTATAATTAGCTGAACACATGCAAATTATGTATATATATTTGGAGGTGGTGGTATTTGCTGTACCACACAGATACTAATAATTAACTTACTAAATTTAGAGATATCACTTTTAAAGTTGTAATTGCTCATCTCTGTCTACCATGCGGGAGACCTGGGCTCCATCCTTGGGTTGGGAAGATCCCCTGGAGAAGGAAATGGCAGTCCACTCCAGTACTATTGCCTGGAAAATCCCATGGACAGAGGAGCCTGGTAGGCTACAGTCCATGGGGTTGCAAACAGTCGGGTACGACTGAGCGACTTCACTTTCACACATAATCCAGTCGTGCAAATCTCATAGATTTCCAGGTTTGTCACCACCAACAACCAATTTTGGATGCAGTTGAATTGTATTCAAGTTATTTGGGTATAAGTCCATCATTTGCAATTTTCCAGAGTAGTTCAACTATCCATGGGAGATATCAAATAAAAAAGAAAATTCTTTAGTAAGATATAAATTTTTTTGAACACAGAGTCCAAAAGAATTATTTTTCTTGATTAATGAAAGTATTTGTTACTAATACCATGATAGAGGTTGAAAAGAGTCATGTTCATTTTCAAGAACCGTATTTGAGTTAAATTGTGAGCAATAGGAAAGAGGAATATGTACAGGTCAGCATCTATCAGTGGTTTTACAGTCTATAGATCCCTATGTGAATAAAGATAGTTGTGGTTTGATTCATTGCCATGGGTTTATTAATACCAGGTTTCACCTTAGGTGATTGGTTACAAGCCTATTTAGCAGTTTTTATTCAAGGCAGATTAATACTCCTGACAGAGGGCTCTACTCACTGATGCAGTTTTGTGGCATCTACACAATTAACTTTCCTTCACTGCACATCAGTGGCATGTTAAGTTTTTCCTAACAACCTCTATGGATGCATATAATCTCATCACAATATATGAAGCATGTCCAATAAAAGGAACATTGATGGGTACTTTGGCTCGATATAGCAGCAAGATTTTATATAGGCTGGACCAAAGCAAGATGCAATTCAATCATCCCTGTTCCTCGGTCCTTTCCCAATGGTATGGCCATGAAAAAGCTACAGATTGCTTAATAAGATATAAATGGAGAGCCACAATTTGTTTGCACAGAAAGCATGTTTACATTTTTATCATTAACTGAACCTTAGAATCTAGATCCTCTTCACAGACCAGTTACAAAGTGCCCCACAGGTGATGTATGCTCACCAAAATGTCCCATGAATTCCTGTAAAAAAAATGGTATGAACTTACTTTGGTATGAACTTACTTTATGGGGAGGTTTTACCTCCCCATAATTTACTTGTTTGTGTGTGTCCATGCACACGCATGTATGTGCACCTATATGCTGTCCTACATGTATTTGTATGTCAATATGCTGCACAAGTTACTATCATGTGGCTATTCCTAACAGTACGCTAACTAAAAATTGCCCTGTTGTACACAAATTCAATTACACTTAACTCTTTGTTAAGTTACATTCAACTTTGTTAAATTGCATTAAACTATCTGTTAAGGCTATTTTAAAGTAATTTATTTACAAATCTTATTTGGACTTGCAGACTACTGATGACATTTTTCAGATAGACATATGAAAGTTTAGAATGATCTTTCTTCAGCTTAACTATCTGAACATTTCTGCAGTACATTACAGTGTATAAATCTTTTTCTTCTGTAAATAGGTATTTCAATCTCAATGACCCTAAAAACCTGGCAGTATTCACATTTTAAAAGGCATGAAATCACATAAACAGAAAAAAAGGCAGATTCTTTCTGGAGGAAGACATTCAAGAAGACATAGGCCAAAATGTTCATGATGCTTCACTAGGGCACTAGAGCTGTGGGTGGGAGAATGAAAACTGGGCTGGAAGATTTCATGGAGTCCAGAAGAATTCTTCCACTCCCAAAACCAGATGGCATCTTACAGCAAACCTCAGCCATAATGTGAGGATAAGGCTTGAAGAAATGAGGGTGAAATAATCTAGCTTCTGAGGGAGAAAGATTAGCAGGAGAGAGGAGAGTAATAAAGATAACTTTAGGAGGAACTCAAACAGCTTGATGAGTTCAGAACTTTGGCCATCAAACAGAAATAACAAGAATGACCATTCCTTACCACAATTTATGTGTTAGGAGAGAAACAAGTATCTCCTTTCCACAGATGAGTTCAGAGAAGTTACTTGCCCATTTAACCTGGCTAATACAGGGTGGTTTAACTAGATTCCAATTTACCCTTCTTCCCAGTATAAACACATTGCCTTACAGTATATCCGTTAACTTCACTTCGTGAAGATTTTTAGGGAGGAGAATACAGAAATGAACCCAGGGAAAACAAACTTTGCAGAGGCTGGGGTGCAAGGTGAAACTCCTTGCGTCTTTGTGTGGTGGAGGTGGAGAGGCCCCTCCGGCAGGGCACCCGGAAGCCTGTTTGAGGACGATGTGCATCCATTTTGTCACACCGCTTCAAAAACCACTGTGATCTGCTTCAAAGAACTTTTAAACCACACTGCTTTGATATAAGTGTAGTGTAGACCCAAGTACAAGAGACAAAACCACAAGACCATTATCTGCACTTCAAAGCCAGCACAGAAATATAAGTGTAGGTAATCTCTAAAATTGCCAACCTAATTCTCAAATCCCAAACACTTGAAATCCTAAGTGTGGATGCAGCTCAATATCTGAGAAAAGAGGAAGAGATAATGTGTGTGTGTGTGTGTGTGTGTGTGTGTGAGAGAGAGAGAGAGAGAGAGAGAGAGAGAGAGAGACATAATACCAAGATGATTCAGCCACAAGTGGAAAGATAAGTTCTCTCCAAAACAGGGAAAACAAGTGACAACTGAGTATGAGACTTTGCCTAAAGAACAAGAGAGAACATCCAGGTAAGTGGAAACAGAAAGCTACAAATATTACTGTGTCCTCTTTCATCATTATCCTGAAACTAATGCATTTTCACTTGAACTCAGTTCTGGAATTTTTATTATTTAGACCCAAGAGATTTCTAAGGCTGATGACAGCTCTCAAGCAGGTTTCCTGAACTATCCAATTTGAAACCCTCTTAAGTTTGGTAACATAAAGCCCAGCTTCAAGGAACTGGTTTCTTCAATGAAGGACCTCCACCATCATTAGGTAACACCCAACACCAGCCAGGAAAGGACCCTGGCAGGGGCCGGGGAAAAACATTTCTCAATTCCTTAGGATGGGGAACGGATTATCCCTTAAGCCTGCTTAGGTCTGGGATCCAAGTGGCTTTGCTTCCTCATCAGGATCACCAATTTTAACCACAGACCTAAACAGACTGGGATAAAAGGAAACACAACTGATCCAAAACTCTGGTTCCTCTGAACCACGAAAGTACCTAATTCAGAAACTTTCAGGGAATAATTTCTTTTCTTTTCAAGAATGAGAATTTTACTTGCATCATGGCCAAACTGTTATTTGAATACAAGTCCACACTAAAGTAACTATTGTCAACATCTAGTGGAATGCTCTGCCAAGTATGAAGTCGGAGCAGCTTCCTAACACCAAAAAAAAAAAAAAAAAAAAAAAATCACATACCACGGGACTACCGAGATGAAGTAAGTGCAGCCCCAGCGGGCACAGATTTCTGCTTTATGTAAATCAGAGCCTGTCACGGCATGCATGATTCACTGCTCAGGGGGTACTCTCCTGTGACGAATGAGTCCCGCTTAATTTGGCAGTGATTATGCGGGTTGCTGGCCCTCTAAACCCCTTTGAACTTGTAATTGCTGCTGGTTTAAATAATGAACATTAAGGAGAGTTGGATTCGTAAAACTGTGGATAATTACATTTTTCTCCCCCCTCCTTTGTTTTGATGCAAGGGTATATTCTCACACACACACACACACACACACACACACACACACACACACACTTCTAAGGCCACTGATCACTGTATCATGCCAGGCTGTGATAGAAATAAACTGCAGTCTTGTTCAAGGGTTGGTCAGGGAGGGCAGATGTGAGGTGGGGGAAGAGGAGGAAGTAGCAGGGGGAGCATCTGTGAGCTGTGCAGGAGGGAGATCAGAAAGGCCTGGATGCTGTAGGAGAGGAGGAGCACCGGCCCTCATGAATATTCATAGCTAGTCACATCTGTAGCAGGCTTGCTTTCTACCTTTTTCTCCCCCTGTGCAGTGCAACATAGAACACTCGTGCAAACAAAAGGAGAGGATTTTGCAGCTTCATCAGGCTCCAGATTTGCTCATAGCAGTGAACTTTCTTTCTCTGTGCTCTTTCAATTTAACTCATGGATTTAAATTTGTTAAAGTATACAGCAGGAAATGCATATACCCTTTCCTTCTTCCATGAAAGAAAAGCACCCCAGCCCCACATTCAGGAGTTGCAGGCAATCTCAGTTACATAACACATGGATGAATCCAAGCCAGTCTTCCTTTCCTCCTTCTTTGCCCTACAATTGGTCAAATCCTCCAGTATCCTTTGATCCAGCAAAAGACTGATTTTGATTTTATTTTGAGAAAAATGAAATGTTATTGATAGGGGACAGGGGCCAAAGTTAGCCCAGTCACCGAGCTGCTACCCTCCCAGAAACAACAAAGAATGAATGATAAATTTAGCAGCCTCGTGTTCAGTTTTCAAACAACGCTACTGAGATTTATAGCTTCGCCGCTCCCGAGGCAAACGAAGCTGCTCACAGAAAGCTATCTGTTTTTGATTTCACTCTTGTTTTCTCCAGTTTTTGTTCTTTTTTCTATTGGCAGTTTTTTTTTAACTCTACATTTTCTTTTTCCTGGTGTGAGTCGAATATCAAAGGCCAGTGCTGGGTTGGTAAGCCTCCAGCTTGCAAGAGCCACTCAATGGGATGTTATTAGAACCTACGTCACAACATGGCAGACAGTGATTAATAGCAACTGTATCAACGGTAGCAACTTAAAAAACAAAAAAATGCTCCTCCAGCAGCTGAAAACAGGGTCAGTGAAGTAAAAAGAAGACACGTCTGTAAGAACCCAGGGCCCAAAAATGTTCCTGGAGAGTACAGCATTCTCAGATTGTGTTTGACAGAAAGAAAAAAGAAATTTCTACTATTACGCATATAATAAAAACTTTTACCTTTTACTAAGTCAGTTATGCTTAAAACAGCTACACATTAATTTAAAATGAAGTCTGTGTACAACTTTGGAATCATTTTATTGATGTAATGGTGTCCCCCAAAATAACCGGCAGATGGATTTCCACCCCCTCAATGAAACACTGAAACAAATTGCAGAATTGTCAAAATTTTATCGTGAAGGCACACACTCTATAAAAAGGTTGATTTTAAATGAATTGTAAATTTGCTTCATTGCACAATATTTTTCTAAAATTATAACCGGAAAGTATTCTCTGTTTAATTTTTTAGCATATCCTTTCACAAAACACATCTGTTGTGAAGTATTTCTAATTTGTGCTAACTGCTTTTTAACAAACACACAGTTGTCACTATGCCATCTAATGTTATTGGGGCAAAAAAAAGTGCCTTCTCCTTTATCCTCTTCATAATATGAATTTTGAGCTGTTTTCAATGATGCAGACTAATAATTATATAGGTAATAATACAATTATCTGAACTCGGATATAAGTGACACACAGGAGAATAAAGTAATGAATAGAAATGCAGTCGAACCAATCAAACCGAGCATGGTACAGGAGCTGGAGGTGGCCAAAACCAGAGGAATTAACACATACAGAAAGCTTGCCAGACTAGATCTACTTATTAGGAAGGGAGTAAGCAGACTGAACCCTGGAGAAGGAAATAGCAATCCAGTCCAGTATTCTTGCCTGAAAAATCCCATGGACAGAGGAGCGTGGCAGGCTATAGTCCGTGGGGTCGCAAGAGTCAGACACGACTGAAGCGACTCAGCAGAGCACAAGCAGACTAAAAAAAAAAATACCACTAACTAGGTTATTTCATACGGCTGGCCAGCCATAGAATGGATGAAGGCAAGATGTCCTCCTAACCCTGAAGAGTGAAAATGGAGATTGCCTAGTTACAGTCTGACATTATTCCCCATTTATTTTTATCCCACACCCATCTTACGTGTTTGTGGTCAGTTCTTTCTGGGGAAATGGGAGTCTACAGGGTTGAGGACAGAGGTGAACCAACAACACTGAGAATTTTGAAATTATTTCACCTTCAAAATAATTATGAAAATTAAAAAAATATGTTTCCCCTTTAAAGGGCCAACATAATGATAAGAACTAACCTTCCCCAGTATTTAATGCAGACCATGTGGTAAATGCTTTGCCCATGCATTACCTTCTTTCTGAATCCTGACAATCCAAGGAGGAGGCATTATTATCATCATTTGACCAAGGAAGAAACTGAGGCTGTTGAAAGGTTAAATAACTTGGCCAAGGCAATTCAGCTAATAATAGACATTGAAGCCTTATCCAACTTTTGATCTCTCTATGATCACTGAGTATGTTCTTTATATTTGGAGTAGAATAATCTACACACTCAAAATATCTTGCAGGGTAATGTTCATGGACTCAGAGAGAGCAATGAAAAACAATTACTGGATCTAGCCTGTATCTAAAAGAATCAAATATTTTTTTTCACTTCTTCACAGCATAGTGTCTTGTATACGCACTTTAGACAAGAGAAAAATGTGCTTATTTAGCCAATAAGACACATCACCTAATCAGTATTTTAGCCATATTGCTGCTGTTGTTCAGTAGCTAAGTTGTGCCTGATTCTTTGTGACCCCATGGACTGCAGCAAACCAGGCTTCTCTGTCCTTCACTATCTCCTGGAGTTTGCTCAGATTTGTGTCCATTGAGTCGCTGATGCTATCTAACCATTATTATTGTATGTGATTTCAATAAAACAGGCTTAAAATCTAAATTTTCAAAGTATTGCTGGTTTTTACAGAAAACATAGATAATAACTATATGTACAAAAAATCTTATTTCATTAATACAATCAAATTGTGAGAATAACATTATACTTATCCAGACTATTTTAGTCTGAATATAAAAGGCAATACATCATACAACTAGAATTTAGACTTCTTGAAATACCCCAGAATCACAGGCTTTTCATCCATCTATCCACTAACCAATAAATCTATCCAAAAAGTTTCCTCACCATGTACCAGTACCACAGAAGAAATGTATGTCATCAAGATGGAAAGATGATTATAATTTACTTTTAGATATTTATTTAGATACTCCTCCACCAATGGCAGGGAGTAAGACACACATTGTACAGAACTTGAAATCATTCCACAATCCTTTCCTTAAAAACAGGTCAGAGAATGGAGAAGGAAGTCTAGAGTGCTGTGGCCCCATCTACGATGGTTAAGCAGCTTCAGGATAATGATGATTCCAAGCATCACCCAGCAGGCCAGATCAGCCACTTAGGATCCCACATTAACGGCAGGTTTACGCCAAGGGGACAATACCCAGACCACTCTCAGCTATAATTCATATCCTGGTGTAAGGGGTGAAGGAAGACGAGAAAGACTAAATATTGAGTACCAGTACTTAGTTTGGGGCACTGAGATAAACTATTTCACATAGACTATTTCATCTGTTCCCCCCACCCCACCCAGACAATTCTACCTATTTTACAGATGAAGAACTTGGAGATGTTGAATAATTCATCCAAAGAAGGAGCACTAGGAAGTGGCCTCTTGTGAGTCCACCTGAAATCCTGCCCACAAGTCTTGTCTGTGCTAAGACACTGGCCCTCCCTGCTTCACTCCTGCAAGCAGTGGAGGCAGAAGGACCCAAGACCACCGGGGAAGTCACTGTCCAAACTTCACGTCTACTTTGTCCACTGCCTCCTTCTCATTCATTGTGTCCCAGCTGTGTCAATGGAATAAGCACTCTATCCACAGCACACTAATGATTTTACGTGAATATCTGCGAGCAGTATTTTGTTACAGAATCATCACAAGTACCACTTATTCAGTTAAACTGGTCAGCATCCATGAACTTAAAGTAAAGGACTTTTAGATGACTCATGGGGATAAAGTGAGCACCGCATGGAGAAAACAACAGGGCATTACAGAGTAGGGAGGGGGTGTGCGTGCTGGGGAGGGGAGGCGGCTGCACAGGGTGAGAGGCAGGGCCCAACAACAGGTCCTGTCTTAGGTGCTGCCAGGGGCATTCCGATCGCTCACAGCAGGGATTTCAGATATAATCCAAACAGAAGTGACAAAACCTAAAACCACAGGAGCAAACACTGGCTTTCAAGTGCTGTGGGAACAGAGACATTTGTTTAAGTAACCACTGTTTTAAAATTGCATACATAGTAACACCAAAATAAACAGCTTGCGACGCTGTTTATTTTAAGATACACAATAGTAATGTAAAGTGTGGTGTGCCCCAGATCCGGGGAGCTGGAACATAATTTACAGTTGTAGAGAGCCCTAGGAGGACGCAACCACACGCCAGGACGGTCTACTTCCTGATTAGATAACAGTGAAGGTCAGAATGCACTGCTTTCTGTGTGGCAGAGAGCAAACAAGCCACCACAAAGACTCCGCTCCTCCTGCTCACTGTGAATTATGAATCGAGTCCTGGGGAGCATGGGGTTTGCCAAGTCTCCGCTACAAAGCGCGTATTAATCACAGGTCCCCAGGAAGGGTCAGGAGCACAGCCTGACCAGCCAGGGAGGGAACCTGCTCACAGACCTTGGTTCCCCCCGACCCAGGGCCCCCAGCCCCCATCCCTCCCCTCCCTGACCTAAACACTGAAGGAGAGAAAGCTGGGGGGTAGGGGGGATAGAAATCCTGAAAATACACAAGCTGGTTGGGTGCTGAAGCATATGTAAAAACTGAACTCTAAGGAAAAACAGCTAGATCAAACAAACCTCGAGGCTGATCAAAATAGGCACCCAGTCTGCGGCTTCCTTTAGCCGACTGAGCAGCCGTCCCCGCACCCTCCTTGCTTGCTCTTTTCCTCCTCCATCCAGGTGCTTTGGGGAAACTGCAGGAATCACTGTCTTGGTTTCTCTACTTCAAGCTTTCTAAGCCAGGCCTGCCCCCCCTCAAGGCACTGCTCCTGGCCATCTGGTCCTTTGTTTTGTCTCGCCACATCCTAAGTTAACCACAGGCTCCTCTGCCCTCGACCTCACCTGCTGTGCCAGGGACTAAAAATAACTTTAATCTTCCCCACAAATGTAACTTCCATATCCTTGACTTTATACAACTTGGGTTTGTCCTGAAACACTGTTCCCCTAAAAACTCTCAGTCGTGGACTGAACTGTGTTCCCACGAAATTCATATGCTGAAGCCCTCGCTGCCACTGTGATCGCTTTTGAAGACTGGGATTTGAGGAGGTAATTTAGGTTAGATGAGGTCATAAGGGCGGGGTCCTAACCTCATAGGACTGGTGGTCTTACAGGAAGAGGAAGAACTCTCTCTCCACACAAAACTATGAAAGGCCATGTGAGGACAAAATAAGAAGGCAGCCATTTGCAACCCAAAGAGAGAGCTCTCACCAGACACCCGTGCTGCCAGCATCCAATCTTGTGCTTCAAGGCTGCAGAACTGTGAGAAAATAAATTTCTGGTGTTTAAGCCCCCTCATCTGTGGTATTAGTTTCTGCAGCCTGAACTAAGACACTCTCTCACAGAAGTCCCGTTTTCCCTCCTTACCAGTCCCTCTGGAGTCTGGAAAGAGAGGCCAGACTGTTAACTTTTCCCTTTTGTGCTCTCGATCCCCGCTCTCAGCCCCTGACCTGAGACTCTCTATCCACTTTTCCCATGGTGTTCACAGCCATCTGCCACCAGGCCTCTCCTCTGCTGTGGGCAATGATGCCCCTCTAAGCCACCTCCACCTTCCCCAGTGGTTTCTGTAAACACTAGAATATTCCTCTTTCCCTCTGACCCCACTTCTTGGTTCTACTTTTGAAGGTATTAATATAATGACCAAGACTTTTCTAATATTTTGCCTCTGTTAATTCCATTGTCATCCATCTTTGCTTTCCCAGCCCTAGATTCTGTCAAGCAGAGATGCTGCCTTTCCAGGACCACAGGCCTGCCAATGCTCTTCCCCTGCTTCTCTGTTCTCCCTCTTAATCTTCATTTGGACTTGCAGCTTCTCAGTGGGCTTCCTATGTTCCCAATGTACCAGCACACTTTATTAGCCCTCTACCCAGCATGTCTCTTTATTAAAATAAAATGTATTGTCTTGTATTATAAACACAATGTACATTTTATAGACAATTTAGACCATATGGATAAGTGTAAAGAAAAAAGTAAAAAAGGTCAGCCAGATTTCACTACTCAAAGACAATCACTGTTCACATTTTTATTTGTTCTTCAAAGACTATGATCCCAAATATTTTTTTTCTAAAACTATAATCATATCATGCATATTGCCTTATCTGTTTTATTTTACCTGGAAGAATATTGAGAGATTTTTACATATCTCAAAATATTTTTGAGAATATAATTTTTAGTGATTACATAATATTCTACAATATTTCATGATGGAATATTATGGACTCTGCAATGTTTTTTCATAATGTCTTTATACTCAGTTCTCCTTAATTTTTGTATTATTTCTTATTACTTCTTTATCATAAACTTCTAAAAACTAATTACTGGATCAAAGGATAAGAATATAATTAATCATACACATTACCAGTTTAAATTCTAGAGAGAATAAGCTAATATTTATAGTCATTATTAAGTCAAATATTTCCTTCTACTCTGAAAAGTGCTAAACACTAATTTTTTTAAGACTTTTTTAAAATTTTATAGAAAAAAATAATATTTTCTTGCTGATTTAAAAACTGATTTGGTCCTAATTATTCTAATGCCTATTGGCCACCTGTATTTCTTCGTTTGTGAATAAACCTACTCATCTATGCCTTTTTATGTACTGCACTTTTTTTTCTTATTTATTTGTACACCATATCTATTAAGGACACTCTGTCTGTTATATGGTGTACATATTCTTGCCAGTTTAATGTTTGCCTTTATTTTGTGTTTTTTTCTTGACATTCAAAAGTTATTAATTTTTACTTTGTTTAATAATTCACACTTTTCTTTATAATTTCTTTGCTTTTATGCTCTTTAAGAATTTCACTAGATAAAGGAAAGAAAAATAGTTAAATCTACTTCAAAGAATCCTTAAATGGGCAACTTATTTTGATGGAGAGTACTGATTATTTTTTCAATAACAGTTCAAGCATTAACCAAAAATCATTTACTGAATTGTTCTTTTTTTCTCAATTGACCTAAAATGATGCCCTCAAAATTAATAAATATCTCCATATGTTTGGATTCAACTGTGTATGCTTATTTTGTTCAAATGATCATTCTGCCTATTGTGTTAGCCAGTGCAACACCTTGTAGCTTTATAATCTACTTTAATAACACTCAATGTTATTAAATTTTTAAAATGACCTTCCTCATTTTTCTTTTCCAAAAATATTTTGACTTTCCTTGTTTCATTACTCAGATGAACCATAAAATCCTTTTTTCAGTCACGTTCCAAGGAAAGAATATCTCGTAGGAATTTTGAATTACTAGTCATTTAGAGAATTCTCTAAGTAAAACTGTCCCTTTCACTCATGCTATGAATCCCAGCTTAGGTTTTTCCTACTGTCTCATTTTGTTCTCATGCTCCTGGGTTCCTGAGCTCTGCCTGGAAAAGGCTGCACTGAGGTGGAGCAGGTCCACGCCAGCGTGTTTCTATTTGCTCCGAGGCCGCACTGCTCTCTCTTCCTAATTCTCTCTGGATCACACCTTTCACAGTTCCTACTCATCCAGCCAGAGAAGCTCTTTTCTGAACTCACTTAGCTTCCTTCCTACACTTTACAAAATGTGTCTGTCTCCTATACCTGTGTTTCAACTCTACCTTCATTGGCTTCCTCTTCTTAAACCTTGGATTATCCATCGTCATTCTCTTCACACCCAACCACATTCCCCAACACCTGCACCTCAGTATCTCTCCCTGGGATCCCCTCCCACTGCTGACTCAACATCTGATTCACCTGACTCACCTCTGCTGATAAACAGACACCTCCATGCACTATCTATCCCCTGTTCCTCCTCTGGTCCCTTCCAGTTTTGCCTGCTCACCCCTTAGTTGGTGGAATTCAAAGACAGACCATGACTCCCAACTGCCAAATCCAAAGGTTTATTTTTAGTTAATATCATTGTCCTTGATCTTTCTACAGAATCTACTTCCTCTACTTTGAAACTCCTTTCTTCACATGATCTGATTATGCTTGTACACCAGTCTGACTTCTTTATCTTTGTTCATTACTTTCTCTCTTCCTCCCTTTAAATGTAGTTTTTAAAAAAGATTCTATCCTCAAATCTCCCCTCTACACTTTTTTCCTCCCTTGTGTGACTGTGCTCTGTCACTTCAGGTGTGTTCGATCCTTTGTGACCCCGTGGACTGTAGCTCAGCAGGCTTAGTCCATGAGATTCTCCAGGCAAGAATCCTGGAGTGGGTTGCCATGCCCTCCTCCAGGGAATCTCCCCAGCCCAGGGATCGAACCTATGTCTCCTGCATTTCAGGTGGATTCTTTACTGCTGAGCCACCAAGGAAGCCCTCTTCCTCCCTTTAAACAATGCCATGGTTTTGATGCAGTCCCATCATTTCTAAGCCTCAAAGAGGTCCCTCATCCAGGTATCTGGCTTACCTCAGGCCTCGGTATATCTTTCTAAACTCTCCTCACCTTCTCCCCTACATATTGTATGCTTCAGCCAAAGGATTCTGTCTTAAGAACTATTGCATCCACAAATCTCTGAATGTGCAATCAAATGTAGCCTGATTTTAGCACCCAGCTTGAAACAATATTCAAAAAATAATAATCCCACTATTCTCTGGCTGCAATGAGATAATTCTGTGTCTCTCACAGGATTCTACCTCCTTAGAGTGGGCCTATGAGACTGTCATTTTAGAGATGTAAAACTACTCACCCAACCAGCTTGACCTAGATGAAAAGTGGCAAGATGGTGAGCCCATTAATTCTCAGGATGAAAAGTTTATGAATAAAGAACAAGATGTCTAAACCTCCAAGGAGCTGGTCCCAAAGCTAACAACTCAAGTAGGAATAAGTTTATTGTGAAGTGTTTGCTGTCATCTTGTTCTTTTTCCTAACTTTGAGTTTATGCCATTTAAAAAGTTACTTTGACTCACGGTGTCACTAACACTGTGCCACAGTACAAATGGTGCATGAGATCTTTTGCCCTTTTCCTTGGACGTATCTTGCTAACTGTAGGATTCGATCCTCATTCCAAAACAGACTTAGGTTTTGAAATGAGTAGAGTATTATTCTTTGAAGAATGTTATCACCTGTATGCAAGTTCAGGAGCTAGGATGGAGAAATTATTTCAGTGGGTTATATGAAAACATTCATGAAGAATATTTTCTACTTGCAGAGTATTCTGCTTTTTTCAAAGAGCTATTTCTAACTTCAGCTAACCTGCAAAACAAGATGAGAAAGCCAGCACTCAGAAAATTAACTGACTTGCCTAAGATAACTCAGAAAGCAAAAGGTTGAGTTGAACAAACAGGCTGGCTAAGTAACTTCCAATTGTCCTCCTGGTCTTCCCTGGTGGCTTACATGGTAAAGAATCCTCCCACAGTGGGGGAGACCTGGCTTCTATCCCTGGGTTGGGAAGATCCCCTGGAGGAGGGCAATGCAACTCACTCCAGTATTCTTGCCTGGAGAATCCCCATAGACACAGGGTCCTGGTGGGCTACAGTCCATGGGGTCACAAAGAGTCAGACATGACTGAGTGACTAAGCACACACACCAGTATATTTATATAGTCTTCTAAACAGGAGGAATTTCTTTCTCCCTGACCCCAAATGTTTGTTTGTTTTTGTAGAACACAAGAATTAACAGATCATCCTCATTATCTAAAGGCAGGAAAAACACTGATTTGGTAATGGATTCTAAACATTTCCATTATCTGCTCCAATCATGCCCAACAATAAATTCAGGAGAACTCAGGAAAGCAGCCTTTTTCTATTTAACAGATTATATGTATTCCAAATAAGGAAGGGGATATTTGGGGTAGACACTGACAAGAGAGTGAATGTAAGCATGTAAGAACCAAAGAGAACTAAATCACACTTTTCTTTAAACTTGCTCTCGGGGAAAAAAGTCTGAACTCTTGAAAGGATTTCCAGGCTAGTCCCAAGTTCAGTTCAGTTCAGTCGCTCAGTTGTGTCCAGCTCTTTGTGACCCCGTGAATTGCAGCACGCCAGACCTCCCTGTCCATCACCAACTCCCGGAGTTTACCCAAACTCACGTCCATCAAGTCAGTGATTCCATCCAGCCATCTCATCCTCTGTCGTCCCCTTCTCCTCCTGCCCTCAATCCCTCCCAGCATCAGAGACTTTTCCAGTGAGTCAACTCTTCGCATGAGGTGGCCAAAGTACTGGAGTTTCAGCTTTAGCATCATTCCTTCCAAAGAAATCCCAGGGCTGATCTCCTTTAGGATGGACTGATCTCCTTTAGGTTGAATCTCCCCTTGCAGTCCAAGGGACTCTCAGGAGTCTTCTCCAACACCACAGTTCAAAAGCATCAATTCTTCAGCGCTCAGCTTTCTTTATCGTCCAACTCTCACATCCATACATGACCAGTGGAAAAACCACAGCCTTGACTAGACAGACCTTTGTTGGCAAAGTAATGTCTCTGCTTTTGAATATGCTATCTAGGTTGGTCATAACTTTCCTTCCAAGGAGTAAGCGTCTTTTAATTTCATGGCTGCAATCACCATCTTTAGTGATTTTGGAGCCCAAACCTACTACGAAACGTCATATTAAAAACTGATGCTTTTCCACATGGTCATATTTGATTATCACTTAAGTAGTTCATAAGCAAACATAAAAGCTTCAGGATTAAGCAATAAGAGGGGTCTTCATCAAAGTGCTATCAAGTAATTGGTGGGATTTTTGCCACATGGATCTAAACGTATGGTTTCCTAGAAACTAATGCAAGAACTAAACTGAGCTTATAACTGACTAATAACGATCTCATATGGCCCACGTAGTCTTACCACTTTTTCTTTTAATTCACTGTGGGGCCGGATTTAAAACAAGTGTAACGACTCATGAGCTACCTGCAGGTATCCTGGAAACACTGAAATGGAATCTGTAACTTTTCACCATGGGGAAAAAATAAAGCTGCTTTAATAGAGAGTTCCAACATGTCACCAATCTACAGGGAATAATCCAGCTTTCACTTCTTCTGTTTGATTAAAGCCTTCTTCTTTTTGAAACACTAGTGCAGCCCACCCCCAGTACACTTGGGTTGTTTATTGTTGGCTTGTGACAGGGTCACACCAGGTGTCCCAGGGTAAGAAATAAGCCATTTTACATCTGTCAGATGACCAGAGTTGTTTCTAAATTATTAGTAATGGAATTACCAGAGAGTCCCAAGTCAAAATTAATTCTGGAATACTTGTGAATATAGAGGAATGATGCAAGAAGTAAATATGTCTAGAAAGTTATAATCTGATAAGTCAAGTATTACAATTAAGAGTAGCAACAAGGTTTGGCACTGGAATTGACAAGGGTAGATCTCCAGCCATTATCTGGCTGTGTTAGGCAAATCAGGTGCCAGTAAATTGAGGGGCAGGGTGGTTAAAGAGGGTTGATTAGTGGCTCATGTTAATTTCCTATAATACTCAGAATAATATTCTCTTTATTTCTTGTCATCACAGAATTCCACAATAATAATCTCTTGAGTTGTATTTTCTTTTTGTGGACAATCAAGACAGAGTCAACAGTATTCATGTTATCTATTACAACCAAGCAGTAAAACTATAGTTTAAGAAAAATTATCTGCCATTATATTGTGACTTGACAACTTATCCACTATTAGATAAAAACAAATTAGTTCTGGCAGATTTGGGACTTGGCAGTTCAAAATATGAATAGCAAATGTAAAAGCATGAAAATGGCATTACTATTATGTTTTAAGAGGATAATACACCTTTAAAGGGTGCCAGTGATTACATACTGTAAACAACTGCTGCCAATCAATTTAGAAAGTGGCAGGCAGCATGTCAATGTAACATGGCGAATTCCATTCAACCAACCTAACGCTTCCTACTCAAGTCACTATTTCTTAACGGGAGCAGTGGGGCTGGATATCATCTTTGCACTTCATAATCTGTTTCAAATTGCAAAAACAGACTACAGCATGGAGAACGCAGGGCATTTCCAGGAGTCCTCTGAAATCTGTGCAGTAACAGTCTCTAAAATCAAAATGAATTCTGAATGTTAAGGTCACTTTCTGACCCTATCCTGCAACAAACTGAGTGCTCTCACAACCTAGTCAAACTGGACTTTAATTCCCAACTGCTCCACCTCTCCACAGAATACACTTGCAAACTGTGGTCATGTGGAATGAAGAAATGGAAATTTTCTCTATGATCTGAATGAATATTCACGGGTTTCACTAAACAGCATTTAATAGCATTCTATTCTTGGAGTTTTAAAATAGCTGAATATTCAGATATGCACATGCCCATTTTCTTTTATTCAAGGGTCCTCAATTCTCCATTTCCTTGAATTCTTTAACGTATTTTTAAACAATTATACTTAAGAGTGATATTTTATAAAATTAGATGCTAAACTTTGAGCTAATCATTATTTTAGTTTCTTTTTGATGGTAATTTAATAAGCATTTCATTCTTCAATCTCTCTCAGTTACTTATTTTTTTTAAATGTGTCTCTCAGCTCATAACTCATAACCTGGGACTTAATTTTCTAAGTGTATCTCAGCTGAGATAAACGGGATGGTCTGATATATTTTTTTGTTTTTTATTATTGGGGTATATTGCTTTGCAATGTCGTGTTAGTTTCTGCTGTACAACACAAAGTGAACAGCTACGAAAGTGAAAAGTGAAAGTGTTAATCACTCAGTCATGTCTGACTCTTTGAGACCCTATGGACTGTATAGCCCACCAGGCTGCTCTATCCATGGAAATCTCCAGGCAAGAATACTGAAGTGGATTGCCATTCCCTTCCCCAACGGGTCTTCCTGACCCAGGGATCAAACCTGGGTTTCCAGCATTGCAGACAGATTCTTTACTGTCTCAGCCACCAGGGAATCAGCTATATGCATATATATATATATGTATATATCCCCTCCCTCTTGCTGCTGCTGCTGCTAAGTCGCTTCAGTCGTGTCCAACTCTATGCAACCCCATAGACAGCAGCCCATTAGGCTTCCCTGTCCCTGGGATTCTCCAGGCAAGAACATTGGAGTGGATTGCCATTTCCTTCAACGCATGAGAGTGAAAAGTGAAAGTGAAGTCGCTCAGTCGTGTTAGACTCTTAGCGACCCCACGGACTGCAGCTCTTCCATCCATGGGCTCCTCCATCCACGGGATTTTCCAGGCAAGAGTACTAGAGTGGGGTGCCATTGCCTTCTCCGCCTCCCTCTTGAGCCTCCTGATAAACTTTGAAATGTCTTGACCAATTTTTACATTGAAGAGACTACACATCTCATCATCCCATGAAAGGCCATTGCTGCTGCCACTGTACTGGGGACTTTATCTCAAAGTTATTCATAATGTGGACAAAGGCTGCTGAATCCCAAACACATCAGGTTTTCACATGCAGAACCCCTCATAATCCAATTCTAAATACCAGACTGGGACTACAAGTAAAAGGTTATGACACAACCCCATGTGTTGTTTCTTTTCCCCTCAAGAAACACAAAGTAAATTTAGTTGCAATTTCATTTCTTCTAGAGGAGTTTCTAGGATTCAACATAACATTAAATTTTTAGCCTGTCTCTTTAATTTGAGAAATTGTAAAAACGACGACAGATGGCACACAGAACTGACTTATGTCCTCTATTCTTTACTAAAGAAGGGAGTGCATGGAAACTTTGATAAAGGCAGAAGCTACAGTATGCAGGTCACTATTAAAATCATCCGGTGACTCTTTGGACAGTTAGGAGCAGAATGTTCAGGCTTCCTTTTTTAGACATTCTTGAAAACCAGCGCTATGGTAGCTTGCCAGTGGCGATCACAGCCCTGATGTTCACTACCCTCCTGTCCCAATAAGAACATGATGGATGTGCCATTAGCTCTGAACCTCTGCAACCTCTGAAATTACCTCTCTTCCCACCCCAATCTCCCGCCCCCCACCCCTCAAAATCATTATGAAATAGGAAGAACACTCAAGCTTACAGTTAATTGGAAACATTGCAAGAGAAGAGGAATGCTTAGGACAGCATGTCCACGGGAAAATAAATCACCCAGTATTGTTATTTAATGCATTGTGACATCATTTCCTGAAATTAAACAGAGATGACACCAATTCAGACGATCTCCAGTATAAGGTTCCATTCAAATAATTCACAGATGTTTTCTCCCGGCAAGCAGGAAAACAATGCAAAGGCTGAGGCCATGGGCGGCCTCCCTCGGCTGCGTGTTTGCGGGAGGCTCTTTCTGCTGGTGTTTTTCAGCTGTGTGTTCTGCACAGGCGTCTCCTCACAGGCATGTCTCAGCCCATGAGCCTCACTCATATTCCGTGCACATCTGTATCCCTGAACTCGAGAAAGGCCATCTTTCACTGTGTAAGTAAGGCCAACGTTTTCTATTTGGTATTACGTTAGCCGATAGCAATTAGTATTAAAGTAGATGGATCTCAGAATCATGAGGGCACTAATTTCCAAGTAGAAATAGCTAATGTCCCTGAAATACTGATTCAATTAACTATTCGAGGCCCTTAAAAAGACGTCTAACGATGGACATTATCACAGTGTCTCCATGGATACGCTTGTGGAAATGGACAAGTGTAGAAACTGGGGTGGAGAAGAAGGCAACACCACATCTGTGACCCGTGGTGATTTCGTGAGGTACCAGAGACCTTAAGCGGCAGGAGTCCCAAGCACACAGCCAAAAGCCAAAGCACTTGACGTCTGTGCCACACATTACAGTTTGCAAACTGGCACATCATCTGAGCCTCACAGCCCCACAACCGGCTAAGTAGAGCACATGTCTACTCTTCATTTCATAGGTTTGGAAATAGGTTCAGAGGTTGAATCACTCACCCAAGATTACAGAGCAGAAACCTAAGCCTAAAATTTCACATCCAGTGACCCTTTTTACAAACCCACACTGTGCTGTCTCTCAGACAGCCTAGACTTGAATGCTCCAAGGAAGCAGAGACTAGATTCTGTTCATGTACTGGGACCCTTATGGGAAGGGGAGGTTCTCTACAAAAAAGGAGGCTCTGACGGAGGCATTCTGAAACTACTCCACAGCCATTTTCTTCTCTACCTCCCACTCCATCCTGGAAGACTCACCAGGATGCTTCGGCTTTCTGTGGGCACCTAGACTCTCTGATGAGAGCATCTAGAATCACTGAACAGCCACCTGATGTTCGTGTGCCTGTGTGCTAAGGCGCTCCAGTCATTTCTGACTCTTTTGCGACCCCTTGTACTATAAACCCATCAGGTGCCTCTGTCCATAAGATTCTCCAGGCAAGAATACCGGTATGGGTTGCCATACCCTCCTCCAGGAGATCTTCCTGCCCCAGGGATCAAACCTGCATCTCCTGCATTGGCTGGCGGTTTCTTTACCACTAGCACTGCCTGGGAAGCCCTATCTGACATTTACATGACTCTAGAAGGCAGAAACTAGACTATGTTATCTCCTGCTGACTTGTTTGGCAAAGTCAGTCTCTCCATCTCACAGAGTCCCAGGAAGGTATGTGATCATTTTGGTTGCCCAGTTCTACTGGTCAAAGTCTCCTGGTAGCTATTCAACCAAATTAAAAGATGAAATTATAGCTGTTTTCCATTATATACCGATTGCTTTCCATTATATACCCAGGCACGAAGCCGAATAGTTTACATTGTCTCATTTAATGCCTGTAACAACCCTACTGAGTTGGTTCTAAAATTATCCCCATTCCATAGATATGGAAAGTGAAGTCCAGAGACCTCAGTGCTCAAGATCAAAAATCTACTGCTGCAGATTTCAGACCTTGTGCTCTCAACCTTGACATGAGAAAAGAAACCTCTTAACCTCCTTGAGAAAAGAAACTATTTGAATCTATATAAAACGAAGAGAAACCATTAAAGGGCAAAATAGTCTTGCCTTCCTCTCTCTCTCATTCTCTCTTCTCTGTGTGTGTGTGTCTGTATACACACATACAATAAAAAATTTGAGATGATTAGATTGACTGTGATATGGTCTTGAATTCACTAAAGAAGAGATATCTTTCTCTATGTAACATGGAACTGTATTTATTCATAATTTGGGTTCACTGTCTCTGTGAAACAATATAATTTAAATCACATTTTCATTACTCAAAACAGACCTTCACAAAATCCCATGAAACGAACTCTAATAGGCAGGGAGTGAAACCAGTGAACACCTGAGAGACCAGCTTCATTCTGCTTCCTTTACCAGCAGAGACATGGCAAGAGGCTAAGCATTTTTCCATGAACAAAGGGCAGAGTTTTTAGAACCTGCAGTTTCCAGGAGGCTGCAGGATATTGTATCACTTTGAAATAAATTTACTTCTGATTCTGTACACATAGCTTTGAAAGAAGTCCCACATCCGCTAAGGGTGAGCTTTATCCCTCTGTTTTCAAATAAGAAAAACTGTAGTCAGAAACGGGTATGAGCAAGTGGTGTCTTTGTGTGTGAGCACTTCCTGTTTTCATTCCACGATCAAATATATTCTTTGCAGCACAACTAGGGGAGCTCTTGAAGGTGGCAAGTGGAGGTGCCTGAGAGCCTAATTGAGTACACTAAGGGCTTCTTGGCGTGGAGGAGTTTTTCATGGTTAAGAATAAACCGTCAGCCCGCGTATTATTTCTTGCTGTTTCTTTCTTTAACCATCTTTGAAGTCAAATAAAAACAGTTGTAATGGCAGGCTTACTTTTATGATATCATAATCTCCATGTGTTAGGGAAAAGAATATACTTCCCTAGGATTTCCCTACGATTTTTTGCCATTGGGTACTTTCCAGGAAAAGCACATACATTCCAACAGATTCTTTCCTCCATCTTCACTAGATTTCTTAGTCTGAGAAGCAAGGCAGAGCAGTCCACCAATAACAGAGGGGGTAAGAGGAACATACAACACGTTTCGCTGGTTGAATTTCTGAAAAGTATTTACTTGGATCTATTTCCTTAAAATTACGGTGAGGATTTAAATATGTGGATGTATTTCCTTAAAATCATTGTGATATTTAAAGGACATTCTGGAAATTGGTAGTTAGAAACTAGAAACTAATTATTTAACTTCAGACTAAGCAAGTTTAAAGTGCTTAACTCAATATGGAAATTCCTCAATTCATCAGAGAGTTTGGTTTATTACGGCCACCTTGGATTTAGTTTAAATATTTTCTCAATATCATCGATTAGCTGTGAGTTTATTACCTCCTCCCCTAAAGCTGGCGGTGCACAGGAGTTTGAGAGAATGTTTTAACGGTTACAGTTGTAGTGGAACTTGTTCTTCCAAGAAAACTGAAGGTTAATGATTTTTGTCATATTGAGACTAAGACTTAACAATTGCTACAGTTGGCCTTTGTTGAGGTGGGGTTCTTTTTTCTCTGGGCCTTTTGAGGTATTCAGAATAGGTGACAATAGCTTGCAGTTGAGAACATATGTAGAGAGACCCCTGTGGCTTATTGGGAAAAGTTGCTCCATGCTGGTTGGGTGTTTGGAAAAAAAAAATACAACCAGAGTTCTTTTATGTTCTGCTAGTTAATGAATGCATGAATGTCAAAATGGGCCAATGGCCCATTCAGGGGGCAAAGCCTCAGCAACCCCCTTCTTTAAGAACACATCCTGAGATCCAAAATACATTTGCTTAACAAATTAAAATAATGAGATAATTCAATTAGCTTCTTTTTTTAAAAAAGAAAGAAAAAAGGGTACATCGGGGATTATTGTAATACAAGAGCAGGTCATACTGCACAAAGGGGAACAAACCAGTTTGAAATAATGTTAAAGAGACTAATAATGAAGGAATGCACATTGAATCATGCACTTGTAAAGAAATTTACATGAAATAATAATTTAGACTACATCTATTTTCAGTGAGCTAGAGCCAACATTTCACTTTGAAAGTTGAAATTAATTAAATGACAGAAAAATATAGTGGGGCATCTCTATTTCCAAGGACTTCCTCATGCCTGTTAGTGCATAAGAAAAGGGGTCTAAATTAACATGTCGCTAGTTAGGGGGCTCTATTCTTGGTTTCTGCGCTCAGAATTATAGCTGAGTAAATCTTTCAGCTCATTAAAGATTGGAAAGTAAAAGTTTTACAGAACCATCCTCATCAAGTTACTGAACCTCTTCCCTGCAGCTGGGGTGATGCTGGGATAAAGAGGGAAGATGTTGTCAAAGGGAAAGCTGAGGAGAATTTCCTTACATACAAGGAAGGTGCAGGAAAGGCTAGGGAAAAGAGCAGAGAGAGAGATGGACAGACAAAGCCAGTGGAGAAAGTAATAAAGGGGCATGGTGTAAAAGAAGGTTGTGGGGAGGAGAAGAACAAAGCCCTTAATGAAAAATAAAAAGGAAGCGGGGTACTGAGAGGAGAGGATGACCAGGGAACCTGGGGCACAGCCATGCTCTGAGTGTAACCAACATACGAGTGCGGGAAAGCAGCCTGCAACATGCAGATCCTTTTGAAAAATGGAGAAATGGCAGGTCCAGAGAACTTAATGGACTTAACTGAGGTTCAGCCAGGACTCCAGAAAGCTGAACTCAAAATGTCAGTTCCCAACTCTCCGGCTCAGGTTCTTTGAGTCTTCTCTCCCCATCATAAGGACAGGCATTAATTAAAATTTTCAGCTGGACAGAGAATTCTGCACAAAGCCTCGTGCATATTTATCTAGATGAAAGCACCCTCGGGGTGGGGAGAAGGTACACAGTACATAGTGCTGAGTGAATAGTACAGCCACAAGGAGCACCCAGGAATCAATGGGTCTGCACAATTCCTCGCCTGCAGTCAGGGTGCACAGTGGGTTCAACCCAGGATGACAGGGAGGTGGCCAGTGAGGTAAGACACCAACTGGCCAAGCAAGAGGTCCAATAAGCTCTGGATACTTGGAGGAATATTCAAGGCACAGACCCAGGTGGTAAAGGAGAGAGCTGGCTTTAACAGAGAAGTGTAGAGTAAGTCTTCTCTATTTGGAAAGGTTGCAGGAGCAGGCAACTTTTAAAAATAAGTAAAACAAACAGTACTTTGCTTCTCCTATTTCCTCCCTTTGACGCTGAGCATTTTGATGGCAGAGGTTGTAAGGTTGATATGCAACTGTTCATGGTGATCATGATTCTAGCAAAGTCATCATAATGTGTAGAAAGGGCACTGAGTTGGGGTCAAGGAAGGCTTGGGTCCTGATCGCAGCTGGACCTTGAGCCAATCACTTCCTTTTGTGGGTCTGAGCTTCCTGGTTTGTAAACAAAGCAGCTGCATTCTCTACGATTCTGCTGTTCTATGATGTTGGTTTTTTTTTGACTGAGGGGCTGAAAATACATGGGGATGTTTGCTTGAAAAGTAATTGCTGAACTCTCTACTTTCAACCAACGAAGCTGAGCACGCAGGGAGACAGAGGGAGGAAATCAAACAGGTGAGCTGGTGGGAGAAGGCAGTTCCCTGCCATCTACTCGCCCCACCCTGCCTTTCTTACTTGCTACTCTAACCAAACAAATCTTCAGTTAAAAATGAGAAACCCCTCCCCTCGCACTCATTCGACTTCCAAATTAAAAACATTTTACAGGTTAGTAAATCTCCAGCTGAGGTGATGTAGCAAAGAACAGCTGTGAAGTAATTTTGATAATGATGAGAATAATAACCACATGGCAAGGTTCAGGGCTTTGCTGTTGCAGCTTCAGTGCTCTTGAATAGATAAAAGTGATTAAATACTCCTGATTATCCCTGACCAATATGTAATGGATTTACAGCCCTTTCAATTAGTCAGTATTTGCTTAGGACTCATTATTTTGTCTTTGGTTAAGTAATCAGCCCAGAGACGGCATGTTCGGTCTAATTCCTCTGAGCCCAGTCAGTGCAGGGCCCTGACCTTTGAAATGGCCATAGCTGCAAGGCAAGAATAACCACTGCCACGGCAGCCTCGTTGGTACTCCCAGCTAATCCTGACACCACCGGCCAGATCGATACACCTTAGTTTGCTACTAATGTCCTTACATCAAAATGGCCGATTTAGGAATGTGAATCTATCATGTTGCCCTCCCTGCTGCGCCCCACCCCTCGCCCTTTGGAGCCCTGCTGGAAGAGTCGCTCAGCAGCCACCGCCATAAATAAACGTGGAACCTTGTCCTGGACTCATGACACTGTAACTAATGTCATTCAGCATGGCAACCCACAAGTTGGATAATCAAAGACCTTCAGCTTTCAATGTGCTACTCTATTTTTAAGCTGCAGCCTAAATAGAATGGCCTGAAAACAATCTTATAGCAAGAAACAGCCTCTGACATCTTTACTATTTTCCCAGAAGTTTCAAATGAAGAGAAAAATGCAAGCATGTAGTTCCTCTGCAAAAATATATTGTAATTTTTTTGGTCTTGAGGGTTTCAGTCAATGGTATATATATAATATATATATATATATATATAAAATGACACATAAAACCGATTGCAAACAGGAAGATAAACTGTTACTTGGAAAATGTTGCACATTGTTGATCTTTCCCCATAAGTGAACGGGATCGGCTTATAACATAATGGACTTGAACCGCTAAAAAAGAGTCTTTGATCTCTACCTTAGAAACAAAGGCATTATAGCACCTATAACCCTTCTGTGGTTGTCATATAAACACGTGACATGTTGCAAGCTGCTTCAGCAATTAGAGCTGCCCCTGATACCAAGCACTTGGACATACATGTGGCAAGGTGCTTTTTCTTTTGCCTCCTAAGAAGATGGCTTTCGTTAAGAGTGTAATTGGCAACATTTATGGATTCATGAGCTTCTCACAGCCGTTTCCCTTGGTAGCAGTTGTATTATCTGAAGTTGCTCTCATACCTTTTTGCATAAACAACACATTTACTTAATATAGACTTTTTAGAGCTCTAAATCATTTTGAATACGGTCCATTCCTGACCTGTGGAAATAAAAACTCCTCCTTTCTACAGGGTGCTCTTTGGGTGGTGAGAATTGGTAAAAACCTCAACTGCCCTGTTAGGCATCAGATTTCAAGAAAGGGAAAATAGGCACCTTATTTAAAAACAAAAATCTGTATGAGCCCATCTAATGTGCTAGGAGAAGGCAAAACAACAAAACTTATTTTTCTCTTTCATCTTGACTTACTGTGAGATGCTGGAAGAGCCATGCTCTCATGATATTTGTTGCTACTTTGGGGAAAATGCCTCTTTTCTTCTGACGTTTTTTGTCCTTGTCTGGATCATCATCGTCACCTGTGCCAGGTGAAGCTACACTGTTGTCTAAACCATCCCCTAGTAGAAAGAAATGAAAATACATTAGAGAAAACATAGAAAGGGTGCCAACAACAATGAGCAGCTAATGATGAGCTCAGCTAAGCTTGTTGAAAGAAATCCATTAAGCGGGTATATTCTCTTTCATTAAAGTATAATTGGAGACACAAATATGTAAAAGACAAAATTAAACCAGGCCTCTTCAAATGTTAATTTTGTGTGTCTCACACTCTCCCATATCATTAATTCAATTATAATTGTGCTCTTGACACAGTGCAGTAGCTCTTCGTCAATTATGGAATCCAATGTGGGAAAACCGCCATCAGAAAACCCATTCGGTGAAAATGCATTCCCATGCCCAGAGTGAACACATACTGTAGGGTAATCAAGTTAAATGTTCTGTAGTCTATATATTCTAGGCTGCCTGCATAGGTGACAGTAACTGTGTCACTGTTCATTGCACATAACACACTGCCTGCTCAGCCCCTCCTAGAACTGTCACCTCCCAAGCACGCACATTCACATACTCCTCAGATGACCCTGGACTCAGCATCCGCGTGACATGAAAACTTTTAGCTCTCTGCACCACTGATCATTATCATTAAAAAACAAAAAAGATGCACATCAAGGTAGGGTGCTCACTTAATCAGAAGTTTCTATCAACATCTTTCTCTTCTGTGCTTTTCTCTGGCATTAATTGTGCATTAGCAAAAATCATTTACTTTTAACAGTCATAGTTATTTTTTCTTGCCCTCCGGCAAAAATGCCTTGAAAGCCTGCCTGGAGGGCATCTAAATTATGTATCTGAAAAACTCTTCTGGCAAGGCATTGCAGGACCCCTACTTTCTTAAAATTCATACGAGCACGTCTTCCTGTTTTTGGGAAGGCATCAATCAAGAGGAGCAATATATGCCATATCCCTACATTAATATTTGAACTAATAACTTTAAAAAAAGGAAAGAAACAAGATCCGACTTGTGGCATAATCAAATGCAAAATAAATGAAGAATACGGGGACAGCACTGGGGCTTTATAGATGGCTGTGTTTTCCTTGCACATCATTAGCCTGGAGCCACACGAAAGAGGAAAACAGAGAAGTGGAGAGTTTATGCTCCCTGCTGGTGTTTAAGAAGCCAGGGTCCTGGAAGAACATCTGGGAATTGCGCTGAGATGGGGGTTTTTGTAATTTAAGAATAGACATTCATTAGCAGTAAATGCCATAAATCCCATGCTAAGTAAAAACCTTGTCCAAGAAAGCCTAAAACAATAAACTCTGTGCTCAATGTAGCCTGAGCTAGACGCTCCGCAGCTTCCCCGGGAATGCTATAGATCCACCAGCTCCTTCCCAGGCCAGCTCCCTCCTCCTGGACTGGGCCACACTGGGGACATCCTGCCATGGGCCCCTTGCCTTCTAACCTGTCCCGACTGTCTGCTCTGTGGGCTTCCCTATACCTGTTCTTTTCCCTTCTCGCCGCAAAAACCCTCAACCTTCTTTGACCAGAGAAGCAGAAAAGCCACAGCAAAGAGCTGGCAGATTAATTTTATTGACATTTCCATTTTCACTGCAATGTGATACCCTCCATCACATGGAAGAGATGACCCTCACTATTTACAGACTGACAGGCCACTTCATTACAACCACCCTGCCCCAAGGCAAAGCAGATCCCTTCCATCTGCCCAAACACTAGAGCATGACCCCGAAGTTGCTGTTCTCTTTTTCTCTGCCGTCTGTTATGATTAAAAAAAAAAAAAAGAGTGAATCGAAAGGACCCCAAATAGTCAAAGAACTAATCAGGAGTACAGAGAAACAAAAGGCATTTGACTTATGAATCCTGGCTGGATGGAATCTAGTCTTCAGCTGCCTACCCTCCCTGCACACTCATGTACACCAGGGGGTCACTTGCACCAGGACTCACACACACTCCACACACACACACACACACACAAGCTTGAGCAGAGACACGCGTACACACTTTCCACCATGCCAAGGAACTGCTGCAAGGCAAATTCTCACCCACACTAATGGCTTCTGACTGCTCCTTGGCAACCCTAGCATTTTAACCTGGGTGGATGTGCTCTCCAAAATACAGACACTGGAGCGATCTCATCAGCTGTTCATGTGACACAGATGGAGAGTGGCTATTAGGAGCCAGGCAGTGGGCCTTGGGGATCTGAGGTACTGTTCTGTAGCCTGAGGCGATTTTGAAAAGCAGTACCCGGAGATGAGGGGGAAAAAAAAAATCCACACTGCAAGTGCAAGTTTGAAGTCAGTCAGTCTGTCTGTCGACCTACCACGGATAAAGATATCTTTGTCTCTGGATGTAAAAATCTATGCGGGCTATCTGGATGTACATTTCGGATAATGTATGTATGGAATGGCTCTTCCTTCAATGTCTTCCAAATATAAAAACACACACTGTAAACAATGCCTGTGTGTATATATTTCTTCCTAAGCACATATGGTTTCTGTGTATATGTTTAAGCTGAAATTGTCAGGATTTTGTTAAAATCTCATTTTAGCTTTTTTGATAGATTTTTTTGGATATACTTATTTTAAAAGGTTAATGGCTTTAATTAAAGTAAGTTCAACAAAAAAAAAGACACTAGCCTTTTTTAACCCAATCAATGACCTTAAAAAATGAGAGACAGTATTTCCATGGAGTATTTTCTCTTGCTAAAAAGCAGAGAGGGTTTCTAACACCTTCAAATTATATGATTCACTACATTTAGCTCAAGAAAAAAATATAGCTGGATTGAGCATCCTTTGATGACTGACTTAAAACTGGAGAAGACAGGAGCATTACATGCACTTTAATATAAAGCAGTCCATTTTATACAAATGCTGTTAAATATTTGAATTTGAATCCACTCTAACAAATAATTATAGAGAAAAATGAGTCTATTTTTATAATAACCAGATACTAGGCATTAGATTTTTTAAATTAATATTATTGTTTATACCTCTATAAAGATGGGAATTTCCTTTTCCAAACACACAATAAATTTGTTTTTCCAATGGACTGTGAACCAACTCCAGCACAGAGGACTAACAACAGCTCTTTTCCTTTTAAAAGGCAACCATGTGATCTGCACCCTAAAACAAAATCGTGCAAATGATACTAAAGAAACCCTTAAAATGCATACTGTCTCCTTGTTTTAGGGCTGTGTGTGTATTGGGATAGTTGGCAATCCTTGACATAGATGCCAAATGAGTTTCTGTGCCGAAAAGGGTGGGTATACGGGCACAGACGCACGTGTCAAAGGAGGTAGAGGAGGTAACGGCATATGTCTCGGCATCTGAAGTTAGGGTTCACGAGTGTGGAGTCCTTGGCAGGGGCAGGACTGTGTCTTGTTTATCATTTTATCCTGAGAGCACACCTCCAGGTCTGAGCCAGAGCAGACACCCCAGTGACTGTCTGCCGTGTGAGTGAAGGGCTGAACTTCTCAATGAGTTTATTCATGGATCCTCCTCTGTCTTTGATAATCCCACACTGGACGACTGCACTCTTCGTGGTACTGAAGGGGCTGAGTGGACTGCCTGAGCGCACATGTTTGCATGCATGCTCAGTCACTCAGTTTTGTCTGACTCTTTGCAACCCTATGGACTGTAGCCCACCACGCTCCTCTGTCCATGGGATTCTCCAGGCAAGAATACGAGAGTGGGTTCTATCTCCAGGGGATCTTCCCAGCCCAGGGATTGAACCCGTGTCTTCTGCACTGGCAGGCAGATTTTTTACCACTGAGCCACTTGGGAAGCCTGCCCAAACGCATGCAGTCACTTCCAAACACGCCAGGAACAACGCTTCTTTGAAGAACTCAATCCCCATTAGAGCCTTTTCGAAGGGCTGACCCAAGGCCATTCCACCAGCGCTGCCACCTCTGATGGGAAAAAACTAAAGACTACTGGGCGTGCTTTCTTTAAAAGGTTGCTAATCCCTTGACTAAAGGCATAATCTAAGTTTGGGGCAAAGATACTCAAAATAGCTACATGCTTCTGAATATACTGCATGTGACCATGGAAAGGAATACTCAAGCCTGTGGATAGATACCTTTGAAGTAGACTAAATTATCAAGGGAGATTGTTAAAAACATGGGTCCTCAGGCCTTATCCCAGACTTACTAAATCAAAATATCCTGAGGCAGAGACAAGGAATTTGTATTCTTAACAAGTTCCTTGGGTTTGGTTATGCAATCAGCCTAGCACACATTCTTCAACTGGTTTTTAGAAGCCTCCGAACTAGATGGCAACCCACTCCAGTACTCTTGCCTGGAAAATCCCATGGACGGAGGAGCCTGGTGGGCTGTAGTCCATGGGGTCGCAAAGAGTCAGACACAACTGAGCGACTTCACTTTCAATTTTCACTTTCACGCATTAGAGAAGGAAATGGCAACCCACTCCAGTGTTCTTGCCTGGAGAATTCCAGGGATGGCAGAGCCTGGTGGGCTGCTGTCTATGGGGTTGCAAAGAGTCGGACACGGCTGAAGCAACTTAGCAGCAGCAGCAGCAGCAAAACTAGATTACCTTCTAATTTGAGTTAAGATGAAACCTCAGGAGCAGGCACATTGTTAAAACTCTATGCTACTGCCATAAACGGGGTTAGTGGTCACAGCGAACAACTACAACCTGTAGGTTCTTGATCGCCCAGCTTCTCCGTCTTTGGGATTTTCTCAGCAAGAATACTGGAATAGATTGCCATTTCCTCTGACAGGGGAATCTCCAGGAGATTCTTGAGTCTCTTGCACTGCTGGTGGAGTATTTTACCACTGAGCCACTGGGGAGGCCCCAACTACAACCTGACCTGGGCCTTATTCACTGTGGGAAAGCCCTGGTGCTCTCCATCACAGGTACTGGTCAACACAAGGTGGTCCCACCCTATCTTCTGGTGGTGAAGGTTAAACAGAAAGACACTATAGAACACCGGCTCTCAAAATACAGACCAGCACCCTTTCGCACTAGCAAAGAAACTGCAAGAAATGCAAATTCTTAGACCCATCTCAGACCCACTGTATCCAAATCTCTAGGGATGGGGCCTGAAAATCTGAGGGTTACTAAGTACCCTGGGTGATTCTGATGATGCTCAAGCTTGAGAAGCACTGCTGGGGGGCACAGAGAAGAACTCTATAGCCTGCTACCCCTGGTGGTAGTTGTCTGAAGGCCTAAATCTAAACTCCAGGTCCTCCTCCTGTTTTCAGATTCCGAGGTATTCTGCGAGCATCTGCAGGGCCAGATTTAGATCCGTAAATGGAGGGGGTCACACATCCTTTCCAAAGCTACGCTCAGGGCAGGACAATACCTAGGAAAGCAGCCCCAGTCTACGCTTATTTAAAAGAGTAACAATAAGGGAGTCTAGTTACCAGGAAATCAAGCCTCGGATACCATGGGTATCCAGGTGTGGGCAAAATCCATATCTGTAGCTGTGTAGCCATGGGGACATGGTGAGACGATCCTCAGATGATTCTAAAGCAGAAATTTCCAGTTCACACAGTTCTTGGCCATATCAACTACCCAGGTAAAAGGACACCACTTCCTTTTATTGGCATACTGTCATACTCCATTTTGCTAAAAATCTGTCTATATTCTAGACAACAACTGCTTGGCCTGAAATAAAGAAACGATACAAACCATGATGCTGTGGTATCCTGAGTCCAGGATGTGGCCTTCTCGCCCTGTCAGAAATATAGTGCAACAACCAGGAGAACTGGAGGAGGGAATGGCAACCCACTTCAGTATTCTTGCTTGGGAAATCCCACGGACAGGGGGGCCTGGTTGGCTATGGTGCAGAAGGTCACAAACAGTCGGGCACAACTTAGCGACTAAACCATCACCACCAACAACAACCAGGAGGGTCCTAGCCCATCTTTTTCTTCAGAGTCCTTCTCTCCATCTCCCTTGAAAAACTGCCAGACATTTACCAGGGAAGAAACTGAGGCCAAGAGGTTAAATTCTCACCTATGATTCCATGGCTACACAAGATCAAAACTAACCAGAGTCCAGGTAACTCCAAGCCCAGTGTTACAACCACTAGTATCCTCACATATTGTGAGCTACCTTTCACTTTTCGAAGCATTACCTCATTTGAACTCTGTTATCAAACCAGGCTTTATCCTACAGGTAAAGGTCTAAAGTGCAGAGGAGAGATTAGATCTAGGGCCCAGGGGTTGGAATTGAGTTAGAATTGGTCCAGGCTGGTCCAGGTTCAAACAGAAATGTGCAAACTTTTCTCCCTGCAAGTAAACCAGTGCCTATAAGGGCTTTATATATATTCAGTACAGCAAGGGTCCTTTGAGACTCAGGATTTTTATAACGGGTTTACTGTGGTCCATGTGGAGGCCCTTTTATGGACAGCACCAGACTGATCTTCAGAGCCCAGAGATGCTACAAATACTTGAACATCTACTGTCCATACAGCCAGGATCTCATGGGCTGTGATGTCATAACTGTGTAGCACCAAGAACTGCTTCACAGAGCTGTAACTAACGTGATATATTCACTTGCCTCAAAGTCACTCTCTTAAAGATAAAATAAGGCTTCTAAAACATCCAGCAGCCTGTCAACTAACAATCAGAAACTGACCTCTCAATATCATGTATTCAGAGAAATAGTAGTACAAATGAATACAGATTTTGGTCATAGCATTTGTACTCTTAAGTTCGTGGCTCACTGTTTAATCCTCACTTCTCCCAGTTTTGGACCAACTTTAATAGTCAAATATATTCATATAAAATACATGCTGTAAGAAAGAATGATATCTCACCTGATAGAACATAGCTTTTTTTTCACCTCCTCTTTTTTGATAAATAGAAATTCACTAGAGTTATTATCATTTTTATTTTGGGCAATGTACATTCACTGCTTTCAGACACACACACACACACACACATATACAAACATGTATCTTCCAAACTACTTCCAGAAACTGGGTACAGTCGTGAATTTATAGATATTTATATATATGATTATAAACATTAAGTATATAAATCATATCATTAACCTTTTTCAAAGAATTCACTAATTTATATGTAAGTATGCAAATATATTTGCAGATTAATTGCATATTTTTGCCTACAGTCATATATACATACATGTACTATACATATGTAAGTTTATAGAATTTTAAATGTTAGTATTTAATGTTCCATAGGATAGTCCCTTTTCTACACCATTTCTCTTCCTCTAGAATACAGGCTCCTCCTCTTCCTTACCAATACCACCATCACGTTCATTATCCTCATTATCACAAGTAACTTTCACTGGACACTTGCAATATTACAATTCTCAATCTTCACAACAAATGAATGAAATAGCTACTATTATCAATGCCACTTTACAGATAAGAAAACTGAGACTCAGAAGAATTAAGTAACTTGTCAAAGGTCACATAGTCAGGAAGTGGCAGAGGGGTGCTTGCCCTGTAAAGCCTCTGTCCTCTCGCTTAACTGCTGGAAACCAGAAGAGGTGAACGGTGAGGCTAGATTCTGGATTAGTCCTCATTTCTCAGGAAATAAACCCCCAGAGTGAGGCCTCATATATTCACATTTATGAGCAAAAGAGACTGCAGTTGACAGCGCATTTAAAAGTAATCTAAAAGAAAAAAAAGTAACTATGAACCAAGAAACAAACAAGTGCATATTTTTACAGTTACATCCATTATCTGCAGGACTATTAGCGGTCCCCGTGGACCTAAAGTTCAAATTAAATATGATTTTGAAATAGGAGGATCTGTTTAATTTTTAAGACATTTCTGAGCCAAGGGATCTTCCAAGATTCCATGCCTGTAGGCCTGTGTCCTTGGCCAAAAATGCCCTTTGTCTTCATTTTTTTTTTTTCAACTTTTCTATTCTACTTTGCCCAGGCAAACTCCTCTTCAAACTTCAAAATCCAGTGAAAAAGGAACCTCTTTTGTAAGGATTTCCCTAGTTCCTATTAACAAAACTGGTATACTAGGCTTTCAAGTTCTTCATCAGTGTGTTCTTGCTTCTGCTATGTTTATGCTTCTATTTGGCAATTTATCTATCTACTAACTTGTCTGTCCTGCTTGACCATGAGATTCTTCAAGGCAGGGGCCATGTCTTGCTTCTGATTCGCAAGCCCTGACATAGTGTAAACAGTCAAATGTTTACCGGGATGGACAAATTGGCAGCAGGAGCCTTAATGTTTGAGCCCTGCGCGAATGTAACCTGCTTTGAAGAAAGTGTCCATGAAGGAGTCCCTGGCCCTGGTAACCTGTTCTGGCAGCCACTTAGCCTCAGGCTCCCTCCCCCACTCTCCCTGCTCTCGGTGCCCTGGGTGTGTCATGCCCAGGGTTTTCCTGCTCAGGAGTGCACGGCCTCCTCAGAGATGATCCGTACATGTCTGATACACTGTCAAATACTGTTTTCAAAAGCAGGGCTGCTTCATCTCTCAAACCTGCCCTAATCCAATGGGGAAGAGAACACCCAGGGGTAGGGTGGCTGCCCCTCGTCCAGGCTGCTCAGATGACTAGGAACATTACAGTTAAAAAGGAAGTATCTTTTTTCAGAGCAACAATGAAGAAACACACAGAGAACAGACCTATGGACATGGGGGGAGGAGAGGGAGAGGGTGAGATGTATAGATAGAGTAACATGGAAACTTACAATACTATATGTATAATAGATCGCCAATGGGAACTTGCTGTATGACTCAGGGAACTCAAACAGGGGCTCTGTGACAATCTAGAAGGGTGGGATGGGGAGGGAGGTTTGGGAAGGAGGGGACATGGGTGTACCTATGGCTGATTCTTGTTGATGTATGACAAAAAAATCAAAAATTCTGTAAAACAATTATCCTTCAATTAAAAAAATAAAATGGCGGGGGTGTGGGGGTGGGGAAGGAAGTATCCTGTAGCCAGGGAACTGCAACACATAGCTCTTTGGGAACCTGGTTTCTGTCATCATTTTTTAATGATTTTTCCTTCTTAATATAGTACTCTGAAAATAGGATTAAAATGTACTAAGAATCAAAAGATATTTTCTTTCAGGGACTACCTTCCAGGAGTTTAATTTAGGACATCCCACTGAGAAATCTGAATCAGGGTTTCCAATACGATGCAAAAAAAAAGAAGCAGCAGGAGGAGAAGCAGCAGCAGTAGCAGCCACAGTTGCCTTTGCCCAGTTCTATGTTAGACTCTAGCCTTACAAAACTTGCTTCCCAAGAACCAGCCTCAAAGTAAATCTTTTTTTCCATGCAATGCACCTTTATTCACATCAGAAGAGGTTGGGGGGAGGGGGAAGTTACAGACCCAGAAAGGTGGGGAGGGTGAGGGGCGAGAGGTGGGGTGAGGGGCCAGCAGTGAGACCTGCTAATTACTGATCTCTTTTACTCTCCTGCTGTGCTTAACTGTCTGGACACGTTAAAGTGAAATTTTTCTGTGATTTTTCAAGTGACTAGTTCATGGCCCACTAGCATGGAGGGAAGCAGGAGAGGTGAAATGCTTTCGTTTACATGCAACATTTACTAACTGTGTGGGTTTTCCGACATTAAAGAGAGGACAGTGACCCAGGCCACCTTTTTCACACTCAAAAGAGCACTGAAAAAACAACTCTTCATCGGCTTACCTCAGGCTTCCCTGGTCCTGAACACCCTCCCCCCGGGGTATGAGCAGAAAGGGAAAAAAAGAGGGGATTTTATGCTCCTTTCTCTTCAACTTTTCAGGCGGTATAAGCAGCATTTAGCAAATTCAGCCCCAAATGGCTCCAAATGCTCAGAGCTGTAGGGGCTCATTCTTTGTTCTCCTCCCTCTATTTACACAGGATTTACGCAGGCTCTCCACTGAAGAGACCGAAAGCACTTCCATTCTCACCGGCTCGGCTGGGCTGGACCGTGGGCCCCGCCGCTGGCCCAGGCCCGCACTGGGGAATTTCTGCCACCTGGAGAAGGCAACACGCTGTGCCCTGACTCTGATCCCCAGACAACCTGGCCTGTGCAGGCCACTGCAAAGCTCAGGCCGGAGAAGATGAGCTAACCTTCCAGGAGAGACAGGAAGATCCAGCCAAGGCTGTGCAAGTAAATATGTGTCCAGAGACAAATAACATGCACTTTAAAATATGCAGCTATATGATAGAATGGAAAGTGGTGGGTGAAAAAAAAAATTCAGACTGCAGCTTGGATGAAAACCACTTCACCCACTGGTTGGAAAAATAAAGTGTAAAAACAGACAGATGGACACATATGTAAATGTGGCAGTGTTTTAGGCTTTAGCTGGCAACGTGAGCGTCGTAGTATAGTTTTGCACGCCTGTATTTTCCATATCATGTTGAATCCTGTTAACTGTTGAACAGAAACATCCTCATACTGGTCCTTGACCAAATCAGTCCCCTCAATTTACCCGTCAGGAGCCGTAAAATGGCTTTGTTTATTGACTGGAACCCTCTAATCCTTTATAGCAGAAGTGAACGAAAGCTTCCAAACTCAGCCTGTGCTTTCCTGAAGCTGGTTACTCTCATCTGCAATGTATATGTATTTCTAATTTATGCTTCACTTAACTTGATTACTCTCATTGAAATACATATATATTTCATAATTTATATAGAGATAAACTTTCATTTGACTTTTTTTTTAATTGAAGAATAGTCAGTTTACAAGGTTGCGTTAATTTCTGCTGTACAGCAAAATGATTCAGTTATACATGTATATACATTGTTTTTCATATTCCTTTCTGTTATGGTTTATCACAGGACATGAAATATAGTTCCCTGTGCTCTGCAGAAGGACCTTGTTCTTTATCCGTCTTGTGTATAGAGAGAAAACTTTCTCAAATTTTTCAATAAAGGATATCTACTCCCCTAGCCTCCCACACAATCCTCAAAGGATATTGACTGAATCCAATAGAAAAGTAAATTCCTTTCCCCATATATTTCAGCAGATCACCTAATCTCTGTAGTAGAGGATAATAGAATGTACTTGTTCCTCAGTTACCTGATAAGCACATATAAAAGTACAGGGTAGGTTCCGAAGTTATTCACAGTACATCATAATAAAGCTCTTCTGGGCACTCTAATGATTCATTTTTAGTGATCTCTCAAATGCCTTTTTCCACAGTTAAACACTCAGATTTTATTAAGGTGGAACGAAGGGACAAATGTCCACTCAAGTCCCAGCTCTCAAATTTGACTCTCCTTGCACTACGCTACCTTCAGCTAAAGCTTTTTTAATGTTCTATTTGCCTCCCCAGAGTGGCATTTCAGCTAACAGAGTTCACAATCTTTCAGCCTTAAACACAGAAGGCTGCTATCTTCAAGTCATCCTAGGAATGTGCCAGATACCATCATCTCCCTCCTGCGATACAAAGAACCAGAAAGAGAGAGAGACCAAGAGAAGACCAAGCTGATCAAGTTACCAGCAGCCCAGAATGCCCCTCTCAGAAGGTTAATCTTTGAACCAGTAAATGTTATAATTAGGAGCCTTGAAGTTGGGCTGAGGCTGGTCATTGAAAGAAAGACTCTAAAAGAGAAAGTATGAATGGAACACATCTCTTTCACCTAGTGGTTTGACACAAGGGTCTTGATTTTTATGGGAAATTATACAAAAATGAGTTGCTATGATGCATGAGTCTCTTTTCCACATCTCCTACAAAAGAAAAAAGGTGGTTGGGGAGAGTTGTCTTCCCAATTTCACTTAGCTATGTTTCAGTACAAATTGTGAAAATTATGCAAATAACAATTTTGGCACCTTTGCTAGAGGAAAACATTATTAAATTATGCTCTAAGTATTTTGTCTGCTTTAGTAATTACTCTCATGTAACTGTAAATATAAATAGCTGTTATTCTGTTTAAATTTTTAATCATGCAAAATATTGTCACACAAAATGTCCTTCTGTTGCAGTCTAACTGGGATTTTCTTTTTTAAAATATCCATATTTAACTGAAGTGGACTATTTTTAGCATTGTAAAGTGTTTTAGTAAAGATAGCTGGCTAACATCTCCAAATCAACAGGTCTTTCAAGAAAAGATGTGGCCTTTATATTTGCAAAAAGAATTTTTTACAAAAGACCATTTATAAAATTATTTCTAACATTTTATACTAAACCAGAATATAGTCTTCTTCCAAGAATGTATTAACTATATCAAATCTATACGTTCAGTATGTAACAATAATAATGTTCTCATTTTGTCATTAACTATAGGATTTTATCTTACTATCTCTCTTAGCATGTTTTAATATTAAATGAAACTAAGTATAAACTAATAATAAAATTTATTAGGAGGAATAACAAAAAGCCAAAGTTCTACCTGCAGCAGATATTATTTCACTCAATCTTTAGGCTTCCTACTTTGTTATCATATTTGCTATCTAAAGCAAAAATAGATAATAAATTTTTATAATATCAGTTGATCAATTTGAATTCTTAATATGGCATCTCTGTGTGGATTTATATCAACAGATGCCATTTCAAACAAAAGAACAACAAAAAAACTCATTGAATATTTCTTCCACCCTCTAATTATTGTAAAATACAAACAATATAATATTTTTAAAAAGTGCAGCTTCACAAAACTAACATTAAATAAGCAAAAAGAAATACTTTCTCTTTAAAGAAAAGCTAGCCATCTCTATAATAATAATAATGCTTTTTAAGACAACAGATTGGAATATCTATCAACACTCCCTTTGGAAACTTTTCTTTTTTCACATAGAAAAAAGAACAATAGTATCTTGAAGTTGATAATTGGTTTTAGGTGACTATTTTAAAATCATTAACACATCATAATTGGAACATATATGTTATTTATCAGAAAATATTTTGTACATTTTTCAAAGAACATTTTCACACAAGAGATCTTCCTAATAAAACTTTGGATTTTTGTTTAACTAGTTTATAAAGTAAATTGCTAACATTTACAAAGTAACTACTGTGCATTTAAGGATTCAACTTATTATGATTATTTTAAATAAATCTACTATAATTTGAGAGCAAGCAGATGTATTTTTATAACATAATATAAATAGATATCCATAACATACATGTGAAAGTCCTAAGGGAAAAAATAAGGTGATTGCTTAATAAAAATAATCTAAACGTGAATTGATTATTCTTTCTATAGACTATGCACTAAACAACTACAGGCACAAAGCCCTTAAATTAAATGGAGAATGACTGCTAACAAGTACATATCTTTTGGAATGATTAAAATATTCTAAGATTGATCATGGTGATGGATGCACAACTCTGTGAACATACCAAAAATTTAAAAGTTGTACACTTTAAATGGGTCAACCGTTACAGTATGTGAATTACATCTCAATAAAGCGATTATATTTTTTTTAATGAATACATTTTGGTTTCCTTATTCAAAGAAAGCATACTGGGCAAAGTAGAAAAGTCTAGTAGCTAAGTTTGAAGTACCCATAATCTTTTCTGAATTGCTTCCAAACAATGTGATTTCAAGGCCACGTAATGTCATCTCAGCACCTTGCATATGGACAGACATATGTATGTACTCAAAAACATTAGGGATGGATGTTATATGGTTTAAGTTACAAAGATATGATCGAAAGTAGATTGACCTTAATACTAAATTTAAGTATTCACCACTTTCAATCCCATTGATTACAGCAGAATCCTAGTCCAAATTATTTACCTCTTTCAAGGATTACTTTAGCCACCTGAATAACCCCAGTGACTTCCACAAACACACATACACACATTTCTTATACATAAACTTCTTTAAGTCAGGCACCATATATTTTATTTTTTTCATGACATTCTTAGAACTTTGGATGATGTCAGGAGAAGGAGGTGACAGAGGATGAGATGGTTGGATGGCATCATTGACTCAATGGACATGAGTTTGAGCAAATTCTGGGAGACAGTGAAGGACAGGGAAGCCTGCAGTGCTGCAGTCCATGGGTTCGCAAAGAGTCAGACATGACTGAGCAACTGAACAACAACAATGGGTAAATGTACACCTAACCTTTAACTGAATGAATGGATGGATAACTCCCATATTTCTTGGAATATGTTTTATTCTTTGTGCATTTATGCACAAAATTTGTACACAGAAGCTAAGAATGTTGGTCTCTAAGAGTTGAAAACGGGTCATAGAGTTGATGTTTTATCAGTTTTGAAGGCATTTTCCTGTAAGACATACTGCCTGGAAGAAGCAACTTCACTGAAAGTGATAATGAGTAATAGAGGTGCCTATATTTGGAAGAGTATCCTGTATCCTTGGTTTATCCTTTTTCCAAATTTCTGACTTTATTCTACTTTAGGGGGCAACTGTACTACTCTGTCTGCACTCTGGAGGCTCACTTCTGACATACTCCTTGACCCTCTATTCTCATTCCTCAGCCCCATCCACAGGTTATCACAGAGGAAAATACCCTTGGGGGAAAATGATGCAATGGAAGAGGCATGAGCTGGGTGATAAAAGAGATCTTGTATTGAATTTCCAGATCTATCCTTTATTGGTTGCATATGACCTTGGTCAAAGGCTTAATCCTCTAGGGCTTCTCTGGCGGCTCAATGGTGAAGAAACTGCCTGGCAATGCAGGAGATACGGGTTTGATCTATGGTCTGGAAGGATCTCACGTGCCACAGGACAGCTAAGCTCATGCAGCCACAACTACTGAGCTTGTGCCCTAGAGCCCAGGAGCTGTAACGACTGAAGCCCACATGACCTAGAGTCCATGCCCTGCAACAAGAGAAGTCACCGCAACTACAGAGCAGCCCCGACTCGCTGCCACTGGAGAGCAGCCCAAGCAGCAACAAAGACCCAGCACCGCCCAAAGTAAACACATAAATAAATAAAAACTGATTAAATAAAAAAAAAAATCAATCCTCTACACCTCAGTTTCTTCATCTATGAAATGGGAAGAATTATGCATACTGAGTAGGTGAGTTATGAAAATTAAATGAAGCAATAAGAGTAGTAGCTAGTACTTATTAAATCGCTATCTTGTACCATGTGCTTTACCCTTATTAACAAGCCAGGAACTTCATACATGGTACCTAACACATCAAAGGTGAATCAATAGATGTTAGTTATAGATGGAAATAAAATAAACTGTGAAAGGATAAATAAAAGTGGTATATCCATACACTGAAATACTACTCAGTGATAAAAAAGCACAAAGTTCTGACACATGGAACATGTTACATCTCCAAGTCATCATGCTGAATAGTAGAAGCCAAACAAAAAACTATATATTCCATATATATTCCAAATATATTAAATTCTATAAAATGTAAACATACAGATGGAAAGCAGATCAGCAGTTGACTGAAGACAAACAAAGAGGGAGGGATGGGCTAGAGAGGGGTACAAGAAAACTTCTGGGTGATGATAGAAATGTGCAGTATCTTGATCATGGTGCTGGTCTTATGAGTATGCACACTGTCAAAACTCATTAAATTGTATTTTTTAAATGAATAAATTTTTGTGTGAAACTTATACTTCAACAAAGTTGATAAAAATAATGTTAAGTAGATTCTAGCTAAATCCCCATAATCCTGTTATTTGGCATAAAATAGATGTTAGTGGAAATAACAGCTTACAATACAGAGGAGCAGGAGTGGGGGATTCTCCCAGTAATTGCAGTGAAGTTTTGAAAGAATTAAATGATTTAGGGCAGCCCTTAAAAGATGCTGTGGAGAAAGTCCAACACGATATTTATAAGCCTGTTGTCTTATACCATTTCCTTTAACTTCCTGAAGATGTAAAGTAGATGGTCACTTTGCACATTTTACTGAAAAATATTTTTCCTCCATTGGTCAAATCCCATAATGAGAAATACTGTTAAAAAAGAACTATTTGGGTTACCAAAAGAATTACTAACAATAATTAAGAAGTAATAGAAATAATTCTAAAACCATTTTTAAAAACTCTTCCAGGAAATTCAGTATTAACTCATTCCTCCTAATCATAAGAAGGTCTAACACTGGAGATCTCAGTTTCAGAGGAGAATGACATTGCTATGAAAGACTCTGGGCACCATTAAGATAAAAAATGAATGGGAATATGTAGAATTAATATCAACCCTTGTCAGCCAGCCTTCAGATAATCCCTGAATCCTTCATATGAAGACAGAACTAACATTTGTGGAGACCTCCTAAGCGCCAGGTACCAAAAGTATCCCCTCTTCCATGGGGCAGTTCAGAGTTTGGTATTTTAATCTCTTTAATATCTTTGGAAAGTAAAGCCAGACAGGTTAAGAAACTTGTCTAAAGTCATGTGGCTATTTATTAACAGAGCTGGGTCTTCATCTCAACTCTATGAACTGTATTTCACAACACAGCCGCTACTCCCATATGGAAAGGAATTCATATTTTTGAAAAGTAGACTGTGGGGGAAACAGGGTTTTATGGCTTTGAACCTGGGTGACTGGTACTTACTAATGCCTGATCACAGCCAAGTGAGTCATCTGAATTTGGAAGTATGTGATATCTGGCTCACATCAGATAACTAATAAGAGTAAGTTTCATTTCATTCTTACTTTTTCCTTCCTTCTTTCATTTCTTTTCAGTGACTCAAATTTGGCAAAATTTCAAAAAAAAGAAATTATGAAAACAGAGTCACCATTGGCTGAAAACACGTTTCCTTGAGAAAAAAAAAAAAACAAACAACTTTCCCTCATTCTTCCAGAACTCATAGTTCAAAATGGCACCAAAGCACAAGGCTATGTTTGCCACTAGTGGCTTAGCTGGTAAAGAATCCGTCTGCAATGCAGGAGACCTGAGTTCGACCAGTAGATTGGGAAGATCCCCTGGAGAAGGGAATGGCTACCCACTCCAGTATTCTGGCCTGGAGAATTCCATGGACTGTATAGTCCATGAGGTTGCAAAGAGTCGGACACGACTAAGCAACTTCGCTTAAACTCACTTGAAGGGAATATTACCACCCCTGATTGCCATCCATCTAATTGTGGAAAGACCAGGAGCTGAAAGCCAGGTAGTTATTAGTTTGCTCTAGCACATCCCCATACTTCATCATGAAGACAGACAACTCAACTTGAGGGCACCAATGTGAATTTTATTCAGGCCCTGTTGGCTGATAAAACAGAAGCTGCCAAAGTCTTTGAGAGAAAACTTTGTTCAACTATTTCCCAGGAGAAAAAGGGTCTGTCTCTCAGTAGCTTTATTCCTATACCTGTGGCAAACCAACCCAACAGAGAACTGACATCTTTGCTGTAAGATCAGATCTCAGAGCCACCAATCAAATAGCAGTCCAACCTTAATGTGCTGATGCAGCGAATTTCCGGATCTTGATCACACTAGGCTAGGGAGTCATTCTTCTCAGTGATAAAGTCGGTGAATGCACTCTTGAGAAGATAACAAATTAAAAACCAGCTGACTCGACACCATTCAAGTGAGGAATTCACTGCTGATCCAGTACAACACAATTTCTACCACCAGTCAGTAATCACCAAAGGGGTGGCCAACTTCATTTCATAATTTTAAAACTATTCCTAACGCAGTAGTCTCAGCACAGCTAAATAATAACTGTCCAATTCACACCTGCAGATCTACTGAAACTGATAATGATTTCCTCAAGTATTTAACCCTGAGTCTTACTTTATGTTAACATTCAAAGATTTTAAAGCAAATTAGAAATTCTCAAAAGTAGTATCTTATTTTAATGGCCAGAAACATGACAAGAATTAGGTAACTTAGAGGATTACTCCATTGTGAAATTATATTTTTTGAATCTATAGAATTCTCACTAAAATACCTAATTTTCTACAGTTGATATATTATACTGGTGGAAAACAGAGTTGACATTCTCTGCTTTCACCTGCAAAATATTAGGAAGACAATTACCTGACTAATTATTGTGAGATTTGTGTCCCGGATTTAGAAATGTGTGTTCTTGGAGAAAAATAGCTTAGATTTACATAGTGACTTTTCAGCTTTCATATGATTTTTCCAACTCTTGATCACGACAACCAAGTGTAAGTGGCATATCCTATTTATTCCCATTTAACAGATAAACCGAGCATGGTTAACATTTTTGGTAACTCCATGCCTTTGCTCGGAGCACTTCCCACTATGTACAGTCTATAACTATTATTAGGTTGAACCATCTGAAATGCTAATATTTGACCAGTATTCTAACCTACCAAAATGGCAATTTCATAAAAGCAGTATTTCCAGTTTTACTATCAACCATACTCTTGGTTGTTATTTTGCTTTTTCTACTTTTCAGTATGTTTGTTTTTACTAAGATGTCATGCCTCACTCTTACAAATCCCTTCATTTTCTCTTTTCATAGTGAGTAGATAAAAAGACAAAATGAAAATAAACACTAATAAAGGAAACCCTAGCCTATGAGAAGCCAATGAAGTTACACACAAAAAACTTACCAACAAACAATTAGGTGATGGGAGACATTGCTGTGTTTTTAACTAGGGTTGAAGAGAGAAGCCGCTTCATAGTATTCAGAAAAAGGAACTATTCTTGTCAATTCTAATTTCAAACTTCAACAACAGTAATTAGCATTGAGAAATGAGAAATTTTCACTCTAAATATTTCCTATAAGAACAACAGCAACATTAATAAAAAAAATACTTACTGAGTATATACTCTCTTTCAGATACGCTGTTAAACACTTTACACGAATTACTTCATTTAATTCTCACGATCCTATCAAGACTGATTTTCCTTTTGCACATGAAGAAACTGAGGCTTGGAAAGGTTAAGCAATTAGCTTATATGAATAATAAGGGACAGAGACTGGGTTCACACCTGTGCCCTTGAGACTGTTGCCTATGATGACTAATCCCTGCGACTCCTGAGCCCATGCAGCCAGAATTTTCCAGCCTTGTGAAACTTCGTAACATCACTATACTCTACTGAATCATTCAGTCCATTCACATGTTGTGGTCCATCAGTTTAACAGGAAATTTACATTTCACTGTGACCTGTAAGTGTCTTAAGGACAAGTACTAGGTCCATGGTACCCTCTTGTACTCTCAACATAGAAACGGTGCCCAGCTCACAACAGGCACCAAAGAAGTGTTCCTTAAAAAGGAAACAATAATTCTTCCCTATGTGTTTTTTCCCTCCATTCTTAGGGTCTCACCTTCAGCTGTCTTCCTTGTGACAAAGTAGAGACTTCTCAAGCAATCACTTCATTCTGGCCGTTACTTGACTTTGGAACCCTTCCACACCTGTCACTGCCACCACCATCGTCAGTCTTGCTAGAAGCTCTAAAATTAATTCATCTCACTGACAAAAAGAACCCCAACCACAAAGGTGGAGAAACTACTCCTTCGCCTTGAACAAATGCTGCTTTCTGATGCCCAGGACTGCCTTTCTTCTCTGGCTAAGGTTCACTAAGTACTGAAAGCTCAGGTCCAGTGAATATGGGTCAGGTTTACAAGGCGACGACCCCACCCCTTTCATTACCATGGAATCAGTTAACAATACCACTAGTTCTGCCCAAAAAACAAAAATAAAAAATAAAGTAATTGGTTCCATGGGTTATTTAGGTGCTGAGGAAGTCTTAAAAACACACTATTATCTCCCCTAGTGACTGGCCAGCCTTTCCATGCTCAAACCAGCACATTGGGACTTCTAAATTACATACCATAATTGACATAAAGTATCTGTCCCATCAGTGAATATCTTTATTAGCATCAAAATCACTCACAACTAGTGTTCCTCAATGTTATTAAACATAACTTGTTCTAGGTGTTGCTTTACTAATTAGTCAGGATGAGCCCGAGGAAGAAAATCTGGGTCATGTTAAATTAATTGGAATGAGCATGAAAATTAGCAGAGCAAACTGCATCAATTTTCTATAGAGAGTCTTTCTTCATGTTGAGAATAAAAATGGATATTATGAGGCATTAACCACACTGCCTTCTGTGACTGCCAAGAGGTGTGTTACAGTAGCCCAAAATATCATGCTCGCAGATTTTCAGAAGTTAATGAGACATTTCCAGGAATGGTAAATACATGGTGTTAAAATGGGTGTGCCTCTGATGGGAAAATGCCAAGTCATTTCATGTTTATTCAGGCATAACAAGCTCTTCAAAATGAGCATAATTTAAGGGGTGAATAGTGCAAAGAGGGCTAACATTCAACTAATTTTCCTTCAGAAAGAAAAGATTAAATTGGACCCAAAAAAAATGAATTAAGAGGTTTACAAATCAACAAGTCAGCCACCAGGATGGCAGCCTCTGCTTAGCACCAGTGAGGCCGCCCCCGCCACGAAGTTTTCGAGAGATGTCCCAAAGGCAAGGAACAAAGCGAGCAGAACTGATTACGGCCCCGCTCACCGCCTCGCTGTCTCAACTCTGTTTGGCTTCCTAATGAGCTCACTAAAAACCTAATTCATCTCCCATAACCCTCTTCAGCCCTCCTTGAAATCCACCATTATGGAAATTACAGATGAAACATTTCCAGGCTGGGTTCAGTTCAGTGCATCTTCAACAGGCAGGACCCAGACCCCCACCTGGGACACCATGCAGAGGGCCGGCTCAGAACCTTCCAGAAAAATAGAGGCCAGACCAGGTGAAGACTCTCTGGGTGACAGTGATTTCCGCCTTCACGCATTCCCTCCCCTGAATGTGGGGCTGTCGTGGGTTCCACAGGACATGGAATACAAATTGTAATTCAGGAGACGAGAAATGAGTTGTACTAATGACAAATAGCTGGAAATAGGCTAATGTGAATTCCCAGCCTGTTCATGAGGAAACTCCCCGGGTTCCTCATTACATAGAGTCAAATCCTCACGGCAGCTAGCCTGTAACTGGAAGATTACGGAATTGATGGATCCTTAGTTTAAAATGCAGCTGTTTTATTCTGCTTTAGTAATTAATTCTTTTTCCAATACTCTATTGATTAAGCGTAGACCCTGATAAAGTTCAAACTGAGGAGAATCTCTCGTGGCGTCCTTAGTCGCTCAGGAGAGTCAATGAAAACTTCCTACAATTCCACCTGCCTCCTCAGAGTGCTGATCCAATGAACAGAACAGTTTTTTTCTCATAAATTAGTCAGGCCATGTGGAGCTGTATTAGCTGATCGTTGCTTTTGTCTCTCTACTTGCTGACTTGCTTTTCAGTTTTGCTGGCCTTTGTGCTGTGACACACAAAGTCGGAGTGCAGCTGCCATTCTGAACCCAAACTAAGGTAAAGAACAATTCGTACAAACTACATTTTTTCCCCCCATTTTATACAGCTGCAACTCCCTGAGTAGTACAGGGCTCTGTGGGGCCTCCTGGGACCCAACTAGCTGAGAATTCAGTGCTAAAGCATGCAGACATTTTGCGGAACTGAAAAAAATAAAATCGAATTAAATAACCTATTTTCCTCAAGACGTTGCCAGGCTTTTTTGTCCTGATACCCTCCACCACGCCTCCCACCTTTTCCCCCCAGAATTTGTGCTACCCTATTTGCAGCCATACTAAGCTCCTTATTTCATTCTCATAGAGGACATCAAGGAACAACAGAGGACAGGGTAAAGAGAGTGATCAGGAGGCCGAGGTCTGTATCCTGTGCTGGTCAGGTGGCATCAGTGAGTTTGGGGATGCTTATTAACCAAATGAGCGTGGAGTGTAACCATATATAAATGGCCATTATGAACACAATGGTATTTAGTAATAAGAGGAATCACCAACGTGGTGCTCCTTTTCAAAGGGTCACATGTACTAGGGATCAATGCTGGTGAGTCGAACAAGCACGGTAACAGAAAGTTTCTCAGATTACAGTCCTGCACAATGGATTTTTGTTCCTACAAAGATCATCGCTACTGGGAATGCTTTAGAGCAATAGACTTACTCTCTGTGTTGCTCCCCCGTTGCACCCTCACCCCCATCTACGACCCATGCTCATAGGCCTCATGCTCTGTGTGAAAACAGGTCAAACATGAGTTTTAGTCCATAAACTGGTGGAAAGAACAGAGCTGATTTTTCCAATTGATTTTTGTTACTTGCAACATCCGTTTATAGAATTCATATTGTCTTTTGTCTTTAACTTTGTTTCAGATGGTAGGAGTAATGGTGAAGATCTGGAATAACTTTAGGAGAATCCTTTAAGTTTTTGTCATCTAATACCAAATTCAAAGCTCAAACCAAGCTCTGCTGCTGTTAGCAGAGGGGCTGGGGCTGAGAGAACATTCCCCACCTTCACAGCATTCCTTCCTAGGTCAAAAGGTCATCTCTCACAGACGTCTCCAGCAGACACTCAGTTGTCAAAAGGTTGCATCATGTGATCTGGGCAGTCACTGCTAACAAAGCATTTTCCTCACTGGGAAACAAACTTCGCATGTCTAAATAATTTCCAAGTTAAAAATGTGTTTTCCTCCCTCCTTCTTACTCTCTTCAGTATCAAAACAATGAGGACAGCAGTGGGCGCCAGATTCATCAGAGAAGCTTCCATGGATCACTTGCATCAAGATCCCACCACTTTTACTGGGCTATATTATGAGGAAAGATTACTGCCAGAGGTGATGGTGATTTCCTGTATTTAAAAAGAAAACAGAGATGTCCCTTTTCCAGGGGATTTCTTTTAAAAGGAAAATCCCAGTTTTAAAGCAAACATATGCATTTTGAGTAAGTATAAATTTGCAAAGAGAAAAAGTAATCCAAAAGGAAATATCAGAATTATTTATAAAATCATTTCTAAAAATTAAGATTGCTTTTTGATTCATATATATTCTATTGCATTTAAATGACCAACGATGTACATAGGGCAAAACAAGCCCCCTTCCCCCACAAAATGAGGGGGTAAGAAGTATACTCATTTGCTCAACGTTCAGAACTTAGCAAGCATAAAGTTTGCCATCAGTGATGTTACAATAAAAAAAAAAGTCCCAGTTAACTAGGGAAGCAGGCTCTGCCTTTTTTTTTTTAATTCCCTGCTGCCTAGATGAATAATATAATGATTGTCTCATTGTCGCGAATTGTTACTTAGAGCAGCTTGAAGCTCTCAGATGCAATCCAAAATGAGTCATTTATTTCGAGAAGGGAGTCAAACAAGTCTATCAACATTGCTTCTATTTATAAATTATATATTTAAGAATGAAATAAAATAGTCATGGCTAAATTGCTACATATGGGAGATAAAGAATTAGAGATACTTTCAAATTATTTAGCCTAAACCTAAGCATCAGAATCTGAGGGCACTGAGAATTTTTGTATGAACTAAGCAATTTGTACATTTGTTTATTCAAAAAAGCTTAATTAACATCCTCAGACATAGGATCCAAGTTCTGAAAAGTCTTTAGGATATTAAGGTTTGCAGACAACAATATTTTCCTAAATATACTATCTTCATTTTAGTTTTTAATTATTAAACTTTCCAGAATGCATTTTTCAAAACTCATCAGAGACTTTCACTTGTCCTTTTTTAGCTGCCTTGGGATTAACAGGTACTGACAAAGATGCATATTATTAACAATGTGTAGTTTCAATTGGTATAATCTGCTAATTTGAAAGAGCCCAGTTTTATAAGCTTTCCTTTGGGTAGGTATTTTAGTGTTCTAAAAACAGTATTAGGGGGCTGTTAAATTAAGCACATGTTCTACATTGACATTTTAGTTCCAGGAAGTTATTGTGAGCCAAATTTGCCAGTTTAGTATCTGTAACCTTGGAACATGTGCTCCCTGCCTTTTGCACAGGGTGTTTCAAAGGTAACTGAAAATAAATTAAACAACAGTGACACAGACTTGAACAGAAAAAAGTATATACTACATGGGAGGAGCAATGGGTATCTGAACTTTTTAAAGAAGTTTAGGTAGGATCCAAGAAAATAAGATGAATACAATGAACATGTTTATGATCTTATAATGGCTTATAAGCTATCACCATTTCTGGTACAGCAAATCTCATACTGAGCATTTGGCATTAGCCATAGAGTGCAAGAATTCTGTATGATTCTAACAATTGTAGAGAATGGCTCTAAAAATAGAAACTCTGGGGCCAGAATCATGTTGTGGTTTTTTTTTTTTTTTTCCTGCCAAAAGAATCTAGGGGGAAAAAAGGTACCTAACAAAGAAATGGCATGAATTTAATTACTCTCTATTTTCAGAGTATGACATAGTTTGTTCCCCTATCAATCAAGAAAGAAAATTAAGTCGAAAGTTAAGAATTCCCTGCAGAGAACACAGGATGCAGTTAAAAAATTTAAATAGGGATGGTAAGCCCCCTGCCCAGAGGGGCATCTGATCTTCATTGGTGGTATGACTCCCCACATCCGTACTCTCATCACAGTTACCACCTTGCCCGAACAAAGGACTCCAGCTTCAGGTCCTCCATCTCTAAAGTCAAAACAGACCTTCCCACTGGGTTATCCTGAGTGTACTATGGAGCTAAGAGTCAAATGCAGGAGAGGGGTAGGATGGGAGCCAAAGGGACTGGGGTGCCTCCTTAGAGAATACTGTGTTAGATAGCTCCATATAGCCACACACTATAAGAGAAGCGCACACAACCCCACGGTGGAAGTGTCCAAGGGCTGAGAGAGAGCTAATTTACATTTCACCCAGGAAGCCCACTGGTCTCAGCAATCCATGAAATTCTACCTGAAACAATGACTGCATCTGTAAAATATCTTTGACATTTATAAGTCTGATTCAGGTAAAACCACCAAACTACTCCATAGCAGGGTTCTTGGTTGCAAAGGTACCTACACTCAAAACATGTTGACTATTTCAGTAATAGCTGGTTACCATGCCCACCTTGTCAAGTCACTCATTAGGGACTTGAGCTGGCATCAAACCTCTTGATACTGGCAGTTAACATTTTAAAAAACTCTAAAATGATCAAAATACTTCTTTAAAGTGAATCATACGAGAAGGCAGAAATTCTGGGCCTTTTGGAAGATGGTTGAAAAAAACTATGATTTGCAGTCACCTAATCAGTTTTCTTGAAACCCTTTTCAAAAGTGTAGCATTTCCTCTTAACTTTTGAAAATTGTCTCCACTCTAACTACAATAGCAGCCATGCAACACCTTCAAATAGCTTTTTTAAAACTTTAAAATTACTTAAAAGAAGAAGGCAGAATATAAAGAAATCAATATAGTTTTGTAAATTCAAAATAAGGCATTTTATTTCTCCAAGTGAATTGCTTAAGGTTATAGGGGAAATTGCAGCTGAGATTAGAACTTTCAGCTCCTGACACTCCAGTGCCAGTAATCTGCTCAGAAGCCAATAAAATGTTCTTACTCTGCCTCAACAGCAACAAGTTGTAATAAAAGGCACAAGAAACTCCCACAGACCCAGATGCTCAGGATAAGCCAGTGTGACCCGTGACTCAGACTTCCCTTATTCAACACACTTTGCGTGTGGCACTAACTTGACAATTCAGTCTTCCTCTTACTGACACCCTTGGGATCATTCTGATGCCCACCCCACATAAGAATGGCAGGGACCTAAGCATCATTATGGTATGACATATTCTAACTTGTCTTCTTAGAGAGAAAGTAGGATTGCGCAAATGGAGAATTATTTGAGAATGTTCACCCTTCAAAGTCAAAAGTTGTAACAAGAAGCAGCAGAAATCAATAAAGATTTTTAGTTGCAAAAATATAAGGCCATGGAAGAGAGAGGGTAGACCCCAAAAATGTGATCAAAGAGGCAGAGGGGAAGAAGATACTTCATGTGGAAGGCTGGACATGCAACTTTAGGGCTTTCATATTTTGTCTGTTATCTTTGTCCTATGATCATGGAGATTGGACAAGTCAACATTTAAGATAAAAATGTGCTGTGCTATTGATTAAAAAAAAAACAACTGCCATCCAAAGGCAATTATTTCTTTAAAAAAAGGGGGGGAGCCGCTGTGCTCAATCAATCAGTCATGTCTGAGTTTTTGAGAACTCCATGGACTGCAGCTTTCCAGGTTCCTCTATCTGTGGAATTTTCCACGTATGAATACTGGAGCCGGTTGCCATTTCCTGCTCCAGGGGATCTTCCCTACCCAGGGACTGAACCCACATCTTTTGTATCTCCTGCATTGGCAGGCAGATTCTTTGCCACTGAGGCCTTCAAGGAATGTGGTAAAATGCCAATTTTATATACTATCAAAAATTTCTCAAGATTATATGTGGCATTAGAAACTTGCCACCACATCAAAGTTATAGGGTAGATTTCTAGAAATGAATTTGATTTTCAATGCTGCTATGCCCTACAATAAATCAACTTTAGAGAAATATCTACATGTAGGACAGAAAATATCAAAATCTGCCTGAAATGTTCAGAATGGGGAAAACACCTCCAGCCCCAAGTCCTGGGCTGATGAAAGGTATCTAATACCATTAACACCTCTTGTAGACAGTGTGGTCAAGTAAAGTCTCTGGGTTTGGGGATCAGAGAGAGGTAAGTTAGAATATAAGCCTGGTTCCAGATATTTAAGGAAAGGAGAGCTACTTAGCCTCTTTAATTCTCAGTTTTTTCAACTGAAAAACCTACACAAAGCTATGAAGATTAAATTATACTAAATATACATAGCACAACATCTGACATAAAGTTGTCAAATATTAGCTGTGATAAGGATGACAATTCTGCTATTGCTGCCAAGTTTGGGCATATATATATCATAAGTTCTTTTCCTTCGTCTAGCTCTTTTTGTCCCAAAATGGTAATAATTAAACAAAAGAACTGCATCTCAGGCTATGATAAAGATGTAATACTAAACAAAGCTGGCATCTAGAAAGATAATGATCAGATACTAGATAGTGCTCTTTAAAATTCTTAGACAAGAAATTAGCTCACATATCACATTAGTTTTTCTCCTCCTTATTAACATATAACACATTATAAGGAAGCCATGAAAAATGAACCACTATAAAGAGAAGACGGACTTTCCTGGTAGCTTAGTGGTAAAGAATCCCCCTGCAATGCAGGAAACCGGGTTTGATTCCTGAGTCGGGAAGATCCCCTAGAGAAGGAAATGCCAATCCACTACCGCATCCTTGCCAGGGAAATCCCATGGACAGAAGAGCCTGGCAGGTTACAGTCCATGGGTGGCAAGAGACACGACTTAGTGACTAAGCAACAACAACAAAGAGAAGAAACGTCTTCGGTCAGTGGGTGTTGAACTGCAAGACCTGAATTAAAACTTTGCTTGAGTCGAACAGTTCTTAGACTAGAAGGTAGGAAACTAGAAGGTAGGAAACAGAATAAACTGTTTAATGTCCAGTATATGAAAAGCTTGATCAAAGGGACTTATGGCAAGTCAGGCAGTGATTTCCCAGAAGACTGTTTTATTTATAAAGGCAAAGAATAAGCAGATATTAAGGTCCAAGTGACTTGTTATGGTATCTCAGCCAAAACAAAATATTACCTTTTCTAAACTCGAGAAATCAAAAGTGAAAAAACCTCATCTGTGTCTGCATGCAATATATCATCAAATAAATAGGAAACTAGGAAATTTAAGATGACTTTGTACACAGCCACTTATTCTCAGGGGTGAAAACAAACTGCCAATAGAGAGGGACTATATTTAGTGTATAAAGCTGATGAAGAATCTCTGTGTAATTATTTGAAAATATAACATACAGTGTTAATACTGTAAATCTCCTCAGTTGTAAATAAACAAAACCTATTATTGTTTTCAAAAATTCAGAAGCAACATTATGAACATTTGAGGAATCCTTATACTAAATAACACAGTAAAACATATTTACACAGGCAAAGTGAATTGAGACATTTAAACAAATTTAGGTTAATTTCCTATTGATATGGCAAGTAAATATTAAATTTTATTTTCATTAGTCAAAATAATTGAATAATTAGTCAACTCTTAACTTAATTTTCACTCTGTAAACAGCATCGGCATTGTCCCAGCACTTGAGCAAAAGAGGGTATAGTTAATTACTTACGCATGGGAAATTTTTATTGGATTGGTGTATCAAAGGCCAGTGTCTTTAAGAAATCCTGAAACTCTATAGGTTTTAAGAAAGTCAGGATTAACTTTTCTTTAAACCACAAACCCAATCCAGTGAATAAAAATCAACAAACAAGTACAAATTTCTAAAGAGGGAATAAATTATCTATTGTCTGCTATCACTTCTTAGGCACCTAATTCCCAAAGAAATTTTGAACGCAAAGATAACTAGGTATCTACACAAATACTTTTCAGACTTTATAAAAGCGTAAAAAATTATAAAGATAGGACACTACATGATTTTGAAATGATGCCTAAATATTCTCATTCCTAAAAATCACTCATGACCTAATACTGCCTAGCAGTTTTCAAGATTGGGCCAACTAGAGGGTAGAACTACTAGGGTATTCCCCAATTTAAAATACATTCTTTCAAAAAAACATATAATGTAAATTCTGGAAGCCCCAAGGTAGGCTGCAGCTTAAGCCCTTTATCGAGTACACTGTAAGCAATCAAACATGAGGTCACAGTACCTGGGCATGTGGCCTCATGCTCTTGGGCTGCTATAGACACTGAATTCATCTCTGGAGACTGGTCAGGAATAGCCTTTGAAGTCAAGAACTAAAAAGAGTGTCAAGAAATCCTTTAGAGAAGAAATATTGCCAAAGAGAAGAGGAAGTCCGATTGATTCTTTTCTATTCTGTAGGGGGGTAGAAAATAACTTCCTCAGAATACTGTGAATATCTTTCAGTATTTCAGGAGCTCTAAAGAATGTGAGCAATATAGTGACTTGACATTATGGTTTGAATATTGCAGAAGTACCTTTCAATTAAAGAGTGTGATTTTATTTTATTGCTTCAATGTTTTCAAGCCAGATAAAAAATAAGATGCCAAATCCATTTATCGCTAAAAAGAACATATTCTGACTTAATTTTTTAAGCCCATCTAGTGAATGCTTCTACTAGGTTGCATAGGTAATTAAGTGGACTTGGTGAGCAAGTTAAAAAGAAAATTGAAATGAGTTATTTTCAAGAAAGTCTTTTTTATGCACACAAAATTATCTTTAAAAAATCCACAATGTGAAATATTCATTAACTTTCCAGGTTTTTTATCTCGTTCGCTATGTTACTAATGGAATTGGTAGATTTTCTTTGGGTGGCAGAATTCTTGTTATCTCAAAGCCAAGGGATGCTTAATGCAAAGAGCAAATAGTAAAATGCAAACAAGTATTTTCACTTATATAGGAAGTTGCTGATTGTGAAATAAGAGTTCTGGCAAGTCCTAGGAGAAAAGTAGTCTCATTAGTTTATGGTCCAGCACCTCTTGTATTCTTTGCCATTTCTAAGTCCAAGGAGAAGAGAACTAAGCCTTTAGAATAGACCAATTCAATATCTGACCTCTCCTTTTCCTACTCCAAGATTGATCCTATGGATCTGACGAACATACATGGGAGGAAAAGAAGATGGAAAAGAAATTACTTTTTGATAGCATAAGTCACTGATTTAAAATCTTTAAGTGGCATACAAGTGCTCAAGTTCCATTTTATTTTTATTTATCTATTTGTTCATGCTGCATGGCTTGCAGGATCTTAGTTCCCCAACCAGGGATTGAACCCCGGCCTACAGCAGTGAAACCGCCAAGCCCTAACCCACTGTATCAGCAGGGAATTTCCTCAGGCTCCAGTTTAAATTGACGAAATAAAAATAAAAGGTTGTAATAAAGGAATAATAGAAGGGTGGCAGCCTTTTGATTAGAACGATGACATGGGGGTTTTAATGACATTCTCAGGATAGTCAGTTGCCTTCATTAAATTTTACACCATTTGTGAACCTAGTGCCTTTTTATGCAAAGCTCACTTTGCAGGTAAAGAACAGGAAAAAAAAAAATTTAAATGGCTTTGTTTTAATTCTTCTGCATCCTTTCTCTATGGTGATAGGCAAGTAATTGACACTCTTCAATTGACCCTCTGCCAAACTGCCTTATCCGGAAAATGGGGATAAACCCAAGAGATACTAGGAAATATCAAATGAAAATTTACGTAAAAATGTGTTAAGAAACAGAAATGTAAAACCAAATGTAAGGTATCACTTGGCAGATGTAATTTGGAATTTGAATGATATTATTTAAAAACTGATAGATATAGCATGTTAGAGTTGGAAAAAAACCTGGAATCCCCTAATATCCATGCCTAACACACAGAGGTGTAAGGCAAGTCCATGAAAGTTTAAAGAGATGATGATAATATTAGTAACAACTGGCATTTAATGGACGGTGAGTACACGCCAGGCATACATTATCACCTCACGCACTCCACCAAACTCCCTTACAGGATGTGAACCTAGATTACAGGTAGCCGAGATGGAGCCCTGCCCAGGTTCTCTTATTCTGAGTCTGAGCCATAATCTCGGGGCCTCCCAAACCCGCCCCATACTGTCCTGTCCATGGGTTAATTGAAAGATCCATATTCAGATTCTGGTGGGCAAGTTCACTCCATTCTAGCCTTCAGGTAGATAATAAACATTAAAAAGTACAAAAAAGAGAGAGAGTGGGACAGCATGACATACACCGAAGCCTAGTACACAGAAACTGAGAATTTTGCTCACACACTTCTCCCAGATTTTCCCCCCTTTTCTGAGCCTCCAAACCCTGTCTTCTGTACATCTGCAAGGACAAGGACCAGGGGAAAATAGAGAAGCAATTATTCTCGAGCTACTAATCTCACATTTTTAGAAATCATACTATACCGTATCCTGAAATAAGAATCCCCAGAAAGTGTTAGGAGCTTTAAGCTCACGTTGTGAATTCAAAACTAATAGTCAGTAAGCATATGTATCTTATTATGGGAATGTTGCGTCACATATGCCTGGTCCACCATTTAGAGCCCCACATACATTATCTAGTTTAATTCTCACAGCATCTCTATATAGCTGTGGTAACCTTCATTCTCTGTCCGAGGAAATTTAGACTTTAAAATGAGTCACCTAAGATCACACTTAGACTCACTCCATACTCTTAAGAACTACACACTTTTGAATTTCTCCATAGAGCATAGAAGCACTCCCCTTAAATTTGTAGGAGTTGGTGAAATCTCTAGCCATGATCTTGTCCTCGCTTTTATGTACCTCACACAGTACTCAATTCCACCTAATAACCCTATCACAAATTTGATGACTGACATTCTGAAAAACTCAACTTTAGGTGTGCTGACATTTCTGCGTGCTAAGTCGCTTCAGTCGTGTCTGACTCTGTGTGACCCCACGGACTATAGCCCGCCAAACTCCTCTGTCCATGGGATACTCCAGGCAAGAAGACTGGGGTGGGTTGTCACGCCCTTCTCCAGCGGATCTTCCCAACCCAGGGATCAAACACGTACGTCTCCTACATTGACAGCTGAGTTCTTGAAGAAGGAATTAATTCCTAACTCAATGCTAACACCATCTACTAAGTTGCTACAAGCTATTAGCTATTAATCAACTATCAAGTTGAGACAACAATTTATTTGACCAGTATCTATTTATCACAAACTCTCTACAGAGCACTTTGCTAGGTATACAGAGGGCGACACAGAGATCTGGTCTATGGAGCAAGCGGTAGGTGAGGGAGCCTCTGTAATCAAGATTGATTTCTCAGCTTTGTTTTCCTTACCTCCTGCTGTCCAGGGTACCATAAAAACTCAGCAAATGTTATCAGATAGCATGCCTAAAAAGAGGCTAGCATGCTTCAGTAAGTTTGGAAAAAAAAAAAAAAAGGTACATCTGTGTAGATGAAAAAGTTAAAATGTCACAGCTTCAGAGATGACTATCTCTGGAGTGATGTTGTATGAGACCAGAAGACATCCATGAACTCAGGGCTTTCTTTCACTCTCACAAAGCAGCCACATTTCAAGGTCCCTGACAACATTCATAGGGAAGCTTCCCTGATGTTTCTGCCTTAAATGCCCAACATGTGAAACAACACAGCAACGTGTAAGAGCACCATTTTTTCCCTCTAATTTTTCAAAACTCTGACACATTACTTTTTGGTGTAATTTTATTTCAGCTAGGGTCTAATTTTTGTTTTCTTCTTTGCCAGTTGAAAGCAACTCATGCTTTCAACTGGCAGAAAATGAGCAACTAAGATTCCACTTAGAATAAGAAACATGGTGAAAAGTTTCATCCATTAAGTGACTGATAATGATGCTAAAATGTGTAGAAGCACCAAAATCTGGATGGATAAAGAACAGTAAACCCCATGTTCCTACTTTGGGGTTTAAAAGTTGATTAATGATATTAAAAACCAATGGCTCTCCAAATACAAGCATGTTCCTATTTACAAAATGAGGAAGACTTCCTTTAAAAATGTTGCAATTTTCTGAGCTAATTGTTATAAAGAATTCAAAAGCTTGCAGAAAAACTTTCTGACAAGACAAAATCAGGCTGTTTCTCAGCATACTGCAAAGACAGTCTAAGTTGTACCACTAACCTGTTCTTGCTCATTTCGAAGCTGGAGAGGTAAGTGTGCTCTGCCTAATTCTCCCTCCTGCAGATAAAAGGGGGTGACACACTTTTGTGGGTAATTCCACCATAATGCTCAGGAGTAGAGTGTATGAACAAAGAGGTCTTCCCCTCACTTAGTAACCAAGTGCTTAGTCACTCAGTCATGTTCAACTCTTTGCTGCCCCATGGACCGTAGCCTGCTAGGCTCCTCTGTACATGGGATTCTCCAGGCAAGAATACTGGATTGGGTTGCCATTCCCTTCTCCAGGGGATCTTCCTGACCCAGGGATCAAACCCGGGCCTTCTGCATTGCAAGCCACCAGGGAAGCCTCTTCATGATTAAGAGGGGGATTGCAATTCTGGCCCTCCTGAATGCCCTGGAGCATGATGCCTGCCTCCTGGCATTCTCTAACAATAAGGGAATAAGGGAAAATTTTTTTGCCAATAGAGGCAACACTTGCCTGGTGCAACCAGTTCTAACATTCTACTAAACTAGAGATCCCAGAACAGCTAGACACATAGGCAGATTGGGGTTTTGCAGCTCTGTGTCCCAGAAAATTTCCACTGGGCAGACAGTATACCCAGTCCACCGCTCATTCCCGGGAGCAAACAGGGCCCACGCCATCTACTCCCAAATGAGGGAAGATGGTTTCCCCTCCTCCACCCTCGTTCCTGCCTCCATGGATTTACCATTTAGCCTCCAACTCAGCAGCCACTTTAAGAAACGAAAAGGGTTTACTTCTGAGGAAGAAAAGTACCTAGTATGCAATGCATCAAACTAGGTGTTAATACACTTCTAGCAATATTCTGCTGGGATCCTCATTTATACATTTTTGAGGGTGTAACCAAATGTACTAGAATTAAATCAAAGACTCAACAGATATATAGGAGACATTGTTTGATTAATATAATCGAGGGTAACTACAAGGATAGCTAAGTTAGTGGCACATTCTGTACAAGTACAGCTGAAGTCACAAGACTTCAGACCTTAGAGGAAATTGCTTTTTACACTAGTGAAAATTGATCCTGAGCCCATGCTGACCTACCTTTTAAATACAAGATGCAAGAAGACTCCCTAGGATATTAAACCCTATCTGAGAGTACTTCAATGAAAGCAGCAGTCGAGGACAGTGTTTTCCACAGTGTGTTCTGAGGAAGATTGGTCCCCAGAGATAATACAAAAAAGGATTTCAATGGTTAAGTGAGTCTAAGAAGCCTCCTTACAGACTTAAAACGCACATTAGCAAATTAGAGGATCTGCACATTCCTATACTACAGGAAACCCTGCACTGCTCCAGCTTGCAATCTATTTAACCACAAAGTCCTTTTATTTTTTTTCTTAAGTGATGTCTATTTAAATATCTGTGGAATCATAGTTTTCCAAATACTGCAGAAGACATATTTACTCAGTCCTGTTGAGTCATATCTAGTTGTTAATAATTATAACACTATAAAATTTTACCAAAATGTGTCCTCATAAATGTTCCTAGAATGAAGTTACATACTTGGGACCTTTGTGAATCTCAATAATTTATGTGTTTAAATTACTTTAGAGAGAATGTCAAGCTTTTTTTTTTTTTTTAAAGTGATTTGAAATTTGCTTCTTCATTCAAAAGAATATCCATTCTTTCAAACAGACAGTATTTCAGGCAAGCGTATGGGTCTGCTATTTTGACCATGGAAGACACAGTGGAGAATTTGTCATTGACATTCAAAAGGAAGGCGATTATGTCACTACCCCCATTCAAAAATCTTCAATAGGTCCCCATTACCTACCAAATCAAGCACAAACTCCTCAGCTTGCTATTCAACGTCCTTCACAATATGGACCCAATCCTCTTTTTTTTAAAAAATAATTATTATTATCGAAGGTCTTCTATGTTATGATAGCACAATGGGGGGCTGAGAAGGAAGATGCTGCAGACATGTAAAGTGTCCTCAAGAATCTTACAGTCAAATAGGAGAATAAATAAGACATGCAACCAATTACTATAACACAGGAACAACCCAATTGTCAGAAGAGAGAATCAGAAAAATGTGCAATGGGACTTCAGAGGAGAGGAATCACTTTCCACTAGATGAGTCTGAGGCTAGTGGCATCTTGTATTTAAAACGTGGCAGGGCTCAGGGCTGGGCTCAAGCAGGTATCTCCAGCTATACAACCCATAACTCTGTTTTCCCAAGGATGAATGCAGGGTTGCATTTTTAGGTTCCTCATCCTGATAACAGCTGTACAGGGTCAGTTGTTAACTTTTTTTAAAGCAACATTTAAGCAAAAAAATATATATGTAATGTTTTGTTTACTATGAACCAAACATAAAATTACTGTCATTTTAGATAAATCACATCATTCTTCTTTTCCTAAATCTATTAAATTAGCCCATTTTACAAATATAAGGTGGAGGATTACCCATGACAAATGACAGATCTGAAAATATCAAGGCAAGCAGAAAAACGTCAAAGGCTACCTCCTCAACTGGGCTACCCTGCCCCTAAGTACCTTATGACCTGGAAAAAAAATCATTATATATCCAACATGCATCATGCATTTCTACTTCAACAGCCTTGCATGTGTAAGCGTAATATTATTCCTCATCTTCTCCTCTGATGGATAGACATCCATACTTCAAAGCTCCTGGCAGGAAAAAAGAAAACTATCTACACTATGCTACCTCCACCAAGAGAATGGCCTGCATGTGATACTGGACTCTGTCCTCTTCCCTTCTTCCTGCGTGTAATCTATCAGTCCTCTCCCGCACACCTCCACTGCCACTGTCTTCATGTAGCCCTCACCAGTCCTTAGAAGTCCCCCACCTAGAAGCCTTCATGTTGCAAACTTTCACAGATGCAAACGTGCGTGCACATGTCCAATCACATAAGTGAGCTCACGCGTCTGATGTACACTGTCACGTGCCTGCATTCTCTACAAGCGGCTGTGCTTCCACGTGCTTTACAGTACTGCACAGAGTAGGGCTTCCAAGGTGGCACAGTGGTAAGGCATCTGCCTGCCAATGCAGGAGGTTCAACATCCGCGGGTCAGGAAGATCCCCTGGAGCAGGAAATGGCAATGCACTCCAGTATTCTTACCTGGCAAATCCCATGGACAGAGGAGCCTGGTGGGGTACAGTCCATGGGGTCATAAGAGTCAGATACAACTGAGCACCCCCCCCCACACACACACACACACTGTACAGAGCACAGTAGTACATTATCTTTATTTCAAGTTTTTTTTAAAATGTATTATTTATATGAAAAGAACTATAAACCTATTACAGTATAGCACTATATAGTCAATTGTGTTAGTCGGGTACCTAGGCTAAGTTTGCTGGACTTACAAACACGCTCTTGGAACAGAACTCATTCACATGTAGAGTTCTTACTGTACTTACTCTTGCCTCCGTCAAATGTATTCTCTACAGTCTCAAAAGAGCTTTTTCCAAAATACAAAATCTCATCATAAACTCCTTTTGCTTAATTTTCTTTAATGGTCAGTCCACACCCCTGGGGCCTGGATTGAAAATTCAGAGGCCCGGGACCTCCCATGGAGAGGCGGACTCTGTGTGTCTGTGGTCTGCCTGGGAATCTGTATGGACAAGCCCCTTAGGAGCTACTTATCTCCAGGAAAGTTTGGTAAACAGTGCTCTACAGGATTAAGTATAAGCTTCTTAGCCTGGTAAACAAGGATCTTCACAGACAACCCCTACTTGCCTCACCAGCCACCCTCTTCCCAAGCAGCCTCTCTCACAAACGGCAGTTATCAACCTAGTTGTTGCCCTGAACATACCATGCTGTTTCACACTTCTGGGCCTCTGCACCGGCTCCTCCATCTGCTCCCCAAATATCCCCTACCTTGTTGACCTGTAAACACCCACTGAAGGCCATTAAAGCCTTTTAAAGCCTCCCCAATTTTGTGGTGCCTTCCACAGATATTTCAGATATTTCACTCCCTCATCTGCTCCCTCATCTGAAATACCTTACAACCTGAATGTTGCACGTGATATTAGAAGCATGTGCATTTATCTGTTTACATTTCTGAGTTACTTAAGAAAGAGTATGAAGAGGAATGATATCACATCTTAGGAGTCATGTATCTCTAGCGTCTAGGATAGTGATTCCCATCAATTACATGGTCAATAAATGTTGAATGAAGAGAATATTTGGGCAGTTGCACGTTAGTTATCAAGTGAGACTTAAAAAAAACAACTAACGTTTATTTAATCCTAGCAATTACCCTATGAGATGGTTGTGCTGTGTTGTGCTGTACTTAGCCACTTAGTCATGTTCAACTCTTTGCAATCCCATGGACTGCATCCTGCCAGGCTCCTCTGTCCATGGGGATTCTCCAGGCAAGAATACTGGAGTGGGTTGCCATGCCCTCCTCCAGGGACTGTCCCAACCCAGGGATCAAACCCAAGGCCTCCTGCTTTGCTGGCGGGCCTCCTGCATTGCAGGTGGATTCTTTACCACTGGAGTTATTAGAGAAGCCCGATAGACGGTTATTGTTCCCATTTCACAGGTGAAGAAACTAACATTCAGAAAGATCATTGCTTAGAAGCAGCAGGGCAAGGATGAGTGTTCAGAGCCATCTGCTTCCAAAGCTCCATCCTTTGTACACTCCACTCTCTCTGGGTCAACAAGCCTTCCTCCATACATTCCCTAGCACTGAATATCTGTCTCACAGAAGAGTTACCAGCATACTCTCCATGGTGCCCTTACCTCACAAAAGATGGTAAGTTATTGAAGGCAGGGACCCCTTGCAATTTTTATATTTTTATTTCCAGAGTGCCTTGTTCAATGAATATCTGTGTGTACTGAATTTAAGCAACACAGACTCAGAAGAGGTCTTAAGAGATCAAGAGCTTCCTGCCTCCAGAAAAGTTTATGTACATATCAGCTCTGGTGTGTGTCACTGAAGGACACTCAAGAGATAGATTCCATAAGCTTTCAATAATCCATGAGTTATCAACTTTTCTCCAGCATTCACATTTAGTACATGGAAATTTTGGAGGTTTTATTTCAGCAGGTGGCATTTGTTATAAATGTTAGCTCAAAGAAGAAATATGAAATTTTACACTCCTAGTCTGCTTTTGTAAATCTCCAAATTAAAAAAAAAACAAACCCAGAATACTTAGTTTTGAGGCCGCAGTGACATCCCTAGCTGGCAGCAAGAGTTAAGGAATAAGCATTTTGATTAAGCACAAATTCTACTGACTAAAGGGTAACAGCTTCATCTGGTGTAAATTATGAGTCTAAAAATAATTAGATACAGTAAAATATTCTTAACTGTATAATTCTGAAAATTCTTTGAAGTGAAGTGAAGTCACTCAGTCATGTCCAACTCTGTGCGACCCCATGGACAGTAGCCTACCAGGCTCCGCTGTCCATGGGATTTTCCAGGCAAGAATACTGGAGTGGGCTGCCATTTCCTTCTCCAGGGGATCTTCCCGACCCAGGGATCGAACCCGGGTCTCCTGCATTGCAGATAGACGCTTTACTGTCTGAGCCACCAGAGACTTTTATAATTCATCTCAGGAAAGGATAGGTCTCAGCCTCTGTAATGATTATCCTTTATTATTCTACTTGTGATGCACAGAACTTCCAACAGAGATTCTAATTGATTAGATAATGAATAATGAAAGTTACTCTGTATTTACGAAATATATCTCACACTTCTGATAGTCACAAACCACCTTCAGCGTCCTATACCCAGATTGTGACAATCTGCCCTCCTCAGAATATCAGCTCTAAGGCCTGGTTATTCTCTTGCCAAAGCAGGAAGGATAGTCTTTCCTCGTAAACAAAAGCAAGGAACAAAAAACATGATCTCACTATATAATAATCCTGTAAAATGAAGGAAATAAAAATGTTTCTGTTACACCTCTGATTTAAAACAAAACAAAACAAAAAAAGCAAAAACTAAAAAACTTGCAGTCTTTCTCTATGTTAAAATCCACAAAATAAAAGAGAAGACTCATGAATGTAAACATTAGATTCCTGGCGCTTGAATGTAAAAGATCATCTAATTCTGTCCTATTTTATAGGTGAGCAAAAGTCTGAAGAGATTAATGGAGTCATCGAAGGCCACAGAGCTAATTAGAGTCAGTCAAGGACAGCAGAACAGGGGAATAAAGGAACTAACAGTTACTGGTTCCAGGCAATACTATGTGTTTAACACACAGATCTCACATGATACCATCTCCAGGACAACCTTGATGGCAAGCAGCTCCCCCCACTCTGCAGATGGAGAAACTGAATCTAGCAACATGGAGTAAAACTGGGATTTGAACCCATGTCTCTCTGCCTCCTGAGTCCGTGTCCTTTTCAGTGCAACCCTAACCCCAGAGCACAGGCATCTTGACTCACAGTCCAAGACTCTGGACAGAACCTCAAGCAGATGAAAACAGGGCTCAATACAGGGTTTGCTTACATTGCCTAAATTAAATTAAACCTGCTCAAAAGCAAACTACAAGAAAACTGGAATGAATATGTAGGGAATCAGCAGAAGCATGTACAGCCTAAAAATTCAAGAGTTACTTCCAGTTTCTTTACTTGTTTGTGAAGACCCCCAACTTCCCTCAAGGTCAACCTCATCCTAAACACGAAGTGCAAGCAAAATGGATCCTGAGTTCATCAGGGGAAACTATTTGCCACATTAAAGTTTCCCTTATTATATTACATTATAAGACTTATATCCAGCCCCTTACTTTTGTATAGATAATATAGTGAAAAGAAATCCCATGTCCAAATTCTGACCATATGTATATAATTTAAGATATCATTAAATAACAAATAAGACAAATCCTATTTTAAGTATCATCTTAAAATACCATTTAAAATAAGAATCTAAAATTTAAGAAACTACCTATAATAGTCCATTGACTTATTTAAGATAGTGTTGCATACAATAAAATTTTAGTAGAATAAAATAGGTTTATTATCTCTTAAGGATATAAGATGATTTTTTCAAACGTATCAGTATGTTAAATATCCAGCTGATGAGTACTAAGTTTTGATTAAATTGTTTCTACCTTACAAAAACTGAAATCTGTGGATTTTGCTTATTGATTCAGAACAGAACATTCTATTGCTAGATAGCTGAATAAGTAATAATTTCTGCCTTGGAAAAGCAAGGTGACAGACCAGGAACCAAATAATTTTAACACAAAATGTGAATGATGCTATAGTAGTGGTAGAAGGTGCCACTGGGGTGCAGAGAAGAGAACATTGGCTTATGCCCCAGGCAAATCAGGAAGGCTTCCTGGAGGAGATGACATTAGAATCAGAATTCCCTAGACAGAAGAAAGAGGGACACACTTCCCTTAGGTCTCTCTCCAGTATTTCCCTTTTCAAGATCTGACTTCCTATCTGGCTAAGGGACCTTATTGCTACAGTAGAAGGGACATTAAAATGGTCAACTTTCATTTTAATGAGGAATTAAATTTTAGTGAAATCCCGTAGTTGTTTACTTGCTGGTCATTAGAAAGGAGGTGAATAGCTCAAGACTACTAAGGGATAAAGTTGGTAGATAAAAATGGTTTATATTATTGTCTGCTGTGACATCAAAATATTTTCAAAGGCCAAATTAAAAACAAATGTCTACATAGGAAGATTGAAAAAAAAAAAAGCTATTCTCCTACTACCCTACCCCACCCCAGATTTAAAACAATAAGAATTTCAAGAACTTTCTGAGGGTAGAAATAAGAAGAACAGAGAAGGGAGAGAAAAATAACATGGCGGTGTTATAGACTATTCTTCCGAAGTAAAGGCAAGACAATGAAGGGAAAAACAGAACACGTGTATTACAACATATAGCACCATAAGGCTGTGTCTGATGCTCTGGAGGGCTTCAACAAGTACTGTTCAGCCAAAAATCAATTGAAAAATCAGCATGATAACAGAGCATGAGTTGCCCTATAATAGCCTTAAGACCCCCAAGGCTATGCAAGTCCCTTTCATCTGCCACACTGCACTGACTCCAGGGGACCCTCACTTCCCCTCCCTGAGTACTGTGCCTGGCTGTATTTCTAACCTACTGCCTTACCCTCCCTTAGAAATGGGAGCTGACAGGACTGAGGATGTTTTAAAGTGGTTCTGAAGAATTTTTTTTTTCTGATTTATTCTTTATGTTTTCTGGATATTTGCACTCAAATTCATCCTAGAATATCCTCTATTTCCACAATATTAAGTGGTCAGGCATAATCTCTTACATAATCTAATATCAGACATAATAATGGTCTTGTGTTTTGAATGCCTTAACTAACCTACGTGAAACTGCCCCTTAATAAAAATCGGAGTTCAGGCTTATGCAAATGTGGCATGTAAGCAATTCACAGCATTGTTATAAATATACATATATAGTTCATTCCAAGATTTCATCTCAATATTTCTTCAATCACTTCCTCACAATGTCTGGTTTGTTCAATTTATATTTCTACTTGGCATTTGGTGCAAACCCCCAAAGATAAGATACATCTGTCCCTTAGTCACAAATCTTGGCATTTTTACCTTAAATCAATTGTGAAATGATTGGTTGAAAAATTACCTTGCAGGATTTCCTCATAATAAAGCATTTTATTTCCAAACTTTTGAATGTGACATGAGATGGACCAACTCAGGAGTGACATATTAAAGCTTAAGGAGGACATATAAATACCCTGATCCCTGTGAGGGAAGGAAAAGCTAATTGGAAGTCAGCTTCCCTGTGATTATCAGCTTGTTTATGGGGAGGAGGACGCCTCTGAATGGCACTGTAAATTCATCCCTGATTATGGCGTTAAAACCAGAGCTCATTTCCACAAGCTCCCCCAAAGCCCCCACCCAATGCATTTTGTTTACTTACAAAGCGTTGTGCACTGTTTTCAGAGAATGACAGTTTTCCCTGCTTTGATTTTTCTCCATTTTCGAGAAAAATTAATCAGTTGCACAAGCCAGTTGTCAGATTTCACTTCCCTCATGGCAGAAAGCACACATATTCATTGTCTGCTATAAGAATAAATTTTAGTAATTTTTCCCCATGTCAATATGAATATTAGACTGACCCAATTAATATGAAACGCTTCTATGCTGCTGGAACAGACAGTGCTCCAGAAAGAGCCATTTGCACAACCTGTTCATGATTATGGGCCATAAGGACACAAAGATGGCACACACATTTGTGGACCATCTGAATTCTTATACGGGAAGGGGAGGGGGAGAGGGAGCGGCATGACGTGAGCTTGACTGTCGTGGGTCATGTTTTTTAATCCGGAGTATTGGACATGTAACACAGCAACAAGAGCTGATCATTTTGTTTAATCACCTTTTGGATCTTTGCCAGATGGTCTCTATTGAGAGTGCTGCAAACAGAGAGAGATGAACTGCATCTAACACGCCACCAGAGCTTTCCCGTAAATGTCTGAGAACTGATTCCAACAAGAATTTAGTCTCAGAGCAGAAAGGGATACATTTAAAAACTATGTGCATTAACTATACTTTTCCCCATAGAATCCTCACTTGGCATGAATAATTTACCCACTCTTATGCTAATGGGATCATGAAAGTATCCCTCGTCTTTAGTGCAGCTATTCTCAGCTTTCAGTAATTACCCCACCCAGTGAAAATAACATGGCTTCTGCATTGAATGGCCGACTAGTACCTGACAATTAGAAAGATCATGGCTGACAATGGACTGGTCCAGAACCCAGACAGAGAACGCTTGTAGGCCAAAGAAAAGTACAAGCGCAAAGTAACGTTGGCCATGGGCGGGAAGGGGGAGGAGGGGGGCGGATGCATGGGCTGGAAAGTAGAAGAAAAGAGGAAAAGAAACATTTTCTATTGTCAAGCTTTTCTTTCTCTGACTTACTATCAAGATTTTACTTAAGCAAAAATCTGTTCTTTACGTTATTAAGTGTAAAGGCATTCACAACAAGATTCATTTTAAAGGAAAAAAGAGACCATATCTAAGGAAAAGAACTAGAGTTATCTTTAAATCACGTCTGCGTTAAGAATTTACTTAATCAGAATTTTAAAAAATCTAAGTAGTGGAAAAGCTCCTACATTTTGATTTTTGAACTGACAAAAGATTACCAAACCAAAAAAAAAAAAAAAAAAGAAGAAGAAAAGAAAAGCTAAAAAGAAAACTCTCTTTCGACCTCTGTCCACAAAACTCCATGTTAGGTAGTTCACTGTGTAAAAATTATCAGGCTAAAACATCTGGGAAAGAAAGCTATGAAACAGCAGGGAACGTGGCTGGTTTATTGTTTATCTTTTGTTTATGAGGCAGTATTCAAGTTTAATTACTACTCTAAATTAAACTCTAACTGGCATCAGGAGACATCCCTTTACATGACTAAGTTAAAAAAAAAAAATCTAGAAATCTCAACTCCGGGCTTTTCAAGTAAGTTGATACATATAGGAAGAAATTACTCAAAATTAACAGCAATTATAGAAAGCTTTTAAACATTTATGGGCACCATTACATGCTCCTAGAGCATTTATTTATTAGAAGAGTTTAATTTTATTTCTAGCGGTTGCTATTCTAAAACATCTTAAGAAAATCAACAGAAATTATTTGGATGTTTGCTGATGATTAAGGATAGTACTCCTTTTGATTTTATCTGGGGACCAAAAAAGTATGAAAATGCAACATAAATATTCTATAATACAACAGCTTCTTCTGTGCCAATGTTCAATTCTCAATTACATTCTCAGTGAATTTTCTGATACAATTAGGAGGACAGGAAGGAAAAGAAATGTCACCATATTTATCATAACAGTAAGTGACCAGTTTTGGATGAACTTAGCTCTAGGAAAAATAAAAGTTAAAAGCAACTAGCAAAAGATTATGCCAGATGGCATCTGTCATATTGTATTTAGGGTTATTTTAAAGAGATTGCCGCCACTATGAAAACATTCCATTGACAGAGTTTTCCTAGACTGAATAAGAAATCCCAGTAGAACATATTCAGGACCCACTATAAGTGGGTTTGAGGGTTCCCCCCATCTTTTAACTATGTAACTGGAATACTTGGTGGGGAAGAATACTATTTCATGCATTATATAATAATTCAACAGTGTAAGCCTGTGTTAGACTTTTGCTTACCTATAATCATTTACGTTAAATCTACAGTGGGTATTTTTAGATTTCAAAACCATGATTGCTAAAGAATTGCATAATATCTAGTCATGGAATTTTAGTCTCATTGCCTGGATGATAGAGACATCAAAAGAGAGGTTTTGTAGGTGGCAGAGTTGAGGGGAACTATGCTGGTTTGTACAGCCCTGTGTCTTCAAAGATGAGAGACGCATAGATGCTTAAATACTAATGGATTTAGGTTAAACTGGGTCTGGCAACAGTATGGTTAACGTGCGTGTGGTGTGCAGTGTGAGCTCAGCAGTTACTGGGCCAACTGTCTCGGTATTTCTGGGAATCCTGCCTATTCACAGTGCAGGGATTGTTCAATTGCTGCAAAATGTACAAAATGAATTTTACAAAAATGAATTGTAAGGAAGGCCCCATTACAACGATTTTACAGCAAAGATGTCAACATCAATTTTTCTTTCATGCCTAGCTAATGATTAAAACAGCATATTCCATTTGCCTAAGACAATTTATTTCATATTGGCACATCAAAATATTGAAATACAAAGTTATCTTTACTCTGCCCTTTTTATTCACTGCTGCTGAACCCATACCATTGTTCAAATCCGGAAAAAATAAAACAAACTTGGCACGAAATACTTAAAACAAAGGCTCATCAATATTCTCCAATTTGTCAACATCTCAATTACAGCACTGGAAAAAATGTAAATTTCATGTGCTCTAAACACTGAGGGGTCTATTCTCCTGCCAATTCACATGCGTAACTCCCATCAGCATTAATGGGAGTTACACAAACCCATCAATAATAATAATACTTTGTACATATATTGTGCCTTTCATCTAAGGCTCTCAAAGTGCTCCAGGAACAAGGGGGCTGCTTCCTAGTCTTTACTCTGGGCAAAACCCACAATGAAATACAAAGCAGCTTTTGACTCAGCAGGTACAGAATTAGGGACCCCACGCCTTATTATCAAGCCCCATTTTATTACTGATGGGAATCTAGACACAAAGAGGGCTAGTTACTTCCCCAGAGACCCAGTGTGCACCCTAATTCTATCCCTGAAAAATAAAACAGACTTTTTTCTTCATTCTCATGTGACTAACAAGATAAACTCCATTTGGCTGCTTTTAGCCAAAGAAATCACAGTGAATGAAAGTCTGGTTCATATTTATGTAGTTTACTGCTAGGCATGTGCTGTGTGAAAGAGACAGTAAAGTCAGGTTTCTCATTTTATCAAGTTTGTTTCTTACAATATTTTAAAAATTTGATTTTCCCCCCTCCTTTTGGTTTGCTGTACAAACACGGAGGAGGAAAAGATGACCTTTCACCTGTGTAACTGTAGCTCTTTCCCTATCAAGTCATAAAATAATGAGATATTTTTAGGTTCCAAAGAAAAGGTTCATATGAATCATTTTAGTAGAAATATTTCCCAAATCATAAAGCAACATAAATGCATGTATTGTTTTATAGCATATGGCTATTAAAGTTTAATTTAAAATGTGTATGAAAACATTGTCTTTAGTACAATTCATCCCTATTTTTTTCTGTTTATCATAATTTGTTTTGAAACTGAATCGTTTTACAGTTTTCCATATGCCTGTTGTGCTAATAAATTCTGAATAAGCAAGAAAACTCTTTTCTAAACTAAAAATCTTGGTTCCCAATGAAACATTTTAATACATTTAATATGAAGAACATAAATTTCCTTCTTAGGCTTTCCATTAAACGTCAACCCTAAGATTTAACCTGGGATAAGCATATGTGATTTCAGTCAATATCTCTGTTGACTTTGCCCTGAAGCAGATAATTAATCTTTCCCATAGAAAGCTACTCTGGACAATTTGGTGGGACAAAATATCTTGAAAACATATTTAAAAGACTAATATGGGCACGAGTATGACAAAATATACTCAAATCTGACCTTTGAAATTTAGAATCTTTGGTAAAATACAGAATATCTTTCAACCTGTGTTTGGGAGCCACTGATGTAGTCAGCCAGGTAGCAAATTCTCCATGCCCAGAGAGTCTCCATTTTCCAGGAATCAAAACGGTTTTTTGTCCCTCACACTTTAATACAGTAAAATGACTGACTTCCTAGTACTCAAACACATAAGCTACCATGTCCATTCTTTAATCCCATGGAGATATGATTAAAGGAACAAAATCCTATGGGGATCAAATCCTTCAACATGGCATCAGTGGGTGTGGCTAACCACAACATAGAGGTTTGTGCGTACGGTTTTTAGCCAACTATATCGGTCTCAGTGCTTTTCTCTTCCCTAACAAAAACAAAAGCAAAAACAACAAGCCAGCAAAATTAACCCAAATGATAAAACTCTATGCCTTGGCCGTGGCCGCAACTGTTCAGCGTTCCAAACCCCAGGGTCGTCCTTCCCCGCCTCCCCTTCTCCCTGGCCCTCTCCTGCCATCTCACTGGCCATAACTCAACCAACCCAACTGAACCAGTCAGTTTTAAATTTCAGTTGGGACCTTGGTGACCTGTTAATGAATCTACAGAGAGGAGAAAAACTCACAGTGTTGAGTTATGCCTGGTGTTGCTAGCTGACTTGGAGTCAGAAATGCTTGAAGCGTTAACGTAATTGCAAGAATGTGAAAAATGAAGCGCTGGGCTCCTGAGCAAAGTGAAAGGTCAAAGCGAGCCTCACACACAACAAGTCTTTGGAAGATAGCCTCATTAGACCATTAAGTCTGCTTCTCCTTTCCCGTTCTCTTGTACCATGTTTAAGGTGTTTTGTTTTTATTAATAGATACATTTCCCCCTTTGTGGCACCATGATTTGGGGTGGTGGGAGGAGAGGAGTCTTAGAAAGCTTTTCAGATTTAACCACACTGAGAAGTCTTTCTCCAAGACATAGAAACACAATTAAAGCCACTGCATTAGATTCATTGAATTTATATACATTTCATCTTCAAAATTCTTTATAGTTTAGTTCTCTTACATACAACCAAAGTGATCTAATAAAAAACAGTACAGAAAGCTTAAATAGATACAGTTCACCAGTTCTTCCACAATTTACCATCTGACAGTATTCATTCTGTGTTAGTTGCAGCTTGCTTAAACCTAGATTCTAAGTTGGACCTATTCACAACTTAACAACATCCTAGAAGGGACACTTCTCTAAACTCTTCCAGAATACTAGGAATCCAAAATCTATGACCAGGAACTTGGAAATATAAAGGCACTCACTCTACATCAACCATCGTTTTTTAAATGGCATATATGACTACAGCTCAAGCTGTTAAACTGTCCTCCACTTGGAAGACTGTCTAATGCTTAAATATTGTGGCCATAAACACAGTCATAATAGAGATGAAATAGACCTAGGAGATCAGACACCATCTAATGTAAAATATTAAAAAGTAAAATCTATATACTTTCCTGGCCCACGTTCAATAATGCATCTTCTTTTAAATAATAATTTTAGCCATAGAAGAGTCAACCCTACCAATATATAATTGCTCTCTGTGCAATAGGTGAGCCTTAAATGGTAAAATTTATTCTAAATGACTCTAGGCTTTCTTGTCATCTGTAGTTGACGTCCCCCTTGCCTTCTAATTATTTGAATTTTTACAATTTGTGACAAAAGTCTCACCATGGCAGCTGAATAGAAATGGGGACAAATCTAAGAATTTCAAAATCCATCTTCCCAATACAATTCCATATAAAATTTGCATGGCACTTTGGAACTAATAAGAACAGATTTTTACATCATGTGTGCTTTACAGGCATCATTGCTTGATTATAGAAAACCCTTATAGTTGATTTACAAATAAAATATCCCATTTATAGTATAACTCAACCAACTGTATCACAGAAGCAAAGATCTGTCATTCTGTTTGCTTACACCCAGGAGTAAAGAGTAGATAACCAAATTTGTCAAAGAATTGGCAGAACAAATCGATTGTTATTGTAATGCTTGCTTAAAGATTAGACGACTCTTTTTTGTTTTGTTTTGTTTTTGGTGAGGAATGTAAGTTAAGGGAAGGAAATACTGTCTCCCTAAATAGCAGCCATTTATACTCCCTAACCTGCCACGCTCCTGTTTACAGTGAGGCTGATGTACCAATATAAAATACTGATGTTATTTCAGTCATGCCCACTTTCACAAGGAAAATCCTTGACTTTTTACCTTGCTCACTGCTGTTGTCTCCACTCTGGGACGCATGGCCCCCACTGGAGGGCCCCGGGGTGCCTGCTGAATGGGTGGAAGTTGCATCGTCGTGGTCTCGCCAAGATGCAGGATTCTGATGTCAGGAGGCCAAGGAATTTTTCCACAGTGACCATTTCAGCCATAAATGACGAACCAAGGGGAAAGGTGCAGAGAGAGGCAAAAAACATGTACATATTAGTATTTGTAGAACTAGGTATATACAGATGCCATGTTACAGTACGTTGTCTTTTCAGCAATAGGTACCAAAAGGAAAAAAGATGCACTAGAATCATGATGAAGTGATAGTCATGTCAGTGTACATATTTGTTACAACCAATTGAAACAGATGCCCTACAATGGATGCATTTTATTATATACAAATTATACGTCAATAAAGTGAATTTTTAAAGTTAGAAAAAAAAAGCCTTAAAAATCTAAAAGTTTGCTCTTTAATTAATTATGGCACGCTCTTCCAAGAAATAGGTCCCAATGCTCTTGGATACCAAACACTTCAGAATATTAACACATCTACAAAACTCAACAACTCCCTTAAAAATTCAGATTGGAGAATGTATGGGACAGCCCTTCACATCAAATGCATTGCCCTAAAAAGGCCTGAATTAACTCTCAAAATTATTGGCAACTGATTATATCAGTGACAAAGACAATAATATTAATCAATGCATCAATACCTTCCTTGCTGTTTAATGTGCACAAACGACAATCAGAAAATGAAACAGCTATGAACTGCGATCCACCTAATAAATTGGAGAGGACTTCCTTTAGAGCTGCATGGAAGGTTTAAAGTCACAGAGCAGTGCTTTTTCCTGAAAGAACTGCTCATTTTAAAGGACGTGTAAGGTAAGCCGAGAGTTATAGTTCATGCTACTTTGCTGAGTGTATTCTTCTCCTGTTCCTCCTCCCCTTTCCTGATCAGTCCCAATACCCTGCTGTCGCTTAAAGGAAAACAGGAATTCTAATGTACAGGAAGGACTTTATCAGCACCACATGAAGGCAGGCAAGAGATGGAATTTCCTCTGGCAGAAACAGAGAGTAGGAACAGCATGTGAAACAGACCAGCCTTAAGGTCAGAGTTGTACACTTGTCACCTGTATGCGATAACTTCGACTAAGCCCACAGATCTACTGGCAAGCAAATCTGTTGGGGGTGGGGGTAGGGGTGGGGGTGCAGTACTTTGAGAGCAAAATAAAAAGCCTCGTCAGTCCCTCAAAGTACACTATTTCTTACAAGAATTGGTTATTAAGGACTCAGACAGACTGACATGTCTATAGGCAACATGCTAACATCTCGACCACTTGAAGACAATCTTGCCATGCTGTCATTATACATATTTTATCCAGAAAAAAAGGTCAGTCTATCATTTTCTCAACCTCAACCCTATGATGTACAAATAGAACATAAAACTTCACCAAAATAAAGTCAAGAAACCAAAGAGAGAAAAAATAAGGAACTATTATCACTTGGAGCAGCAACAACAACAAAAATCTGTTTGCCTCTATAGATCTGTCTCAAACCACTGTAAGTTAACATTTAGCATTTTTGATAGATGGTGAAATGTCCCAAAGTTCTAGAGATTAATAACATCTCTATCGAATAATGCTGTTGGCACTGCTGTCAGGCAAGCCACAGATTCAAAGGCAAAACCTTAAGCAGAAACTTTGTGACTGTAAGTACTGCACATGTATATATCTCTCTAAAGTAAAGATACATTTTTGAAAGTATTGATAGATTTGGGAACAAAGTTGAACAGAATAAAACGAAAACCAAGGTTCTGCTGCCTGCATGAAGACAAAGTCATGCCTGTGATTTTCTTATCTAAGTTCGAAACTCTTCCAATAGTTTCTAGCTAAAAGCAAGCAGAATGCAGGGGCTCTTCAAGCTTTGCAGACTCTTCGAGTCAGCTGTTTGCCGGATAGTAATCAGATAAAGAGCTAGAAGAATTACAAGAAAAAAGAAAGAAAGAAAAAAACAATAGCATGGCATGAGGTTAGTCTTGCAACAACACTGGCTAGAGCCTTCTTTTAGAAACGGCAATAATAGTCACCTAAGCTAAACTTTTCAGTTAAACTTTGCATCACTAAAACAGCAAGTGATGTGAATTTTATGCACTGCATGCTTTTTATTAAGCTGGTGGCTATAAAAGCTCCTTACCCCTCAAGAAAATTACGATAATTAACTACTAACACCTCAACTATGTTTTAAGGCAAATGTTATCTAACAGCTATTTTATAATCATTCAAATGAAGCTCCAGCGAGTCTTTCTGTTTGGACATGAGAGTGATTTCAAGGGATCACTCAGAAGGACTTCTTGCAATGGAAAGCACTGTCTTGTCCTCATCAGTCAAACCTGTACTGAGTTTTAAAGTCAGGCCTCACAAGTTTACAACTCAGTTGATTTCCTTCGCTGGTGTTTTGGAGGAGGCAGTCTCTAAATTAAAGGGGTGAGAGATGAGCCACATAAGCAAATAATACTTTTAGAGCAGCTAGTTCCTCCAAATCAGCTGGGTCTTGGATTTTCAGCTCAGTCCTGAAGTTTGCTCAAGTTCACTTTCACTGTCTAACCCACCATGCCCCTATTTCTTCCCCCTTACCTTCCTCACATCCTCAAAGAGGCTGCCCTACAAGTGTCACAAGGTGCTTATCTCCATAGTAGATCTCCATAGATCTACTTTGCAAGTCTGACACAAACTAGTACCAGGATATTCATGTAACTTGGAAGTAGGAAAAACAGCTGAATCCCTCCGGGGTTTGAAAGTTGAAGAGTTACCCCCAAGTTGCCTGTATTCAGCTACACCACAGTGATGTGATCAAATACACATATAAATATTGATAATCTGGTCAATAAAAAGTGCTACCTCCTTGATCACAAAACACTGGGAGCAACATGGATAGCTACAATATAGTCCTTTACACATAAGATTGGTTTGTTCTTAGACTGAAGTATTTGTTTGTATCACAACTCCTTTCTTCTTCTTTCCCCTCCCTAGATAGTTTCCAAGTTTACATCCTTCAAGAATAACTGCTTGGCTTTCTGCCAAATTATATGCAGAAGTTTAGTGAATCTTGAAACCAAAGTGGCATATGAAAGCATGTAAAACACATGACGTACTTAGAAAAATAAAGAGAAATGCTCTCTGTGTATATGCGTGTGGGTGAGGAGTCAGGTAGGTGCATTCCACAATATATGTCCTGCTCTTCAGCCCCAGGTATCATGAAGACATTCGAGGGCAAGGAAAAGACATGTTTCTATTCTCAGGGGCTTTCATTAATTAGGAGTCAAATACAGTACTCTTCTGGCTCTTACGTAATTGCATTAAAGAGCAGTGTTAGCAGGAGAAAAGCAGTGAATACTGAGTGGAGCACAATGGAAGGAGATGGAAGATAGATACAAGAAGCTAGGTCTCCAGGGGCAGTATTTTCTATTTGCTGGGCTACAGACTCACAGCTGATAATGCAAGTTGTAATTAATATAAAAGCAGGAGACAAGATGGGGAGAGCTTGTAGTAGCGGGGCCACAAGAGATCACTCTGCACCTCTCCTCTGTTTCTCATTTACACACAGCTCTCCCTACAAAACACAATTCTGCCAGCGTTTCCTCCCTTGAAAGTTAAAAAAAAAAACTGATTTAGCACCATCATTGAATTTTACTAAATCTAGGAAAGAGCATAGAGCGGACAGGCATCTCTGGGCAGAAAAAGCAAATCCTCCATGCACCTCTTTTGTTGAGGCTGTAGAGATGGTGGACATTATAATGTTTTACAGCAATGTGGTACTTCTGGGGGAGACCTGCTGATAGGATACTATTTAATAATTCCCAGCGAACTGGTGGTATTTCCCTGTTGAAATGATTCCACCCAGCTCATGGTTCTTCCGTTGAAAAAGACAATGAAGTAAAATGTGTAAGTGTTTCTGAATAAATACAAAACTGAATGGGGAAGTAAAAAGTATTAGGTTTCCAGGAGTTAAAAAAAGAAGCCACACCACACACAAGTTCGACCTCAGATCATCTGAAACTCATCTTAGACTCCAGACGAAGAGGTGATGCAATGGATGTGGTGTAGGAGAAAGAATCCTAGATTGGAATTAAGACTCGAGGGTGCCACCTCCAACTGTCACATGACCTCAGGTGATGCACTTCATTTCCCTGGAACATGTTTCCTTTCTCTCTTTAAAATTAAGAAGTCAGACAAAATAATCCCTAAGGTCACTTCCACTTCTTCTTTCTATTATTAAAAAAATACTTTAAGCATTTGATTTTCTAGAACCCACAAAACTAAAACACAATATAGAACACCAAGCCCAAAGTAATACAAGAACTTGGAAAATACTGTAAAGTAATTCAGAATATGTGTTTGTAGGTAGAAAGTAAGAATAAACATCTATAAAGATATTTAATCAGCACATGGAGCATGCAAAACTAATTTGACTAGAGATGTTCAAATGACAAAGTCAAGATATGCTCGCATCAGTACACATAATTAATGTAACTTACAGATTTCCTATGACTTTAAGATGTTTTCATATCTTAACAGTTAACATTGTGCGAAAATCATTTTTAAAAATAAGAGGAAGACTCCTATCATGAGGTAGTCAAACCTACAAAAGTTCAAGACGTTAACTGTGCAATTTGAAAAAAATGTTGGAATTTCAATTTCGTTATTCCAAAGTTGACATAAGAACTCAGGAGAACTGTGTGTGCTTTCAGAAGGTGGACTCACTCTTTAAAAATGTAAATAGAACCGGGGTCTTTCCCTCATCTCCCTGCTTCCCCCCTCTATTAAGCTTTGAGAATTAATACGTGAGCAACTCTCATGGAAATGGCAAACACTCTTTGCAAATGATTCCTCCTCTGGTGGAGCAACTTTTAGAGAAGATAGAAATTTCTTATACTATTAGTGTACTATCATGTTATAAAATATCTCCTGTAATTTTGAAATGGAATATTGCATAGAATGTTAAGCCTGAAAAAAAAACGAGAAAATGAATTTTTAAAATATCAAACTTTTCATCTGATTGTGGATATCTGTTGTTGTCAAGTGCACTTTTGTTTAATTTTATCTCATTGCAGTTACTCTGAAAGCATACTCCAACCGCACAACCTACATGATTTCACTAACATAATTATTCTCGATGGGAAATTAACAGAAAAGCCATCAACCAGCAGAAACTACACAACAACAGAAAACTCATGCCCCTGGCCCCTGGCCAGGTCTCCTTGAGTTGGTGGACACGGCTCAGAGGTGCGACCTTCCTGAAACAGGTCCCCCAAGAACTTGGATAACATACCGTGAGGTCTAACCTTACACCAGAACATAAGAAATTATCTGATAAAATAAATCATTCATATTATTAATGTTATTTTCACATCCCAATGTCTCCTCTTTTATATTCTATAGACCAATCACTTAGACTGCTCTCTCTCCTCACTGCCCATTCCCTGCTGATTTTTCAGACACTTGCCTGAATTCTGTCAGGAACAAGGTTCTGGGGATTCTCCCCTTTGACTTGACTCAATTTTTAAAAACTGTGTAGACATAAATAAATTTGACATATTCAGAGCTATGAAAGAAAACAACAGCATATCTTCTCTTAAATTACAGCCTTCAAAATAAAAATTTAAATAATTTTTCTTTTATTACTCAGCTTATCAGAGCCAGTCAATTTTTAGGTACCTGCCATTAATTTTTAGTAGATACAATTTTATTTTCTTCCCTATATTTAATTCATCCAAAAAACAAATACAATGCAATTTCTTAAGCACATTATAGAAATAACTATATAACTACGCACCTTCAGGCCAATAGAGCTTAGGTCAGAGAATGTATTTCAAAAACAAATATAATTCATTTATCTAAACTTGATCTAAAGATACGTAGTATCTTTATATGTAAATAGAAAGATATATTTCATTTGTCTGCACTCGATCTAGACTTGACATAAAATTATGTAAAGTAGATAATGTGTACATCACCTATTATTAGAGAAACAATCCAGACTAGGAAAAGCGTGATCATGGCATAACAGTTTTCAAGTTGAAACTTTTTTTTTTCAAGAATTGGTTTCTTGACAAGTTTATTTTAAAAAATAAATAAATTTGAATGTCTAGGAAACTTAACAAGAACTGCACATGGAAAATGGAGTTCTATTTCTTTTCACCATTATATTTTTCTCCCCAATATTCCAAAGAATACTATAACCGTTACAGGTAGCTGTTTCCTACCTATAACAATTACTCTTATATGATAATAAAAGTATAAGATGAAATCTTTATAATATTAAAAATATTAGCAAGCATTCACTATGAATCTCCTAAACATGATAAAATTGTAGCCCATGTTGCAACTTTTATTTTCTATTCAATTCCAAACTTTTTTATTAGTATGCCCATCATGTAAGTGTCAATGAACGAACAAATGAATTTAATGTATGGAAGGTAAGACATTATGGCTGTCTTCCATTCATGCATCTATGTTACATCAAATTATTTATAGAATATTATAGAATGTGAAATCAACATGACAACAACCTTGTTCACTAGGCAAGAGTATGTAAAACTCATTTTTAAAAGTTGGCCTCGAATACTTGCTTTTGAGATATTTATATCAATTAATTTTATATATTTCTATTTTTTAAAATTTTAATAAGAAAAATCAAAAGCTATTTTGGTGCCTAATACTTTGCTCCTGACACTTCTGTCTTTGCTTCCCACTACTCAGAATCACATACTGACTCTTTCTTTTCTCTTTCATTCTCTCTCTCCCTGCTTGCTCCTTCCTTAAACACACACACACACACACACACCCTCACACAAAGTAGCTTGATACCACTTAATAAGGATAGAGGTGTATGTGTTTTGGGGGTGTCAAACAGCTGTCACAAACTGTCACCTCCAGAAGAGAAACCTTGGCACACAACAAATTAAACTACACTTCTTTTTTAGCTGTCATTATTCATAGCCAATAAGTTGAAATGTTCTCAGCATTTCATGTGCAAATAAAACCACGAGGAAGCCAGTAGATCAGAATAGTGGGCCAGCAGATAAAAAAGAGAAAACAACACGCTGTCTCGGTCCTTCAGAAGTGGCTCATCATCACCCCTGCACCAGCAAGCACCAAATGAGATCCAGCCTGGGGCAATGTATTAAATATGCATATCAAAGCAAATGAAAAAGTAAACCTGGAGATTCAAATTGGATACATTTACATGCTGAAAATGTCCCACTCATACGACTTTTCAGGTAGTGGGTCTGAGGAGGCATGTTCACTTTTTTGTGGCTGGGGGGAGTTGAGGGAGGAGGAATAGCCTGCAGAAGAGGCTGAACATAAGAGGATCACTCTGTAGGGGAAGACTTGGGAAAGAATACATTCCGTACACTTAAGGTGTCAAAGTACCAAAAAGGGTAAAAAAAAAAAAAAAACTCTCCAAGGTTTTCTCTCATCTCCTACATAAAATTCAAATCTGTGGGAAACTTCACCATTTCCCACTCGGATTGCTGGTGGAACAAATTATTGCTTCCTTTGCAAACAAATAGCAGGGGGGCTAAAGTAAAAATGTTATAGTTCAGACTCTAGGAAATAAAAGGCTTTAAATTATGATGCCCAATGAGGTGGTAAGCCCTCATGGGTTCAAAATAAATCAGTTGTCATATTTACTTGATTGGGGGCCTCTAAGAGAGGCAACAAATGTTACAGTTGATTCTTTTATTCAAAGATGATGACTGTTGCATTATTAAAGCACTATCTTCTTAGGTATAACTTCTTTCCTGAGTATAATTTAATATTCCAAATAGTACCATAAACTGGCATTGTTGATCAGCCAATTCTATAAACAGCCTAGTCTATCCTATCTCTTCTATATAAACATCAGCATGCTCTAGCTCCATATACCCACTTGAAAAAACAATTCCAAGAAACTATTCTAGAAAACCAAGTAGTCAAGACCCCTATAAATGACATGAGAAAAGCTTTTGCTGCAGAAAACTGTGAAGTTTTCATCCTACAAACCATGTAACTAGATGCCTTCCCAGTCCCCCCAATAGCGCAAAATGCACATGAATTTAGAAACAGGAAGCAATGAAAACAAACAAGTAAATGACAACAACAAATACTTCGAAGGCAGTGTCATGCCCTGTCGACCACAACCACACAGCATATAGCTACATATCAGCAAATAAACTTGCCATAGCTGCTTGTTGCACCCACTTGATTTCAGTGAATATACTTAATATACAAAAGAGCTCCCTAACATCTCCCTCCCAGTGATGGAAAAAGCCAAGAATAAAGACAGGCATGGGAGCCTTCAACACCACAGTATTTATTCTGTCTCAGAACTGGACATCGGGACTGACGTTTTCTTTTTTTTTAATAGAAACTTCTGTCCTTAGGCTATATGGCTTTCCATAGAGCACAAAGGCTACTCATTAAAATCTGTGACTGTATATTTTCAAAACTTTTGGAGAAGGAAGGGGAGAAACTTATTCTCAAGGTATCTCAACTCATTCCTCTTACCACCTAGGAGTGGGGGGTGATGGTGGTGATACCAACCACCTTCAAGCCTTGACGCCCATTTAACTCCACAGAGTGCTAAATTAATATTTCAGCCATCAAGTTAGCAGACTATAGCCTGTATCATTCAGGTTGTGAGTTCAATTGACTGTAATCTATGGACACCCTGTCCCCCACCCCCAGGCTTGAGTTCCTATAAATAAACTGCTGTTCACACCCACTCTTTAACCTCTCCACTCTTGCCTTTCCTACCAGCTGCAATCTTTCTTCTCTTTGCTTCTTTTTCAAATTTTCAGTCTCACTACATATGCCTTTTTTTTTTTTTAAGCATCAGACTCACTAGATCAGTTCCAAAATAGGATTAAAAACAGAGAGAATAGAAATCTCCGTTCCCGGCCTGACACACATGGGTCCCTCCTTACTATACTCTCCGTTCTCATTCACCAACTCTTTTAAGTGTTAAAATTCAACCACTAACCTATGTTTACTCAATCACAATTCCCTTCAGCTTTCTGTAATACATTGTTAATATTTGTTTCATCAAGGTTACTGTCTTTTATTACCAAGATGCTTCAGGCACTTGGCATTAAGTTCATACACTGACAATAAGTTTCTATACAGCATAAGCTCAGAAAACTAGAATGGGTTCACTCCTTTTATTTCAAATGCAATGCAAGATTTACAATAATTCTCAGAATTGCCATCTCTGCGAGAAACTGAGAAATCAGTCCTTGCTCCCCAATTCTCTCCCATCCTGTCCAGTAAACTTTCCTGCCTCCTTCTCTCCCTGCTGCACTGATTACAGAATTGAGAAAGCATAAAAAGGCAGCGGTCACCGTATCAAGCAGACAATTTGCTAACACTCAAGTTACCAAATCCAGGAAACTTTACACATTAGAAGCACAAATCACTCTATTAACTTGCTGTTTGTTTGTTTTTTTTTTTTAATTCTCAACATAAATAAGGAAGGGGTCCAAGAAAAGGGAAATACAGATGAAAGGTGTGGAAGAAGTAGTGAGAAAGGGAGGAAAAGACTCCCAGAGAGACCAAATTTTTTATTTTAAAAAGGAAACCTCAGTCAGTGGAGCTAGAGGTTGCAACAAAATTTTCAAAACTGCTGTGCCCAGTGGTCTTAAAAGAATGCCAAAAGCTCACAGACTTACATGGTCAGCGAGATTTGTGGAGGAGCCTGAAAGTTCTTCGTGATCCGACTTGGAGCTGCCGTCTCTTTCATCAATGACGAGGTCTATAGGCATCTTCCCCTTCAAACAGCTAATGTACCGGTGGCAGAAGTTATCACACAGTTCATGGACCTAGAAGGAGGTCATGATGGAGGGTTCAGCTTGTGTTGTTGTTGTTGTTGTCATGGTTTTGTTTCATTTTTTTAAGGGGAAAAAGTACCAGGTTGCAAGGTTACATTTGGAAAGAGCAACAGTGCCATGTCTTCCAAACTAACTCTAATTAATGGGTGTAATAGTTGAAGGCAAGGAAACAATAGAGCAATTGTTGTAGCAGATATTATTCTCGAGAGACTTCCCTGAGCAACAAGTTACAATAAAGGGAACAGAAACAGGACTGGAAATAACTGGGTTCAGGTTGGGACTCCTTGGGGGGAAAATCCGATTTGATGATAACATCAAAACGTAAGGATGCAGGAACTGGGAACAGCATTAGCATTTGCGATTCAATAAGCTAGGAATTTTGTATGTTTTCAGGAGAAAATGATTGAGCTGCAGAGCTATGTAAAGACACCCTAGCCAGAATGATTCCCTCTGCTAGCACCTAATGCATGCCCTGGGCCTAATAGAGATGCAAGCAGGCTGAATGTCCAGTAACACAAATGGTTTGCTGCATTTCAAAATAATCCTCAATGCCTGGGGGAAAATAAAGGAGGGTAGGGGAGGCGGCTACTTTAAAAGGCAGGGTTGTCTTAATTCACCCATCCTCCGAGCCCCTGGGTTTGAAGAGCAATTTGAGGGAAAGACTAGGTAACAAGTTGCTCAAAATCTCTCCAGGTGCTCAGACTGGAGGTTTGTTAAAAACACTCCCAACTCCACCAGGAGAGGGAAGTGACTAAATCAAAGTGGGGAGTGTCGTTTCCTGCTTACCTTTTCTAACTCCAAAAGGTGAAACCTTAGTACTTGTATTGCTTGTATCATCTGGAAGAAAAGTTTTTAGAGTGTGGAGTTAAGGCTCTGTGACTGCTGCCACTCGGAAATTCCTAGTGAGGGGGATGGTGAGGGGATTGGGTTGGGAGAAGACGCAGACAAGTGGCCAGGCAAAACCCACACATCAAGAAATCGTCAGGAAAACCAAGTGATTACTGATCATCTCTGCCTCATTGGCTACGGGGTGGAAATCTGACTCAACCTATGCCAAGGCATTTAGTACCTATGCTCCTCACGTGTACTGAGCTATCTGCAAGGGCTGCCTTCCTAAGGACAGGCCTTTCTCCTCCTGAGTCCTGTTTAACTGTCCCCTCTCTCGACCTCAGGCCAACTTAAAAAAAAAAAGAAGAAAAAGAAAAAGAAGAGAGAAAGAAAGGAAGAAAAAAAGTCGTTTCTCTAGAGAGAGAAAGCTTTTTAGAACAGCACACCCTGCGAAATCCCTCCTTACTAAAGAAGGAAATACTCCAGATGAATGGCGAGGCAGGGCCTTTGAAAGCGGATTTAAGTACTTTTAATATTGAAATTGTGCAAATTAGCAAAAGAATCGCACCTAAAAGTGGCCTGCGCTGGTCTGCCCCTCGCCCCCCTTCCCCGCCCACCTCCCGGCCCGCCCTCCGCCGCGCAGGCGGTTACTTCCTTCGGGTAAGCTGCCCCGGGCTCGGCCGCCTGCCCCGGCAAACAGAGGAAATAACTCACTTCTCGTCGCCTAGCTCCCGGGGCCGAGACCCGGGGCGCATCCCCTGCTCTCGCGCTCGGCGCCGCGTCCCCGCTCGCTGCCTCCCAGGGGCTCCGCGCGCCCTGACGTCCAACCCACCCCTCACTGCCAGCTCCCCGGCGGGGGCGCTAAGCTGTTCCCTTCCTCCCCATCGCTCTGGAGCTTCAAAAGGAGGGCTCTGCTCAAACTCCCCGGAGCTCCGTGGGGGAAAAGCGGGTGCTTCTGGGCAGGGGAGGGGGCCCAGGTTGGGGACAGGCGAGCCACAGTGAGCCTTACCAAATTGTCCAGCTCTGGATTTGAGGAAAAAAGTGGCTTTTCGGCGCGAACCTATAGGAAGCAGGGGAAAGTCAGCATGAATTATCACTCCATTTTAAAAGGAAAAAAACCCTTGTCACCGACTAAATTGTCGTGTGCGAGTGGGGATGGCGGAGGGGCAGTGGCTGAGAAAAGAGGCGCTTTGGTAAAATACATGGAAAAAAACAAACAAACAAACCCAGTAGGGACGGTTGAAAAGGAATCTGGACCTTCGGATCCTGGCCCCATGAAGGGGTACCTGGAACCGCCGAGCTGGAGCCGAGATCTCAGGGCGGTTCTCTGGGCCCGGGTACCCGCTTATCCTGCTGTCCACGGGGCTGGGTTTTGCAGCCTCTCTCACCTCCGCGCCGGCGCCGACAGCCCCGAGAGGCGCCCAGCTTCCTTCCCTCCCGGGCACTCTCGGGGGCCCTCAAAGCCCCTATCCCCAATTCTTGTTCAAGTAGCTGCAGGCGGGGGAAAAGGCCAAGCCCCAGATTAGGAGCAGGTCAACTTTAATTCGAGGGTCGAGCCCCTGTATTCCTGGCTGGGGGGAAAAACAAACACCCATATTTATCTCCTCTTCCAATTCGCCTCCAGGCTCAAGGATGGGGAGGAGGCGCAGAGCGCGGACTGGGCCGGAGGTACAGATCGGGTGTCCCAGCCTCTTCCTCCTCTTTCAAGCAAAGCTCGAGGAAAGGGGAGGGGGGGGAGTGGGGGCTGCAGGAGGGCTAGTGGGTCAAGAAGGTTGGACCTGCTTGGCGAAGACCGCGATGTCCTCGTTGAAAGAGTCGGAGGAGCAGACGTCTCCGCCGGCCACTCCGGGTTCCCGCGGAGTGCAGGTCGCCAGCTCGCACTTCTCAAAGACCAGAGCTAACAGAGGAAACAACGGGTGCCTAACGGGCAGCGCCACGCAGAGACACACACACGGAGACGGGGTGCAGAGGGGAAGGAGCAAGAACTGTAATCAACAAGTTTGGAGGGTTCGGATTCCTTCCTTACTACCACAGACACGCATCACACTTTACAGTCCTTCCTTCAGGCAGCCGAGCCTGGGCCAGAAACAGAAAGGAGAACCGGCCGGGCCCTTTCCCTCAGCTCAGGACTCCCTCAGATGTGGTGGGAGAGGCCCCTGGCCACTTTTAGCCCTCCGAGTATAAACAGCCTCGGTTCGAACGTAAGGAAGCATCCAGTAAGCTGAGGCAGTCTGGAGCCCGGAATTGAACCAGACCCACTCCCCACTCTACAAAGGCCGTCCAACCAACCCCTGAGACCCAGCCCTGACCTCCCAAGAGAGGAACAGTCGGTGAAATCCAAGACTGCTTTAACTTCTGCACAGGGGAAGTCATAGGAGGCCCAAGGCTCACCTACAACCACCGCCTCCCTCACCAGTGATGTTTCCTCAATCTAACCTCTCCACCCCCTCGCCTTATGAACTTGTTTGGTCCACTTCTAGTAAAAGCCTGGATGTGGGGGCCAGTTACATGAGGTACACGCAGAAGAGCTTCCTTCCCAAGACCACACTTCTCCAGCAGGCAAAAATAAATAAATCGAGTGTTATAACTTGGAAGTGAGCGTGTGCGTCTGCCCTTTGTGTTCCTCCGGGCGGTTTAGCTACACTTTGGGATGCTGGCGGCCTCTTGCTTCAGGCACAGTTGCTGTTTACTGACTGTCCCCTCCCCTCCGCATCCCACAGCCTTCCCTCACCTACCCTCCGCTGGGACAGCCCGAGTGGTACATGCTGGGCCCGCGCAATCCCAGCCCTCCCTGAGTTCTCTCAGAATTTAAAATAATTTCCAGCCATCTCCCTCACTCCCCTCAAGAGCGGCTCTGTGCAAGCAGCAGTCCCTTCCACCCCGCTGCACTTCAAGGTCTGCCCCCTTTATTTACAGAGAATTAAGAAGAGGGTGATTAGGACTTCCTGGCCGGCCGTAGCAGCCCTGATCCCAGCTCAAGCTGCATTTAGTGACTCCCGGACTCTCGATAGGAAACAGAAAAGAAAAAAAAAAGTTGCTCCTCATGGGCAGGAAACTTTCTCCTTCTTCAGGGCCTCTGTTAGGGGGCCCAGCTCTGCGTCCTTTGGCCAGGAATCCCGTCCTTGGGGAGAAGGCCCTGGCCAGATTGTGAGGACTCAGTCACTCCCGGCTATGGGGTCCAGAGTGGCGGGGCCTTGAGGGTAGACGAAGCCAAATCTTCCCGGGACTCATAGTCAAGGGGCAGAAGAGCAGCGCCCCCTCCCCCCTCCGCCCCCTGCACTGTCCTTTCCTATGGCAAACGGTTCTCGCCCCCCACCCTAAGAAGCAGTGACTCCCCACTTAGTCGGCCAACCCCTCATCCCCCACAGAGACAAACACACACTCGCACTCACACTCACACCGTCCGCTGGGTCGGGAGGGGGTGGGGGCTGGTTTACCCATAGATCGCGTCCTTGTCCCGCTTCAAGGCGTCGTTGACAGCGGATCCCATACTGGCCGGCATGACATTGGGGTGCGGGGCGTGAGCGCCGTAGTGCTGCGTGGCGTGAAGCGGCGGCCCGTGGTTCAGGTGGTGAACCGGAGGGATCGGCCGCGGCGCGTGAGGGTCTCCGTACATGGAAGCAGGCACCCCTACTCCGTCCATCCCGCCGTAATGGGGCAGCTCATCGTACTGTCAGAACCCGGCAGAGGGGCGGGGGGCGCGGGAGGTGAGACAGAGCCAGGGGAGCCGAGGGAGGAGAGGAAAAGAAGCAGGGAGCAGAGAGCGAGCAAAGAAGTGGGGAAGGAATAGAGAGACGAGAGGGGGAGAAAGCCAAGGGAAAAAGAGAGAGGAGGAGGGGGCGGGAGTGGGAGGCAGGAGAAAAAGAGAGAGGAAAATACAAATAAAAACAAAGTCAGGAAGAAGTACCCAGCGCGAGTTGAGCACACAGAAACCAAACCAGCCGAAACAACGGAGTTGAAAGTTGGGAGGGTGGGTGTTTTTAAATTAAAAAAAAAAAGAAAAGAAAAAGTATGAACCCAGAGCAGCGTTGAGAGCAGGGAGAGGGGGCGGTGAGGCCGGGGACCGAGGGGCGCCGGGAGGTCCCGCTCGGGCCGGAGGCAGCAGAACCGTAGCGAGCCAACCGAGGGAGAAGTGGAGTTAGTGAGAGGAGGAAGCCCCGGTTCCCACCCCTAACCCCCCTTCGTCTCCTCCAGAGGATCCAATAAATCAAAAGGCGAAATGAAACAAAATAAAGAGAAGAAAAACGCTAATAATCAGGACGAGAACGCCGAGGACGAGGGAAGACTGGGGCCAGTGCCTCCCCCGGGGCAGGGAGCGGAGGGTGGGGGTGGGGGTGGGGGGAATAACGTGAAAGTTACCAGAAACATTATTTAGCAGCGGATTCCCTGCGTCCTTGTCAATTTCAGAGACAAAACAAGCAGCCCAGGCTAGTCTAGGCGGCGGCGCAGCGGCTGCGGCAGCGCGGCCCCAGCGGCGGCCCCGGCGGCGGCGGCGGCTCCTACGCAGCCGGTGCCCGCCCCGAGCCGCGGGAGCAGCGGCAGCAGCGGCGCAGCAGCGGCAGCGGCGGCAGCAGGAGAACCGGGGGAATCGCGCTGCTGGGGTAAAAGCTGGAGCGAGGCGAAAGCGTGTAACAATTGCACTCGCACACACACACACCACTCACACGCACTCGCCGCCCGCCCGCTCGCACAGCGCTGAAACACGCGCGCCCAGACACGCACACACGCACGCACACACACTCGCACACACGCAGAGGCACGGGGGGGAAAAGAAGCCGATGAATAATTTTGCTGCTATTTTTTTAAAATACTGGCCGCCATCATCAAGCAGCGAGCAGCAGCAGCGTTGAAGGGAGAGGAGGCACCGGGACAGGCCCCTCTTAGGAGAGGATTTATATCTAGGTAAGTGTTGGAGATTTAAACCTACCCTTTGCGCCATCAGTCTGCGCTCCAATAAACTCCTGGATGTGTCGTATATTTAATATCCCAGTCCGGATAAGAAAGTGATCTAGGCTGAAGATTCCTGTTTTTTTTTTTTTTTTTTTTTTCCAAACCAAGGAGACTTCTCCCAATTTTCCAATGTTATTTTTAGGGGGAAAAAAAAAAGCCCAGGCAAGACAACGAAGAGTTTTTTTTTTTCCTGTGATATTTCTTCTTTTTCTCTTTTTTCCTCTTCTTCCTCCTCCTCCTGATCTTCCTCCTCCTCCTCCACCTCCTCCTCCTCCCCCCTCCCCTCCTCCTCCTCTTCGGTCCTCCTTTCCCCCTCTTTCTCTTCTCTTCCCCTCAGTTGGAAAAAAAAAAAAAAGAAAAAGAAGAAGAAAAAGAAGAAAAAAAAATTTGTTAAGCCCCCGAACTGAAGGTTACGAGCGGCCCGTCAGCAGCCCACATGTAACCGAACTGTCGTGTTTCATGGCTTTTTGCCACTCCAGCTGTCAATCAAAGCCCGGAATGTCAAGGTAGTGAATGAATGATGGTTGATGATGATGAAGAGGAGGAATCTTTCAGACCCGTTTTTTTCTTCCAGTAAAACTCCGCGAGGGGTTTCTGCTTCTTGTATTTTTTCCTCCCCCTCCCCCCTCTTTTAGCTTTGCCCCCGCTGTATCTATAATATGATCCTCTCTCTTTAAAGTATCGTTCAAAGAAAGCAGGAGGGGAAAAATCAAGAAAAAAAACGAATAGTTTGCAAAAATTGGACTTCCTCCCCCCCTTTCTTGGTAGGTATTTTGTCTCTCCCTCTCTCTCTTTCTCGCTCGCTCGCTCGCTCTCACTCGCGCTCGCTCTCTCGCGCTCGCTCTCTCTCGCTCTCTTTCTCTCTCTGGGAGATGAGTGAGTGTCAGTAGGTGTTGGCAGGTTGGCTGCTGCCTGGCTTATAGAAGAGCCTCAGTTTGGCGGCGCGGGTCGGCGGCGGGAGAACGAAATGACGGAACCCGGAAGTCGTGGTGGCCATAGCCCGTCGTACGGCGGAGACACATCCCGGGAGTGGGGAGCGGGAGCGAGGAGGAGCGCGCCGCGCGGAGCCTCTGATATGCAGCGAGTGCGATCGGACGGCCCCGGTTGGGGGGGCGGGGGAGGCGGGGGGCGGAAGGGGGAGGGGAGGCAGGAGCCCAGCAGACCCGAGCAAATCAGCGAGGCTGCTCCTCCGCGGGGATGGCGCGGGGGGCGGAGGGGAGGGAGGAAGAGGAGTGTGTGTATATGTGTGTGTGTGCGCGTTTGTGTGTGTGAGCTTGTGTGTGCGCGCGCGCGCGCGCACGTGAGGAAAGAGGGAGGGAAAGAGAGAAAGAGAATGAAGAAGACAGGGAGAGCGCAGAGAGGAAAACTGCAGAAAACCACAGGGAAAGTACGGTACAGCTTCAGATTTTTTATTTTTTTCTCTAAAACTTCTAGTTCATTTCCCCATCACTCCCGGCTCCTCCCTAACGGGGTCGTGTCGGGGACGTTTGGCATGGCGCTCCTGCTTTTGTTCCTTTTAATTCCGCGGCCCCCTACTCCTCTACCAGCCGACTGTCGCGCCCCGAAGGCTTTCTGCTAACACTCAGAGGCAGCAGGATCTGGAGACCGTACCAACGCCCGGCCAGAGTTTTGTTTTTGTTTTTAAGTGGTACTTTCTTCCCTGTGCAGAGCCAGGACCCTTGTTGTCAACATTCATTTTTTTTACTAGGACAAGAAGAAACCAGCTTAACTCAAAGAGCACTCCCTCCAAGCTGTGCGGACGAGGGCCACCACGGAGAGTCTTTGGGGGCCGCAGAGGAATCTGGAGGGAGGAAGTGGGGAGAGAGTCTTTTGGGAACTTGATGTTGTCTGATGTTGCCAATGGGTGCGTGTGTGTGTGTTGTGGGTGTGTGTATGTGTACACGCGCGCCCGACTGGTGTGCGACTCCGGAGTGGATCTCACTTAGAGCTGGGAAGCATGGGAGCGAGCGGGAGAGAGAGGGGGAGAGAGAAAGAGAAAAAAGATGCCTAGCGTGGAGGATTGGCCCGCACTCCCGGACCAGCTTTGTTGCGGTCGCCCGGGGCGCGGAGGCCAGGGCGAGGTACCGCTGGCTAATGGCTGTGTTAATTACAACGGGCAACGTAGGGCGATCTGGAAGATGGGGCCAATTCCGAATGAACTTTTCCGAAAATGAAAAGAATCTGTATGTGTGTGGGGAAGGTAGCTATCCCACACGGTTTGCGTAGAAAGTAGTTCTAGCTGGTGTCTCTCCGAATCCCTGGCTGGAGCTGCTCCCAGCCTCACCTCCGCGCCGCGGGTATCCCGGCGGCTGCGTGTCAATCACTGGGAGCCCCGAGCTGGGGGCGGAGCTACGGTCTCCCCGCGCGCTCCGCTCTACATCCTCCGCCGTCCTCTGGCTCCAGGCAGCCCAGCAGCCAGGCCCTGAGCTCGGAGCGCGCCCTCTCTCCCCAACTCCTCGCTCTCGCCGTGGTTCATGATCCTAGAGAATTGAAAACAGACTGTTCCTCAACAGCTGCCTCCTACTCCAACTTTGAACCCATTCTGGAGAATAGAAAGTAGCGTATCCTCTGCGCTGGGCTTTGACCGACTTCCCGAGAGATGGGGGGTGGGGAGGGGAGGAGAGCGCAAGGAGAATAAAGGAATAAAGTAGTGTGTGTGTCACACAAGAGAGAGAGAAAATGAGAGAGAATGAGAATATGAGAGGGAGAGAGTGAGAAAAGGCTGATAGGCTTTTCCTTTTTAAAGTCCCCCTTATATCTTCTCTGCTTCACTGTAAGCTTTCGGGCAACTCAACTGAGCTTAGATAGCAGCCTGCAGAGACTCCAAGCGGAGTCGGAGAAATTTGGCCCGATTTTAATAGGGTTGGGGAATGAGCTCGGGAGGTCAATAAAACCCTCCAAAAATGATGAATGATTGAGCACCTGTGATGATGATAGTGATTACTGGAGCAATTAAACAGTTTGATTAAATGAGCCATCATAACAATGATGTCTGCGGGAAATCGGCCCTCACATATAAAAGAAAGATAGTGCGGAGGGGCTTGCAGAGGCGAGGGTAGGGCGACGTCAGGAAGTGGGGCCGTGGATCGCGCAGTATTTGCCCGCGGTGGCCACAGCGAGGATAGCCGGGCGCGCGGAGCCGCGGGATGAGAGTCTAGCCCAGGTTTCCAGTAACTCGTAAGCCAGGCTTCAAGCCGGTAAGAGCAGACTGGTGAGAAACCTGAACGTTGGGAGGAGGGTCCTTCCCCATCCACCTCCTCATTTTGTCTTCCCAGAAGAACTGCAAGATTAAAAGCATCCTTCGTATTTGTTGCTGAGTTGCTCATGGACATATAAGGAAAGGTGAGTAAAAAAAAAGAAGATGCAAAAGAGAAGAAAAAGTTGACCTCCAGAATTTTATTAACAAGAGGTAGTTGTTCGAATTCGGTTAATCCGAGGCGGGAAGATGACCGAGAAAGAAAAAAATCAAACTGGTCTCGCTACGGAGCATTTTCGACTTAGCAGAGGTCTTTATGTTGGTGGATCCACGGTCCCAGTGCAGCGCCGCTAGCTGAGAAGTTTGTACTCAGTTTTTAAGTTTTTAACTCTTCTAACTGTTCCTGTTATCAATATTGCATATTTGTCGCCAGTAGGGTTATTATTGTTCTAAGTGTCCTATATAGTAAGCAATGAGGCGCCAATTACTTTTCTTTTTTAAAGGATTTCAATTTCCTTGAAAATGTTGATTTTGTACAAATCAACTTGGAACCGAACCTCTGCATCGCAGTTTAAACATTCGAAGTTGCTATCTTCTTCTCTTACCATTACATTTTTTTTTCTTATTGTGAAGTGAGTAGCATTCCTACAGCCTTTATTTAGAAAAATTTCACGAAGATTTTTTAAAAAGTGTTTCTTCCACGGCAGTGCATCGAGTAAAAACAATTCAGACCAATTGATGGTTTCTATATTTTCAAACAGTTGTTGAGCTAATAATGGGTTGATTATTCCGTGATCATCTTGAGTTTTACAAAAGAAAAAAGTTTGAATTCTTTTTTCATGTGTTTTCATCCTTTGGGCGACGCGGAAGGCATTTTAATCTGAACTTCTTTCTTCCTTTCTCTCCCTGTCTCTCTCTTTTGCTCTGATATTCTGTAACTACTTTCGAATTTTATTGAATACATTAAAGCAAGTAATTAGGACAATCTGGTCAGAGGTGGGAGGGAGAGAGAAATAGAACATTTTGAGATACTGTTAAGGAAAAAACCAACCAATCATCCTTAACTCCAAAGACATTAGTTAAGAAGTGTGAGAATGTTAAAAGTGAAGTCTTCCAGGAGGAAAATCTGTGTCATTTAAAATTTTACCAGTTTCTTAAAGGGAGAATCCCGAATTTCATGCGACTAAAGAGATTTCACTTACCTAGTTGCACGTAATTATGAAACTGTTAGTTTAAAATAGCATCGCAGTGCAGTCAGTTACACACAAGATCAAGTTGGAGGTGATTCACGATGTCCATTCTTGGTCAATCTGATGAATTCAAAGGACGATTACTTTTAATCACCAACTTGCTGATGTTTTATTAATAGAACTGAAGAACATTTAAGAACTTCATGGTCTCCCCTAACTCCCAGTTTTGCAGTCCCATTGAAACTACTCAAAAGCAGTAGAGTACGCAGGCTTTCTGGTTTCTAGTCCGGGATAGTATCTTGCTGATGCTCCGTTCTCAGCCTCCGAAACCCTTCCGGGACTTCGAGGCTCATCTGCTCTGCCACGTTTGGGGTAAAGGAAAAGTAGGTGGGGCAGGGCCGGGAGACGGGCGTGAGACGGGGGTCGCAGGAGGCGGCACACACCTCCGTCAATAGTCAGCCCCTTTTGCTCAGGCTGGAAATGGTTTTAACAGGCGGTAAAATTTCATCTTGCGGTGTCAAATTGGGGTCATTTTGGGGTTAGAGTTCTTAGTGTCCGAGAGGAGCTGTCCAGCTGCGTGGGGACTCATTAACTGCAAAAGATCTGTTTCAGTAAAAACAATTCAAAGACAATCAGAAGGCTGAAGACCTTCTACAAATCGCATGCCCCAGAACAAATATGGATGCTGAAGTCTATTTCTTCAGAATCCCAAATCGGCTACTGAGCTTTGGAGTCGGGGTGGGGGCACTGAATGAAAAAGAAAAAAAAAGGTGAAGGGAGGGGACCTGATCCGGTGGAGGTGAATGGGAGGGGGAATTAGGCCTTTCAAACTCGAGGGTCTGTTTTTAATCACCTCTTGCTTACTGGAGCATCCCCAAGACTTCTGAGAACTGCTTCTTTTCTACTTTTCCTTCTCTCTCTCTCTCTTTTTGTCTCAACATGGAATGATATTATAGGTAACATTCAAGATGTTAAAAGAATAATTGAATTGCCTTACAGTTACTTAATTTAAAGGGCATTGGCTTTATGGAGAGTAATTTGAAATGAGCATCTATGAACCTAGACTCTATTTTGGGTGAATTTGCCCACCTTCCTGTAGGAACTTAAGCGTCTTTTCCTCCTTTTTTTACCTAAAAAGTTATAGGTCCTCAGCACAGAAAACTCCAAATTCCTCAGAACTGTAAAGTCTGAAGTGTTAATCTGTGTATTAAAATCACAGGGCTTAAAACCTTTTTGTCTTCTTACAACAGTCAGAACAATTGGCACCTTGCTAGAGGAACAAATAGATCCACCCTTAATCTTATTTGTAACTTTAGTTAATGTTTTGAATTGGGCTATTTTAGATTAAGCAGGGTTTGGGGTTTTTTTTCTTTCTTTCTTTTTTCCTCTATAGGTTAATTTTTATTTGTGGAGGCTCTCTTGGCTGGTTTGGAAGAAAGATACTAATTATTACTTTAATTCAAAAAAATTCTTTCAGGTAAAAGGAAAGTGCCATTTAAAAATGAGAAGATAGATGTGAGATGCTTGGGCTTTTAGAATAAAACTAAATCAATATTTTAAATTATGCTTTTGAAGAAGTTTTCTTGCATTACTGACCTGAGCAAGTAAATAGGATCCGAATATTTTCTTCTTCCTCTCTCTCTGCCTCCCTGGCCTCCACCTCGGTCACTAGGTCTTCTCTCTCCATCTGCTTCACTGTTCTTTGGTTTCTGAATGCAACAGGGAATTTTTGTAGTCCAGCTCTCTTCTCCAAGCCTCCCAGAGTAGAAATTGTTATTCAAGGAGTTTGGTTGCGGCCCTGCAGACACAGCCCTGAACCCAGCATCGCTAGGACAAAGGCAAAGGGGTTCTCTTTCTGTTCCAACCTGCTGGCTGACAGTTGGAATTTTTGATATATATTTTATTTGGTGTTTTCAATAACGTGTTTGCCTCCCGCTCCCCACCCCCTTGCAGTCATCTATTACTTTAAAAACATCTCTCTATAAAGCTCGGCTCATCCTTGTGAACTGTTCCTGACCTTCCCAGCCATGAAACCAGCAGCTCTGAAAGTTGCTCTAGGACGAATTTCACTTGCTTTCTTACCTGTTAACTTTGCTTATTCTCTTCTTAGTTGGGATCAAGAGAGGAAGGGGACCTCTTTTTGTTTGTTTTGGTCCTTTCCCCACTTAGGCTTTCTACCACGCACCCCTCCCGCCATTAATAACAATAAGGCACCCCACAATTTCTCTTCTTAAATAAGATGGGGTGGAATGATTGTACTTTCTTTCCTTTTGCTCTGCCTTATTTCTTATTTCTCCCAATTTTAGCTCCTATCCTATCTCGCAGTAGGAAAGTATTTCAATAAATAGCCCTCTAGCGCTATCTGGCGGGGCTCCAAGCACGACGTGCGCTAGCTCTCGCTGTCTCTGGCTCCTTCCCGCGCTCTTTTCCTTCCTTTCATCTTCCTCTCGCCTTCTCTTTCTCTTATCTCTAACGCAGTCTTGATTCTGTCCCCTCTTTCTCTCTTTCCTGCCTTCCTGCTGTCCCCTTTCTAGTTCCCAACCCCATTTGCCGGGCAGACAGCTGGGAAGACCCGGTCAGAGGCTGACACCACCGGAACCAGGTGATGCTCAGGCGGGGGAGCTCTTCTAGGACTCCCACCTTCACCCAACGTGGGCCACGCACGTCCTTTTCCTTTGATTCACATCTTATTGTAGTTTAACGCGTTGCTTAAGTCTCATCGTCTCAGCCGGCGGTGGTTTGGAAGGACTTAAACTGCATTTGTGACGTTTAGAGGAAAGAAGTCAGACGCTGGAATCCAGTCTAGTGGAGCCCGGCTAAGTTTTAGGTCAGAAGGCCGTCTCAATGCGAGTTTGACTGAAGGGTCGGGGCTTTTGCAGGGGTGAGAATAGCCCTTCGGAAGAGGGCTGGGGTTGGGGGCGCCAGCCGGCCCCCCTTCCCTCCACCGCCTTACAGCACAGCAGAGTGCTCCAGTTTATGTCCTGGGCCTGTCCAGGGTTTAAAAAATAATAAATTATTTGAAAAAAAAAATAAATTAGTTTTATTCTCCCTCTCCCACCATCACTACCACATCAAATTTGGAGAGGAGTGGAAAGAAAAGTGGAAGTAGGAAAGCTCACTGGAAACCCCAGAGGGCAAAGAAAAAAAAGGCAACAGAGACTTCGGGGAGTGTGCTTGAGGATGCAGTGCTCATCAGTGTTCTCCCTCCTTTCTGGAAGAGATTTGTCTTCCTTCTTATTTGTAGCTTTAAGAAAAAAGAAAAAACCAGTAGCTGGTAAACCTTTAGCATAGGGTGGAGAGTTAGAGGGGACAGGGGCAGAAGGAGAGATTCAGCTCCAATTTGGTACTTTAAAATTCTCTCTCTTTCATACACACAACTCACATACCCCTCCACACACTCAGCCTTAGAGACATCTCTAGTCCTCTCTTTTTGAGCATCTAGTTCTTGAACGGAGGCAACAGTATGGGACCTGGGGGACTTTGTGATTGCATGAAAGTGCAATCATATGATCAACTTTGTGACTGCATTTTCTAAAATTTAGTTTTGACCTTGAGAAGTAAAATCGAGGACCATATCCCCAGTACAAGACCCAATCAGTAGCTACTTGAAGCTAGGGGCCTTCAGCCTGCAATGACTTTGATCACACAAAGACCTCTTGCCACCTCTAAAATTCTCCCCTCCCCACAATCTCAAAAATAGAATAGAAAGGAGGGTGGAGGATGACTCAAGTGTAGGTTCTGTTCCTCAAGAATTGCCCCCTCCTGCTCTCATCCTGAAGAAAGAAAGCACAATTTAGATATAATTAATTGAGGGCTGTTATTAGGTCATCATTAGCCAAGGTGCAAATAGTTGCAGCCCATTTTTACTTAAAATTGACCAGCCCCAGAGTGATAGATCGATTTGGAGTATAAAAATGATGTATCAAAACATCAATGTCGATTATTTGAAATATTGTAGTCGAATTTTTTTATTGCTTCATCGGTTAAGTGTCTGAAAGTGCAGTGTTCAAACATATATTTATGTTGTCAATACTGTCAGAACTGTCAGTTTTACTATACTGGATTTGTACTACATTTCGAATTTACTCATTTACATAAAATGCCCACTCTAGGATTCCCCCACCCCCCAATCCATCTCTCTCTTTCCTCCCAGCTCTGGAAAATCCGTGTCAGTTTCTTCAAAGGATTCAGCAATCTTTGCCTCAGCTACAGTGTGCAGTGCCTTCTTTACTCAATTTTCCACATCGGATTACATGTCTTTTCCACCATTTCTAACTTTCAGAGATCCTTCCTCCATTCTTTCCAACTCTGCCTACTCCAACCTTTCCTCCAAAATAGTATTATAGCCCTTGGAGTAGTATTGTAGCACTTGCACTATGTTCCAGTCCATGGGATCGCATGGAGTCGAACAGGACTTAGCGACTGAACAACAACAAGCACTTGGAAAGCTTCTGATTCAAATAGCCTCATCTCAACTCCAAGTAAACTGTTTAGGTAGAAAACCAAAAAACCAGACTTCACTGTACCTCTTTGACTGCACTCCTGTAAACCGGGCTTCACTGGGCACAGGAGATCACATGTGTTAGGCTCCATCATCAAATTACCTGGGAGATTCAAATCTTCCAGAGAAAATGAATTTGGAAATATACTTCTTCTTTTTCAGTTAAAAGCCGTGATAAGAGAAAAAGAAACAATACATATAAATGATCGGCACGTTTTACCTTTAAAAGCTTTTGAACTCAATCAAAAGACACAAGTTGGAAGCAGAATTGACAGTTTTAATTCTACCCATTTTCACCTGGCACATCAGATCAGAGGCAATCATTTATTTTATGAGGGGTGGATGGGAAAGTCAGATAGAAAGCTTGAATCCACTGAAGTCTCTATCCTAAAAAAATTATAGAGAAACTAGTGAAATGCAAACATTCCACTACTCCACACTCTCAGTCTAGACTAATTGAAATTTATAAATTCATATTCTGCCTAATTTTATGCTTTTTATTTTGTTTTCTAGGATTCCCTCCAAGACTGATAGGAAAGACAGGGCCACTTCTGGACTATCTGTGAGGATGTGTTTCTATAATACTGAAGCACTTTTTATAAACCTTTTGGTGTATTTAAATAAATCTATTTGGACATTAAGAGAAGCCATATATACAAGGATAGCTTTGCTTTATTCCAGTAATCCCGATAGTAGAAAAAAATTTCACAATCTGAGAAGCCTTGGCCAAAAAAAAAAAAAAGTTTTCTGCGTGCATCTGCATGTCTTCGTGCGCACGTTTATAAACATCTCCCAGTCCGTGTTTGCGTGTTACCTCCCTCCTGCCATACACTCGAAGGCAGAGGCGTCGAGGGATCGCCCCCAGAGAGCTGTGTTTACTTAGGTTTTTTTTATCTCGCCGCCATGTATGACAAGTGTTACTTCAAGAAATTCATCAGCCTTCTATAGATACTTCCAGTTTTGCTGTAATGATCTGCAGAAGAGAACTGCCATCACTTTCTCACATCCCAAGGTGTTGCAGGAACTCACCGGAAGGGGAGAGTGGCTGAAACGCTTAATTACAGTGGGGGAGGGAGGGGCGCGAGGCGGGACCTCGGAAGGGAGAGTGGGGAAGGTGTTTACCTGGCCTGGACTTGAAGAAAGCTGTGAATCTTCGCGTTGAAAATTTGAGAAAGGTAGGATTGCTTTTTTTTTTTTTTTTGTAATGCCTTTGGGGAGAAGTGATACCCTTGTGTAACAATTAGCTCAGACAATAAAAATAATTGGAAAATCAGTTGGAATTTCTGAGTTTTTAATTACGTTTAATTTTGTGCTAAGCCGTAAAATTACGAATGCCCCTCAATTAAACACTCTCCTCTTGTAAAGCGTTTAACAACAATTATTCCTTAATCAGTCTGAATGTGAGTCACAAATGATGCTTTTCCACATCAAAGGGACGTCCTTCGACGTTACCTTTTAGTCATAAGTAAGAGGATTAATTCCTATAATTAGAGGGATAAATATGTGCATAAATACATCTCTCACTCTCCTTGAAAAAAAAAAAAAAGCCACTTTCACTCTGTGTGAGACGTGGCCGGCTGTGGTAGGGCAAGGATTTTAATTGTCCGCTTCTGCCAGACACCACTTTCCTGTCGGGCGAATCGAACCGTGGAGACGCGGGCGCAGAGCGCAGACCCCCCAGAGGGGTACACACGCGCACACACGTATACACAGAAACGCACACACGAGTCAGGCAGGAGGTCCAGTGCTCGGGATCCCAAGGCCCCCCGCCAATTCCAGTGCGATCTTCCCAAGAAAATAACACACCCCCACAACCTTGGCCCTGCCCTGCGCTGCGAGAGAGTTCTCTTCCTGCTGTCCACTTGGCCTGGATGGAGAGCGGGGTCCCTGCCCTAAAGTAAAGGTCCACGTTGACTCTTCAGGCTACAAATAAAAATTGAGCATGACCTTTTAAAACTCTTGTGTGAATATCTCATTTACCTAATGACTTTATGTCACCTAGGAAGAAGGTCAATTTCCTCTTAACCTTTCCCCCGCTGCTGCAGTAAGCATTCTTCCCTAATCAATGGTGGCTGGAATAATCAATTCCCATTTTATGATCGCTGACAAACTCAGTCTCTGGGCGGGGTGTGAGCGCGGTGGGGCTCGTTCTGGCCGGGACAGAGTTCTCCCTGGGTACGCTCAGCTCCGCCCGGCGCCCGCCGAGGGAAGCTGCTCGCTCTTGCGTCGAGTTCAGAGACCTTGGCAAACTTCCCTCCCCCAACTGCCGGCGTGACTTCTGAGTTGTCACTAATCCGAACCTGATATTCACCAGAGCTCTTTCGGTCAGCGACATCGCTCCCCGCTGCTGCTGGGCCTCCCACCCTCCCCTCCTCGAAGTGTTTTTATTTCAAAGTCTGCAGGCAGGGATTGTCCCGACCCAAAGGAGTGCGTGCGTGCGTGTGCGTGTGTGTGTTTTAGTTTCATTTACATTTTTAAAATTATTTTTGCCTTCTTCTGCATGCATCTCTTAGCTCTTTCACTGTGTCTCAGCCGGGCTCACTTTGCATAAACAAAGCAACAACAGAAGCTCCGAGTGGGTGGATTCGTGTGGAAATGAAGTCAACTGGCAGAGTTCTCTTTCTCTTTTCCTGTCTCCTTTTCCTTTTCCCCTCCCTCTCCCATCTCTCCTTCCTCTTCGGTTACCTTCCTCCTCCTCCTCTACCTCCCCCAGCAATACTCAGTCATCCTAAAAGATGGGTTTCTAGATGCCACTTTACCCCTATTTTTATTTAGTTCCTGAGTCAGGGGAAATTACCAGGAAAATTACTAAGTCAGAGCTAGTTTGAAAGTGAATTCGGGATAGGTTCAACATTTTTGATATTTCCAGGGCCTAAATATGAGCTCCTCTCACCTTGTATCTCATAAAGTAGAGATACAAGGCCTTTTAGCCGCACGGCACAAGTCTTGTTTGAAGAGCACACCCTCAACACTGGTTCACCTCCCATCACTGGAATTTCCTTACCCTTATTCTGCCCTAACTCCATTTTCACTCACTACCAAGGTGTCATGAAGCTGCTGCTGATTATCAGGTAAACAAAAAACCTGCTTAGCTGGGGTTCAAAGGCAGGCAAGACAATCACTTTTCTTGGAAAAGATGTCCTCCACTCAGGTTTTTTCAGATTTCTTATGATTAGCCAGCTAGTTATAACTGAGCTCCAAACCCAAGCTTTTCTCCTGAGTGTTCTCTCAGGTCTCATTGATGGCCTTTGAAGAGGTCATTAAAAATGCCCTCCTTGGAAAAAAAAAAGAAAATGCCCCCCCTTTTAAAAATCCATACACCTCATTACCCATGGGCAGGCATTCTGTTACAATAGAGAAGTTTGTCAAACAATCAAAACAAAAATGTAGATATTCCACCCTAGAAGGTGGAATAAACAATAAATTGCTTACTCTGATGTAAAACAAAACAAAACAAAAATGGTATGTGAGTTCAAGGTGAGGCATCTCTGGGTCAAAACACTCACTGTTCACCCCCAACAGCTTCCTCGGGTCCTGTTAGGAACAGAGATAACTGACAAGGCCACCTCTCCAGCCTGCCAGAAACTCAAGGTTCATTCCTTTCTTGCCTTGTGTCTGAAGGTGCTAGTGTTGTGACCCCCAGGAGGCAGAGAGAACAGACCAGGTGCAGGACCTGGCCTGGGATGGGGCCAGGCCAAGTTCCCAGTGTTGTTACTTCCCTTCTTGCTTCATACCAGGAAGTACATCTGCAACTCTAGTTGAATTAGATTCTGGATTTAAATGGGCATTGAGGGCTGGTCCAGCTCTGATTCGTAGTTTATAGCAGATTTGGTTTTTAGATTTGTTTCATATCCCCAACAACTGAATTAGATTTTCTGCAACTACAGCTTGTACAGGCCAGAAAGAACTTGTGTGGGAAGAGTTCCCCATTACTAGGAGACCTAAGTGGGACTTTTATCTCAATTTGACAGAGGAGCAGACAGATTGGGGATGGGCCCCTTGACCTCAGATAATTACTACAGCCTTCCTTCTTAAACAAATTTAATTCTCACATAAGAGTAATTAACAACCTCTGACTATTCATTCACTCCATGAGAATTTCCTTTCCTCATCTTCAGGGCCCTCACAGGGATGTTGAATAATACGTTTAATATTAGTTGTTAGTTTCACCTCAGTTAAGCATTTTGGATTTTGCTCACTTCTTCCACAGTCGATGGAATACATTTAGCATAGTCTTGGGCTGTGTTCTCATTCTAGCAGGTGAACCAGGAAATAAAATCATCAGTTTACTCCCCTCTCTACTCCCCATACTAGATTACTCTTTGAACAAAGAAAATTTGTCTAATTGTGCTTAATTTAGAGAGCATGCCAGAAGAGTTTTTTTTTTTAATAATAAAAATGTTATTCTCTCCCTTTGACTTTCTAACAGCTTTGTCTTTTTGTCTCTATCAGTGTTTTACACAGGATTATAAATCAAAATTACATGTCAGGATTTATAAAACATAAGTATAGGAGCAGGAAGAAAGACCACACAGACCACTAACTCTTCAAAGGTGACCGAGGTCTCTGCAAGGCTCATGTCCTAAATGGAAAGACATCTCTTTCAAGCATCTCTAAGGGAGAGGGTTGGATTAGATCACTTCTGAGGGTGTTTCTAATCCTGAAAGGACAAAAAGGAACTCTCTAGCTGAGGATCAGTCAGGAGCCCAGGCACTGGAGTCTGACAGGGAGGAGCTGAATCCTGGGTCTGTCCTGTGCTAATTATGTGATCTCAAGAAACAACCTCTTCGAATCTCAGTAGCCTCAGGTATGGAGAAGGCAATGGCACCCCACTCCAGTACCCTTGCCTGGAAAGTCCATGGACGGAGGAGCCTGGTAGGCTGCAGTCCATGGGGTCGCTAAGAGCTGGACACGACTGAGTGATTTCACTTTCAGTTTTTACTTTCATGCATTGGAGAAGGAAATGGCAACCCACTCCAGTGTTCTCGCCTGGAGAATCCCAGGGATGGGGAAGCCTGGTGGGCTGCCGTCTATGGGGTCGCACAGAGTGAGACACGACTGAAGCGACTTAGCAGCAGCAGCAGCAGCAGTAGTCTCAGGTATAAAATCAGGATAACTATACTTAACACCATCAGCTCTTCCAGATCCACTCTTTGCTTTCTACATCAGGCCCTGTGATCCTGGAGGCTCACATGAATGATTTCAGAATGCCACCTTGGCCTTTGCTAGTGATATGCTCAGAGTGGATAGAATGAGGGATGAGCATTGATCCCCAGGGTACCTGGGGGATGGCTACATCCCAGTCATGGCTCAAGCAGCCTTCTTCACAGAGCTCTCTCTCTGGGTTCAGGTAACCACTTCCTCCCCGTGACCAGCCTAGGGGCACTGCTCCATTCCCTTGTGGTTTCCTAACACCCCACTCACACCTTTTTAATATAGTTCCTTTATGAAGCACTCCTCAAATTACCCAATTTGATATGCACCATCTGTTTCCTGCTGGACCCTGACTGATACACCTAATAAACTTGATTGGAGGATTAAAATTAAATGAGATAATGTAAAGCACAGAGCACAATTCCTTGCCTATAGTAAAAGCCTAATAAACAGCACTTTTACTTTTTTTTTTCATAATTATTATCAGCTGTATCCCCCTCATTTTATACATGAGAAAATGGAGGCCCCAAGCGGTTAAGATACTAATTCAAAGTCTAATTAACTCAAGACAGTAACAACCCTGGGACCAAGTCCCTGGACTAGCAGCTCTCAGCTCACTACTCTTTCTACAGCAGTTCTTGTTGAGCAAAACATGGGGGAGGAGGGAGATCCTTTTGTGATAGATGTTGGAAGAAGGGTTAGATGAGTTAGAGGCAGGGGTGTAGGAGATAATAAGCACCTTTCCATATAGCATTGGTTTGTCTCTGCTAAATTATTGCTGAAATAAAGCATGATATTGTGATTTGGAATCCAGTGATTTCACTAAGAATAGAATAGCTACATTATAAGAGGAGCAATGTATGTTTGGCAGGGTAAAAACGAAATCATGAACACATAACTGGAAGGTTTACCAAGAGGCATTGTAATGTTTTTAAGACATATAAGGAATACCAGAATTAATTTTTAAATAAAGGCTGATTTTTGGATTAGCAGTACAGATTAAGTATGAATTTTATAGTTCTTTAGAATACACAACTGTGCTATGAACTTGTACAATCAGGACACTACAGACATTCTATAACTTGATAATACTAACAAATTGATGGACATCATTCAGTTATGTATTCCTACCTTCAGTCATTCAAACAAATATTTATTGTGTCTGCAGTATTTTCCAAGTCTACTATAGGTGTTAATATATAAAAATTAATTAAATATATTCTCTGCTTCAATGGGTTTACATTGTGAAATAAGTAGGTGTATCAACAGATTTTGGTAAGAACAAAAGTAGAAATAAGCCTAGGCTACAAAGAGAGCCATGAAGAGGTGGCATTGCAAGAACAGGCTTTCCTGAGTCAGAATTGAATCTTAGCGAAGAGAAATTAGTCTCAGTGCAGTTATATTCTAGCCTTCTGGATGGATCCTTCCAAATTATTGATTAAAAAATTACCATTTAATTAAAAAATTAGCTCCTTCCAATATAGATATTAGTGACAAAATAACCCCTATGTATAATATTGTTTTAATATTACACTTTACTATAGCAGGGTGGCTGAAGTATATGTGAAACAGGAAAATTTAAATAATATTTGTCTTGGTCACTAGAGTGTATGACAGGAAAAGAGGTATACATTTAAAAGATGATATTTTACACAGACTCCTTGGAAAATGTTACCTTCAAAGAAGATTGCTTTAATGTACTTTACCACTTAGGCCTTATTTATATAATGAGTTAGATCAGGTTTATTTGAGATATAAACACATACTTTGAAAAATGAGTTGGAACGTATGCATGGAGAAGAAACATAGGGCCATTTCTTCCAGAAACCAGGATGGATTCATATACAATTGGACACACTAATAAATATAACACAACTTGAAACAGGTTGTTTCTACATATTCATCACAAAATTGGTCAGTACATCTCAATTTTAAAGGATAAACATAATGCCTAAGTATAATTTACTTTATCATGGTAAAGCTGCTGAATATTTGTGTCTTTCTCTGGAAGTCCAAAGTAAAAAGGTATCTAACTCTGGCTCATTCTCATTTAAGTTGCTTTGTCTACTGACCCGGATCATCTTCACTTGGTTCTCTGTTTTTTTGTCCACCCTACTCCCCTATTATGTGTGTGTGTGTGTGTATATATATATATATATATATCTTGTGTTTTATTGTTATTTACTCACTAAATCGTGTTTGACTCTTTTGGAACCACATGGACTGTACAGCTCATCAGATTCCTCTGTCCATGGGATTTCCCAGACAATAATATTGGAGTGGGTTGCCATTTCTTCCTCCAGGGGATCTTCCTGATCCAGGCATTGAACCCCCATCTCCTGCATTGGCAGGTGGATTCTTTCCCATTGAGTCACCAGGGAAACATACACCTATATATGTATGTATACATATCTCCATTTTAGTCATCCATAATTACACTTGGAACTTAAACTTACTTTCAAGATCTCAGATGTAGAGATTTTTTTTCCCTTGTCATATCTTTATTCTCTATTGAAACAAACTATTCTGTCTTCGGAGAAGGCAATGGCACCCCACTCCAGTACTCTTGCCTAGAAAATCCCTTGGACGGAGGAGCCTGGTAGGCTGCAGCCCATCTATGACTCATTACAAATTCTGGTTTCTTGAACATTTTCTGCCATTCTATCAGCCATATCTTGATTTACTTGATTGCATACCCAGTTTAAAGCATGCAGTTCAGTCGCTCAGTCGTGTCCGACTCTTTGTGACCCCATGAATTGCAGCATGCCAGGCCTCCCTGTCCATCACCATCTCCCGGAGTTCACTCAGACTCACATCCATCGAGTCCGTGATGCCATCCAGCCGTCTCATCCTCAGTCGTCCCCTTCTCCTCCTGCCCCCAATCCCTCCCAGCATCAGAGTCTTTTCCAGTGAGTCAACTCTTCGCATGAGGTGGCCAAAGTACTGGAGCTTCAGCTTTAGCATCATTCCTTCCAAAGTAATCCCAGGGCTGATTGCCTTCAGAATGGACTGGTTGGATCTCCTTGCAGTCCAAGGGACCCTCAAGAGTCTTCTCCAACACCACAGTTCAAAAGCATCAATTCTTCCGTGCTCAGCCTTCTTCACAGTCCAACTCTCACATCCATACATGACCACAGGAAAAACCATAGCCTTGACTAGACGGACCTTAGTCGGCAAAGTAATGTCTCTGCTTTTGAATATACTATCTATCTAGGTTGGTCATAACTTTTCTTCCAAGGAGTAAGCGCCTTTTAATTTCATGGCTGCAGTCACCATCTGCAGTGATTTTGGAGTCCCCAAAAATAAAGTCTGACACTGTTTCTACTCTTTCCCCATCTATTTGCCATGAAGTCATGGGACCGGATGCCATGATCTTCGTTTTCTGAATGTTGAGCTTTAAGCCAACTTTTTCGCTCTCCTCTTTCACTTTCATCAAGAGGCTTTTTAGCTCCTCTTCACTTTCTGCCATAAGGGTGTTGTCATCTGCATATCTGAGGTTATTGATATTTCTCCTGGCAATCTTGATTCCATCTTGTGTTTCTTCCAGTCCAGCGTTTCTCATGATGTACTCTGCATATACGTTAAATAAGCAGGGTGAAAATATATAGCCTTGACATACTCCTTTTCCTACAATCGTTAACCATTTATGTTATTTTTCTTTTTAAAAAGTAATATATACTCATTAAAGACTATTTAACAGTGTGGAAAAGTGGGTAAAAGAAAAAATCACCCATAGATAAAGTATCCAGACACAGTGCTGTCAAAATTTAATTGTATTTCTTTGCATTTTTTCTATACATAGTTCCTTTTTTGTAGTTGTAATTGTGCTTTGCATAAAACTGCATTCTAGTTAAGCTTTCAAGTTCTTTATGACCATCAATCTAGATGTCATCAATTAAATTATCATAATTCACTTTTCCATTACACTATTGTTTGGCTCTAATTTATTATTTCGTATTTTATGTACAATTCTGTAACAAGCACTTTTGTATGTAAAGATTTTTCAGAATTATTTTCATAGAATGGATTCCTGAACATAGGTTGAAGGGTGTGAGTGTATTTAGGTTGACATTCAAAGCCTCTGTTGCTTTCTGAACATTTTGTGATGACCTCCGTGACAATCTCCATCTATTCATTTTCTGTTTCTCTGGCTGAATAATCAGCTTTTGAAGGAAGAAGTCCTGAATACATACACTTTACAATCATGGTCTGAATTTCAATTGGCCTCCTGAAGCTAAGATTATTCTCCTACCCATTTTCTGTGGTGAATCCTTATTTTGACAATACCTCATTTTATCTTCTAACCCCCTGTCCCTCTCTCCCCTTCCTTTCCCCTCCTTTCCTCCTTTTCTCTACAAAACACTCAGAAGCCCCTCAGTACTCTTGCCCTTCCCTTCTCAGATGACTCCATGTTCAGTGTCACTGAAACTGAGAATTTCCAGCATGAGTTTTGCAATACTCTCTTCTGTTATTTCCCACTCTCTCAGTTAAGAATGACCACTTCTTATCTTTTCACTCTTATATTGAATGAAATGTTTGTTACATAAAAAGCACATAGGGAACATATTTGGCTGTTATAGAGTATAATAATAAAAGGAACATTTGTAAACTAGCCACCCAACAAAAGAAGGGGAACATTGCAAATACTTGTGTTCCTTTCCTTTCAGCTTTCTACTTTTCCCTGGGCAACTACTGGCCTGAATTTTTTTGAAAAATTATGTTTTGTGTGCATGTACTCCTGAAATATATATACAGCATATCAAAGATATAAATCATATATAATGTAACATTATTCATATATTAATAAATATCAAACCTCTCTATATACTATACATTGGTATTATATGTGTATACATATGTGTGTGTATATATATATATTCTTAAATAATAGCCATTGTGCTTTTTTAAAAAAAAAAGAGGTATCACAACTCAATGTAGTCTTTCTGGATTCTTTTTTTCATTCGACATCATATTTTTAGATAAATTTTGTGTGTGTGTAGCTATAGTTCATTACTTTTTCCTTCTGCTTGATACTCCATTGTGTAAATACAACTCTATCTTTCCTTCTTTGGGTTGTTACCATTTTGTTGTTTGTTGTTGCTATTATAAAGCGTTCTGCTATAAGTATTCTGGTATGTGTCTCTTGATGTTTATGTGCAAGGAATTTTCTATATTTAGAGTATAAACCAAGAGTGAATTGTCAGATTGTTTAGTATAATAAACATGGTCAGCTTTGTAAGGTAACGTGAAATATTTTCTGGGAATTATACTAATTTACACTCCCGCTATTTGTATGTCAAATATCCTATTGAGCCACATCTTAACACCTGGTTATTTTGTCTTTTTCTCCCTTCCACTCACCACTTCCTCCTTCTCCTTCTCTTCCTCTTTCTTTCCAAGTCTGGTTTGAGTGTAAAAAGGTATCTCACTTTAGTTTTTAACATGCATTTTCTGAATCACTAATGAGGCTGAGCATTTATATGCTTCTTCTTTATTTTCTTTTCTTTTCTGAGATATACTTGTTTATGTATTTCCCACATTTTCCTATTGAGTTTTTGGTCTTTTTATTTATTAATTTTATGAGTTCTATATTGCAAATATTTTCTTCCAATTTGTGGTTTGTTTTTTCATTTTATTTGAAACATGTTTTGATAAACAAAAGTTTAAAATTTTATTGTAGTTTATCAACATTTTTTTAATGGACTGTGTTTTTCATGTCTTATGTAAAGGATTCTTTCATATCCTAAAGTTATAAAGATCTCTTTCTGTAAAATCTTTAATATATTTGGTTGGTTTTCCATTTTTATACTAATTTTTAATCAATAATGAATTTACTTTTTGTGTGTAGGAGTGAAGTAAGAATCCATTTTCATCTTCTCTGTGTGGGTAACCCACACCCCAACCCTACTGCTTCCGTAGTGATCTTTACTCCATTTTAATATATCAATTTCTCTATAAATTATCTGGGCCTTCAATATAGGTAATAATACAGTCTCCAGAAAATGCAGTGTTTTTCCTCCTTTTCCAATCCTATGACCTTTCTTTTTCCTCCTTTCCCCCTTCCTTCTATTCTCGCCTTCCTTTTTTTCCTCTTCCTTCTCCTTTCTTTCTCTCTCTCTTTTTGATCTTATTGCCTTTTCTAGCACCAGCTCTCCAGGACAATGAAAAGAAGCATTCTTAAGTAGGCCATCATTGTATCTTTTCTGATTTAAATGAATGATTCTAGCATTTCTCTATTAACAATGCTGTTTACTATAGTTAATTGATAATAATCTTCATCAGATTAAGGAAAAGAATTTCCCCCATGCCTAGTTTTCTAGGAGTTGTTTGCTTGTTTTTAATAAATGAAAGTTAAATTTTGTTAAATTGTGTCTCTTTATGCAATAAAATGATCATTTTTTTTCCTTTACTCTGTAATTGTGGGAGACTTCATTTATAGTTTTTCTAATCTCAAAGTACTCTGATATCTCTGGACTACATCCAAGTTGATCATAGCACTACATTTACTGTACACAGCTGGGTTTAGATGAACAATGTTTTGTTTATGAGTTTTGAATTTCTGCTGGTGTAAGAAAATAGCTAGTAATTTTCCTTTCTTCTTTTTTCCCCTTAAATCTGTTATCTTCTTTGCCTATTCTCAGTAATAAGGTTATATTGGCTTCATATAATCAATTAAATGTGGAAGGATGTCCCCAGTTTTTGTTCTCTAGATAAATTGATATATGATTGAAATTATCTGTTTCTAAAAAATTTGGAAGGGTTTAGTATGAAATAATGTTGGTTTTCTTTTAAAAAACTGATTCTTAATTACTGATTACATTTCTTTAATAATTATTACATGAAAATTCAAATGTACTCATCTTTTTGAGTAGGTTTAGAAAGTTATAATTTTATATGAACTTATCAGCATCAACTGTTTTCAAACATTTCATGATGATGTATATCTGTCTTTTGATGCTACATTTTAAATGTCTGTTATATCTGTATACATGTGCACTATTTTTATTCATAATATTTTGTGACTAGTAGTATTCTATTGTGCTTTTTCATATTTCTTAAGTTGGATGCTAAAATGACCTTAATCACTATCAGAAGAGGAGAGGAGTCGTGGAAAGGTTACTTGGATGTAATCTCATGTTGTTTTCCTGTTGATCACTAATCTCAGGGATTCTAGGTGCTGTTTCATTTGTGAGTGATTTGCAGTTGGTTTTGAAATGTTTATTTAAAAAGAAATTCATGGTTTTCTTTAAGGATCCTCTTTCAACTTTGAATTAAACAACAACTTTCAAACTAGATATACCTACCTAGGATGAGGAGATCAGTATTTTTACTTTGAGTCACTTGATTTCTAAATACCAGTTTTTCCCTCTGTGTGTAATTTTTTTGTCACAATGATTTATGAGCTTCACATATTCATGTAAGATCAACAAAATATGAACCAATGGGAATTATGTATTTTATGGTTTTATTAGTTCTCCAAGCAATATTTGGAAATACATGACCAATATAATTTCTTTCACTTTAGAGTTAGGAAAATGGAGACATTGAGAAACAATTTTTAAGGCACCACAACAAATTAAGGTAAAAACCTGAATTAACTTGTTGGTATGTTCTTAATCTAGATTTTAAAAAATCTTCTATTAAACTTCATGTTTATGAATAGCCAAAGTGTCTCCATTGTTGGTTTTGTGGATTGATATTTATCAGATGGCTAAAAGGAGCTTCTTATTCAGGGGCTTTAAACACCCTCTCTGCAACTTTTGGCAAGAAAGTAGTTACAATGGCCAGCTGATCAAGTGCCAACTTAGGAGGACCACTAAGAAAACCACATGAAAAAATATCTTTAATTCTTCTATTTTAGTTTTCAGAAGCATAAGAAAGGACATTTTCTTACATACTATAAAGAAATCTATAGTAAAACAGGGGCTTCCCTGGTGGATCAGATGGTGATGAATCCGCTTGCAGTGTGGGAGATCTGGGTTGGGTCCCTTGGTTGGGAAGGTCCCTTGGAGGAGGGCATAGCAGCCCACTCCCATATTCTTGCCTGGAGAATCCCCATAGACAGAGGAGCCTGGCGGACTATAATCTGTGGGGTGCAAAGAGTCAGATTCAACTGAGTGACTAAGCACATACATACAGTAAAACAGACAAGTGATTCTGTATCTTAAATACAAAGCGTAGTATTTTTAAATAACCATAAAGCTGAGATATGATGTACTCAGCGTTTCATGGAGATAAATTAGGCAGCAAAAGTATACCCCACAAATTAAAATGAGTAGTATATTCATTCATACATCTTTTAAGGGCCATTTTAGACAAAAGACATAGTGGTATATGGTGAAAGTGAAGCTGGCTAGAGAGTTAAAGAATTTGCTTCCAGCACTGTGAACCTCAGCACGTCTCTGGCATGGTCTGTGGCTAGCCCTTTAGATCATATCTAAAGATGTCTCCAGATCAGTGGTTCTATATAATCTAGGGCAATAGAGAATTACCTGGTCTCTCATCTCACTGCCTATTCAAAGGGGTACTGGAAGTATAATCCTGAGAGATCCTGATAAGATTAAATCATTGATAGCTTAAGGCAGATGGGGTGGGAAGGAACATAGAGAAAAACTGAATTGATTTGATACCATAGAAGTTTATTGTTTATTTTCTAACTTGGGAATCACCCATTTTGATCATATAACTCACTATCTTGGTCCCTTGGAGCAAACAAACTAGATTTATCCTGATATAGATGTCAAATAAGGCTTAAAGGTATCTTGTTTTTAGGTTGTATATACCAGGTTAAGTTGGTCAGCTAGAATTAGGAATATAAAACCATGTAACAAATCATAAAATAGTTTTCACTTAGGTTTCATGCCACTTTGTTGCATGTGGCGCCATTCTACCTTGGGTTGTGGTTTCCTAGAAGGCGAAGAATGTAAGATTGAGTATATTTTTAAGCGCTAAAATTCTGCAAGCTGTGGCTCTAAGATGAGGTTACAGCATCAAGCCAGCAGTGGCATTCTTGCTTTGAATTCTATTCCTACAAAAGCAAAAAGAACGCTTTGTGGGTTCTGCTCTTTATTAAGGAGACTGGAGAAATCTTGAAGGATTTGCTCAATCTTTTCTCTGTTTTCAGAAAACAGAAAAACCAAACAAACATGGAGATGTGGCTGGGACATTGACTTAGAAAAGGCAGGCAGGATGTAAACTTGGGCGGGCACCGGACATCTCTGCTCTGTGAATGAGTGTTGTGCTATGAGCTAATGTGTAAAATACATTGTTTTTGGCTGCCTCTCTGAATCAGTCAGAATGTTTTGGCTGCAAGTAACAGAAAACCCAATTCAGCCTGGCTTGAACAATAAAAGAATAAGGCTATGCCATTGGCAAGAGGTGAGGTAGGCTCATCTCTCTCTTCCTTTAATGCTCTTGGCTCTGCCCTCTTATGGGCATCAAATTTATTTGCAGGCTGGTGGCCAGATGACCTGAGCAGTTCTGATCTTCCCAAAACAACCCAGAGGAAGAATACCTGTTTCTCTTTCTTTGGATATTGTCAAGGGAATATGGGTGCAAACAATTTGAGAAGTCACCAGCAAACTTTCCGTCACATCTCATCCGTACATATTTTCAGAATGCTTGAATAGGCTTAACCAGGTATCTTGAAACAACTACTGGTTAGAGGAGGACCCAGTCCTGAAGGTAGGAGCAGACACTTTCCTGTGTTACTGGTGCAAAATGGGCTGAGAGAAGGGTTAGATTCTGAGAAGACAATTTTTTCTCAGTTTAAAACACAGTGGACTAGGGACTTTCCTGATGGTCCAGTGGTTGAGACCCACGCTTCCACCGCAGCTGGTTTGGGTTCAGTTCCTGTCTGGGGAACTAAGCTCCCCATATGCTGCCTGGTATGGAAAAAAAATACAGTGGACTAAAAACTAGTACAACTTCTGGCAAATACTGGACTTTTGGAATAGTTGTTCCATATTTAGCACTGACGAGCTGCTAGCTAGTGTGTCTAACATAATCTTAGAACCCTTGTTCCTAATAATTTTCTATCTTCCAGAGCAGAGTTCGCTGATCATGGGCAGAGATCAGGATGTAATAGATCTTTTACTTATATGAACAATGATAGCATACTGTTGAGAAGTCCCTTGGGTAGTATATTGGGGGTTCCAGTGAATCTGTGATGTTTTTTCAAAAAGAAGTAAATAATGACATCACTATCATAAAGAAAATGATACAGTTGGAAAAAGTAAAAACTTTTCAAAACAAAGGGAATTTGTTTAAACACACACAAACAATAAAATATCATGGAATAAAAATATTTCCCTAATAATTAAAATTTTGTTTTTTTAAGTGAAAAAAAAAGACTACAAAAGAGAAAAGAAATTTAGTGACTTTTGGAAGGAGATTCTGTTGCTGGAGGGAATATGTACAATTGAGGGACAATGAATAATTTGTATAAAGAAAAATAGTTTTATCTCTGGAAAAGCTAGACCAAGACCTGTAGCCATACTTTATACAGCATCATTTAGGGAATGTGGGGCCATCATTATTATGTGATGGATGGCAATAGGTGACCAATGATTTCTTTATAGCTTTATAGGTAGTTTAGGCATTGAACATGATGCAAATTAAGGAAACACCAGCTACTGCACTGTCAATGTTATTAATCTTTCCATTTTAGCTACTGACATGAAAACATACATATTTTAAAATACTTTTCTTTTTTTGGCAAAGTAGAGTAATTAGTTTTTTGGATGTTCTTAGAAATCACAATTGAGAAACCAATTACAAAGAAATGTTCTTTACTCCACTTTTTTTGGATATGACACTTTCTGTTTGTTCCTGAACAGGTTTTTCAAGAAGAAACTCTGCCCATTCTGTAGGCAGGTGGCTCCCTGCTCTGCTGTTTCAGACCTTCAATCACTAGTGACATGCCTGCAATCCACAAAGTCCTGGGTGTCTCTTTTAGCTATCATCATCTAAAAGACATCTAAAAGGGTTTTTGAGTGCTTGAAAGCATTAGGTTTCATTTTTTGCATTCCGCAAGGTAAGTGGAAAAGTTGATCCACAATGACATGAAGGGCTTAATTCTGCATGAACTTTTTGTTTTTCTACCAGAAATAATCCTTTCTTTCTTTCTTTGTAAGGCTCAAGTTCACCTAAAAATTGTTGACTCTTTCCTAGAGACGCACAGCCCAGCAAAACTAAGCCCAACTCACTGAAATTGACATCCACCAGCAAAAGTATGGCTATTTTAATACTAGAGACACATTCACAGAATGACTCAACTTGCTAAGTAGCAAAATATAGAGATAGTGTACTGAGATCAAGAAGAGTCAATCATCAACCACTCCGATTATTTTTAAATAGACTTACTATACTTTTAAAGGAGTATTATTTTAATAAAACAATCCGCAAATAAACACAAAACAAAAGGGCAAGTGTAGAGACATATTGCAAGTAAGCATGCATACCAAAAAGGTAAGTGCAAATTAGATTTGAATATTCATGAGTCACAAATCATTGACAGTTTGAAATAATGCAAAACAGCTTTATAAATGAGGTTAAGGCAAGGGACATCAAAGAAATGCATAGCTAAATCAATAGCAATTTGATTGTGCATATACTTGTAAGTTGCAGTTACAATTTTTGTGACATGGGAGAAAAAATACTGTGTATCTGATGAAGAAAGAAGATACATAAATATCCCTTTTGTATGTTATATTTTTCCAATTCATCAGGTACTTGGCGACCAGCCAGGTAGAAAGTGGTTGGACATCTTCATCCCCACCCCCACCTCTCCAAGACATAGTTTCCTTTTCAGAATCAGTTTCAGTCTATGCCTGAAGTGCCCTTGTTCCGCTAAACAGAATTAGATTTACAATTCCTACAGAGTTGGTTTCTAAAATAAAGGTTATCATCTAGCATACATGACTAGAGAATGGCTCAACTTAAACCTTCGTGACAAAATCCTTTGCATTAGATCATATAGTTTTAACAAATATTTTCTCTATTTTGAAGGAAGTAGATGAATTCAAGGGCTTCCCAGGTGATGCTGGTGGTAAAGAATCTGCCCGCTAATGCAGGTGATATAAGATGTGGGCTTGATCCCTGTGTCAGGAAGATCATCTGGAGAAGGGCATGGCAACCCACTCCAATATTCTTGCCTGGAGAATCCCATGGACAGACGATCCCAGTGGGCTACAGTCTATAGCATCACAAAGAGTCAGGCACAACTGGAGCAATGTAGCTTGCACACAAGCATGAAGATGGGAACAATTTGGAAGACTATTTTGAAATAATTTGAGATGCAAAATATAGGCAACCTTGTAATTTAAATGAATATGTTTTTATTTTGTTCAGCAATTAACTAGTTATTAATTTGTTTTTAGTTCTTTTTGGGATGTGTGTGTGTATCTATACAAGTGGATGCTATGTGAAGAAATAGAATGGTAGGACTTACAAATTAAAGAATTGTTTAGGGCCTGCCTTAGAGTACAAGTGTTTCCGATTCATTTTTCGCTGAAGTTTCTATTGGGGTTACTAGCTGCAAGTTATGAAGTATTTCTAGGATGCTGTCTTCTGCCAGCCTCTTTATTGTGTTCTGTCTGCTTTCTAGGATGATTGATGAAGTTGGTGACATCATGTGAAAATCATGGCACACAATAGCACTAATTTTGGAAGAGGCTGGGGGATTGTGGTCTGTTTAGAAAATCAATCTGTATCTTCTTGCTGGGCCATGCTTTCAGGCAGACATCTAGACTGTAGAGGTAAAATCCAGATGTGGAATAATTACAAAGAGAGAATTTTGCATTGTCTCCAAGTCCCTGCTCTATTAGGAAAGAAGGTAAGACAACTTCCATGCTATTAATAATCAAGAGTATCCATAGCTTCCAAAAGCAATGGCCTTGAGAATTTCTAAGGTCTTTACATGAAATCTGCAAATCATCATTTGTCAGTTTTGATTCAGCTCAAGCTTAGCATTATATTTGCAAACAATACTGTTATTTTGGTTCTATAGCTAAAAGTTTCTCTCAAAAGTTATTAGCTCATTTGACCTTAACAAACAAGTATCTCTATTACTCCTTTCAGCAAATGGTTGTCATGTTTTATTATGAGGCTATTTAAATTATTTACATCTCTTTTAAATAGTTTAGGTACAATATTCAATGATTTCTAGTAGCAGGGGTCTATATAGAAAAATTTATTATTCTTCTATTCTAGTTCCATATATTTACATCCTCAATATAATTCCAACATTATTTTAGTTCCATTAGGTTAAGTTACTAAACTTTCTTGATAAGGATGACAATTTACAGCACATATATTTGATTATTTTGATTAAGTTCTTCTTCATATATGTGTATATTTAAATACACAACATAAAATACACATAGCATTATATATATACATATATCTATATCTATATATATATATAAACAATAACTTAATCTCTAAGTTAAAAAATAAGACCCTGGACTAGAAAAGGAATCTAGACTTTTTGTTCTCCTTCACAATCTATGGGATGAAAAAAAAGTCATTTGGGTTTTTATTTTCTTGCCTTTTTAAGCTAGGGGAGATAATATATCAAACTTTGATTTCGACAGCAGGAAAGTGCCTGACTAGCCAGTGCCATCACTGAGATGAATTTCTTTAACCGTCTCCCTTGTCTTGGGTCAAGAAGTTAGAGGGCCTGGGAGCTGTCATTTCTGGTAATTCAATATCAAAATGGAGGAAAGATAGAATAAAATAAAAGACTTAGCATTGATTCTGAATTACTTAACGCTGTCTTACTGAATTCCAATGAAGTCTTGTCTTATCATGGAAAAGAAACAGTCTCTCTCTATCCTAAATGTCACTTTGGGAAACTCTTGGACCTCATGCTCATTTTGCTATGTAAATAGAATTAATTTTATCTTGAAAGAGCAGAGGAGTGGCAGTTAAGCGACTTCTATTTCCTGTGCTGCCACTAAGTACTGCTGCTATCAACTCGTATAGGGACTTCAAATTCTTTGGATCTCTGTTTCCTCATTTATAAAGGAAGAGATGGGTCTAGAAGCAGCAATTTTCAAACAATGCCTCTGAATCCCTAGGGCTGTGAAAAATCAGCAAGTCTTAATGCAAGGAGAAGAAGAGCTGGTGGAACTCAGGACAAAGGCCAGTATTTTCTTCCTCATCTCTATATATGCTACTGCTGCTGCTAAGTCGCTTCAATCGTGTCCGACTCTGTGCGACCCCATAGACGGCAGCCCACCAGGCTCCCCTGTCCCTGGGATTCTCCAGGCAAGAACACTGGAGTGGGTTGCCATTTCCTTCTCCGATGCATGAAAGTGAAAAGTGAAAGTGAAGTCGCTCAGTCGTGTCTGACTCTTCACGACCCCATGGACTGCAGCTTACCAGGCTCCTCCATCCATGGGATTTTCCAGGCAAGAATACTGGAGTGGGATGCCATTGCCTTCTCCCCATCTCTATATATAGACCTTAGCAAAATTTAATTTGAGAAAAGGAAAATGACTTAAAAAGTCTGAAAACACTGAATTTAAAAAGTTATGATTGCTAAGATTTCTTATGGTTTGTTAATTTTGATTTGCCACCAATTTGTTCCAAAACTAGTCCAGTGAATATTAAGGTTATATATATATAACTGTATTTAAAAGAAGTCATGAACATGACAATTCTTGCCACCTCAATATTCACTGGACTAGTTTTGGAGGAACCAACCTAAAACTTTAAAGAAGAGGGACCTAGAAAAGACAAAATGGAAGGTGAAATCTTAGTGAAATTTTAACTGAACTTCTATACATTGTTGCTTAACTGAACGATGCCCTTGAGGTTGAGCAATGTCCCACCTACCTGTCTACCCCAGGCGTGGACTCTGCATCATTCTGTCCAATAGCTGTTTCTCTTTTTAAGGTCTACTTCAGAGATCCTTAGGTGGTCCACAGTCTGTTACCATCTCCTTTCTTCAAGAATTAATTGCTCTGTACTTTTAGGGAATTTTGTTTCCAATATTTCTGGGATACTTACAGCACTGTGTTATAGTTAATTGTACTTGGGTGGCTGGCTTCCTTGTTAGGTCTTGAGGATTTAGTTATTTATTCTACATTTTGCTGAATGTAGGATCTTAGTTCTCCAACCAGAGATCGAACCCATCCCCGTCGCCCCACCCCTGTGTTGGAAGCACAGAGTCCTAACCAGTGGATTGACAGGAAAGTTGGCTGGTCTTGAGTTTTCAGAATGCAGGGACTGGATATTAACTGTGTTCGGATTCTCAGTCCAGAACTAGTTCTGGGATTTGAAATACTCAGAATGAATATTCTTCAGAAAAGTGATGTGAAGTAAATTTACAACAAATTATCTATATAATTACAGTGAAGTAATTATCTTTCAAGATCTTCATAAAAAATGATAGTGGTCCTCTTTTAGACATCTATATTCAACCATTCAATTCAATGCAACAAATATTGTGCTGATTGTGTGGTATTATACATTTAAAGGGGTGTCATGCATGAAGCTCATCTAGGGATCAGAGGAGTTAATAAGACCTACAACCTTCATAATTAAAATGTGAGACAGTACATGATTAATGCTGTAATATGAGCATGACCAAAGTGCTTTGGAAACTCTAAGGACTGGGGATTAATGGAAGGGTTGCATACAAAATCTGTACTTTGATTTGGAAGAGCAATAGGTTTTCAGGCAAAAACCCAGAATGAGATGAGGGCAATGTAGAAAATCATATGCATGCCTAGTTGTGTCTGACTCTGTGATCCCTTGGGCTTTAGCCTGCCAGGTTTCTCTGTCCATGGAATTTTCCAGGCAAAAATACTGGAGTGGGTTGCATTTACTTCTCCAGGGGACTTTCCCGGCCCAGGGACTGAACCTCTATCTCCTGCGTCTCCTGCATTGGCAGGTGGATTCTTTACTACTGAGCCATCTGGGAGGCCCACAGAAAACTGTAGGTGAAAGGGATTTCCTGGTACATGAAGAAGACTGCATTAGATACAGAAATTGTATAGATTTTGCAGTAATTGGGGAGAAGTCTGGAAAATGAGGTAGAAGACTTACTTAAATACCATACTAAGGAGTTTGAATTATTTCCATGAAAATTAGAACTCACCAAAAGAGAAGCAGAAGAATTCTAGTTTACGAAGTTTTGTCTGCTATTACCATATAAAATGATTTGAAGGGTAAACTTTGAAGATGCAGAGAATAGTCCAAGCAAAAGAGAACTGGAGGATCCCAGGGACGGGGGAACCTGGTGGGCTGCCGTCTATGGGGTCGCACAGAGTCGGACACGACTGAAGCGACTTAGCAGCAGCAGCAGGAAAAGAAAGTAGCAAATAAAGTTGGTAGTAAGATAAACTAAAGGATAACAAGTTCAAAATACTTCTGAAATGTATTGAATAGAAGCTATGTGACAAAGATTATTACCCAGGACTTCAATTCACTAATATTAAATTCAACACTTTTGATGCCTTCCAAATTATTTAAAATATTAACAAAATTAATAATTAGCAATATTCATGTTTATTTTTTATGAGGTGGTAATGTTATTCCTAAATCTGTTGTCACACTTGTCATACTTGCCATTAGGTAATCAATCTATCAAGGGTCTTATTCACAATTTTAACAACTGATGCCTTAAATGTCTCATTTTCCTATTTTAGGGTTCAGACTTGGAATACTTCTTAATAACTTTAAATAAAATTCAAAAACACCCATGCTGATGACATATGTGAATTTAGAATGCTCTAATTTTAGTACAAAACCAAGTTATCATCTAATATTTTGTTTAAAATAAAAATAAACTATCTCTTATTAGTAAAATTTGACAAAATCTCTTCAATGCAAAATGAATGTCCCATCATAAATTATAAAAAGGTACCTCCAAGATGGCTGGTATTGACACAAGATCCAAAGATGGGAATGTGCCCATGAGCCCAGGGGAGATGTTCTGGAAAAGAAACAGGGACATACTCAAAGTTACACGGTGCTGCTGAGTAATGACAAGATTGGATTCTGCTATGGACTGGTGGTGGACTGGGATGGAGTCCACTTAGGAATACAGGAGGAAAGGAGGTGGAAAACGAAAGGGCAGATGCCTCTAGGATGCTTTGGTCTCATTCTACTGTTCTCCAGACCCTCATCACAGAGGACCCTCAGGACCTACCTTCCACACCCCTTCAGGACTTGCTCATCTTCACTTCTTGAGCAAAGGCTGTGGGATGGCTAGGTAATCTGAGGGATCTTTTCCTTAATAATTTACTCAAAAGTGTAACCATCAGTCATCTAGACACTGAAACCCTGATCTTGTCTTTGAATGAAGGATATTGTAATACAGTCAATGGGGTTGCTAAGAGTTGGACACGACTGAGCGACTTCACTTCACTTTTGAAAGCATCATTTATTACAAATGCAGAGCACTGGATAGATTTTAGTGTTCTATGCAGATAGAAGCATTCTTACACTCCACAAAATTCTGACTTTTTTTGGTAAGACACTACTGGTAAAGAAACTGCCCGCCAGTGCAGGATACATAAGAGATGCGGTTTGATCCCTGGGTCTGGAAGATGCCCTGGAGGAGGGCATGGCAACCCACTCCAGTATTCTTGCCTGGAGAATCCCACGGACAGAGGAGCCTGGTGGGCTACAGTCCATAGGATCACAAAGAGTCAGACACGACTGAAGCAACTTAGCACACACACACTTGACTGAATAAAAATCAACTGGTCAAAATTGCTTCTGAGTTTCAATTGTCTCAAATGTTTTATTGTATTTTCTAAACAAATAGGCAATATTCAAAATCCTAGTGAAGCATTTATACTATTCCAAAAGAGACAGAAAAGCAAGGGGCTGGTTAACATAAAATTCAGGATAATGTTATCTATGGAAGAGAGTGGGAAGAAGACTATACATGTCTATTTGTTTACACACTTATGTGTCTTACATGTATGCTATAAATCTTGTTTAATTTATTTGATCTTTGATAAATTACTTACAGGAGAGAACTATAAAATGTGGTACAAATAATAATAATGATACCATAATTTTAAACTATTAGTGTTGTGGAATTAAGCAACTGACTGTTTCTCAGTGTTCTGAATTTTCTGTTCCAATCTATTAAATAAATAGCAATGGTCCCCAATCTTTTTGGCATCTGGGACCAGTTTTGTGGAAGACAAGTTTTTCCACTGTCTGGGGCAGGGAGGGGGTGATCGCTTGGGGATGATTCAAGTGCATTACATTTATAGTGCACTTTATTTCTATTGTTATTATATCAACTCCACCTCAGATCATCAGACATTAGATCCTGGAGGGTAGGGGCCTCTGAAATAGGGCATTAAGTACTATGGGAAAAAGGAAAACATGAAAACAAAAAAAGACAGAGGTATGGTGCAAAGGAATTTCTACCCTCCCAGAGAATTCTTGCTTGAATAGGACTGGTGGTGTGAACAGCCTGTATAAAACACAGCAATAGACTACCCACAACTGGCTGTAGGGTGTGTGTTTTGCACGGCAAATCAAAGTGTAAGAATTCAGCCACATGATATCAATCAGTTATCTTCATTTTCAAGATAATCACTGTGGCATTATTTCCTTTCAAAATTTTAGATTAGTATTTATTGGTTTATCAATACTACTATAAGACTGAAAATGGAGAGCTGATATCATTCTTGAAAATGCTCACCTGAGTTATCAGTGGTCTGTTTCCTGAGGAATCCACCTCAGTCATTACTCTGTGTTTGTTTCTATTCTTCCTGTTCAAACAGTAGTTGCTCTGAATAGCTGAAAAATGCCCTAGGCTTTATTATGAAGTGGGATCTTCATTTAGGCAGAATTGAAAGTAAACTCCATGCCCTGGGAACATTCATGACTTTTGGTCTCTTTAACCTGAACTGGAGCTGAATCAGTAGCCTAAAGGTGAAAGCCTCTAAATCCTTTTATTACCCCAAACCCTATAATCTTTTTGTTTTAACCAAGTATACACAAGAAAGGTAGCAGAACTTCCCAGTTAACAAGTCAAGAAATCTCTACCTCAGATAAGAATCCAGCACTTTGGTTTACTCTCGGCACAAAATATTTAAAATCTAAAGAGGCCCTTTGGTGGGTGGGTGGGTTGCGTGGGGGCGGGGGGTTGTTTATTTTGATGACCAGATACATTCTTTTGTTTTGTAAAAGCCACATCCCCATTTTGCCTTCTTGGGAAATTTCTGTTTCTAGCACCCTATCATTATTTGCTATCAAACTTCATATCTTTTGTTTGAAGCATCTAAAAATAAAAGTAGTTGTTTAACTAATTTTCTCTTGAGCTTAATTTATCAATTATCAAATCAGGTTTGTCAATACAACGACTGAATCAGATGTGACCCAGACATTAACAATTTTAAAATCCTCTGTAGCCTTCTTCGATTGCTTCAAGTTATAGTAGCTACAAACAAAACCTTGATGGGGTCAGTAAGAAATAAAATGTACTCTCCTCTGTCATTTCAAAGTCATCTATTAAAGTAACTCAAATATAACATTTGACTACATTGGAATACAAATAGAATAGAATAATGAGGCTTATGTTTAGAAATGCAAAGAGCATTTTGGAAAGTATTTTAGGAAGAATTAATCTAATTCTAACTATTAATATTCTTTCAAAATTTGATTTTCATTCTTGTACATGTGGATGCCACAAAAATGCTATTTAACGTTTATCTTTCTTTTCCCCTTTCTCATTCTCATGCTGATATTTCTTGCTGTAATCTGAAACACTTTGGAGAATAATTTTTTTCCTCAGACATATGAAGCTGATGTGAATATCAAAATGATATAGCAGAACCAGGAAGAATAACATTTGAAATCATAGTAGGTTAGGTGAACTCATATTTAACTAGGTTCTTGGTAAGTATGCAGTGTATTATTAATGACTGCTTATTTCCTCAGGAACCATGTTTGTTTTTGGCAAATTAATTTTATGCTGTGATGTGGAATAATACTTAGCTTTCTGTAACTGTTGAAAAGGCACTAGCAATATTATATCATATGTTATGTTTAATAGTCATTGCTAAGTCTACCCAGAAATATGTAAGATGGTTAAATAATAGCATTCATTTTGCTTTCACTATTCTTTAAGCTTCCTAACACTAGAAAATACCAATGAAAGCTTAAACATTGTTATATATGACTGGAACTCAAAGTTATTTTTTGCCATCATTGTAAGGAATACTGTGCATCTTATATATCTTGATATCCTATGTACAGAAAGTGACATCTACTGGAGAAAGCAGAGCTGAATATTTACTTTCCAAACTACTTCCCTGCCAAACTTCCAGACAAACTGCACTGTCCTCAAGATTATCCCAAAGTTTGAGAGCAAAGAAAGATTTTATTTAGTTCAATATGGTATAGAGTCTGGGTTGTTCTGGGTATCATTTTTCGAACATGCCCTTTGGGAAAAAAGTGGTTATGAGGGTCACACAAAATATCTCATAAGCAATGTGATTGGAGGAGTCTGGAAAACACAATTTTAGCACATTACCTTAAGGGTAAAACTGAAGTTCTAAATAACCATAAGCCATTAAGTGGCAGCTTTAAACAGAATTCCTTTGTAACAAATAGCTTGAAAACATGTTTGGAAAATATGTAACTTCTTTAAATGGTCTGGGAACAGGAGTTGTAAAACATAGTATGGGATTAGAATACATAATTTCTCTCTCATGAAAAGGCATCCCCATAATACTTTGAAGCCTAACCATTTTATTTATTCATCTTGGAAAGATGTGTGTCCAACTCCATGATCTAATATCAAATCTCTGTTCTTAAGGCGTTAGGGGATTCTTCCCAGATGTTTTTCATCTTGGTCAAAATTAATGGCATCAGCTTCTTTCTTGTGACAATACTTCTCAATCTTTAAGTAACCACTCTTTCTTAAGGACAAAAGCCTTTCTTAATGCAAGCTACTGTGATAGCCATTTTCAAGATGGAGAAAGTGAGACACAGCTATATTCGATGAGTTCACAAATATCATAAGAATATGTCTAAGGCCTGTCTCTTTGGTTCTAGATTATTGCCTCTGTGGTATTACCAAGGCTGCTTCCATATTTAAATTCTGCTGTCTTATTCTCTGTAGTTTGATTTCAGATTTTTTAACTGTTGTTATCACTTAAAATATTTTTGATTTTTGTTTTTGTAACAATGCTCTTGCACTCCCTCTGCTGGCCTTGCTAATTAGCAAAGCCAGTGGCCAAGTGGTCCTGGTGTGTATCAGTGATACCAAGCAGATGACTGGTGAAAACATACGATTTTGTGTTGGAACCCAGTAAGAAAGTCAGATTGATTGGCTTTCATAGGCAATAAGGCAAAGAAAATTTATTTGTAGATGGTGAAAACAAAAAGCATAATTATTTATATATTTTAAAGAAAGAATTTAGTGGAATGAACAAAGTTACAAATCTTAAAAATCTGCCTTCCTTTTCAAAACAATAAAACCAGTTATCCATATTCTATTAAAATATATGTATATTTAGTAAAAGGCATTTTACTACAAGGTGTATCAATTTTGAATCTCTGTTTTCACTCTGGAGGGTTAAATGAAAGGTTGCCAGGCTTTGTTGGTCAGACTCTGGACCCCAATTAGATATGTAGCTGTCCAGTGGATCAGCGTCCCACTTCTTAGACTTCCATTATGGAGTCACAAAGAGAATGTCAGCACTTGGCAAATCCCAGGCCTAATCATAGCATAGAGAAGTGACTTTTGGAAGGTACATTACCAAGCAATTAGGACCCATTTAATAAATTACCCCTTATAGAACACTTTGAACCCTAGTGGTCTGAAGAGGTTAATGCACCTCCCGCAACTGAGTGCTACTCACTTTCCAGGGGTAACTTCAAGGCCATGGCTAATCCAAACCTTCTTCTCATCAATGGCCTCTTACTCTTGCGTCAGTTCTGCAGCCTGGCATCAGTAAGGCCACACACTTGCATTTCGCCTGTGCATTTCACGCGCCTCATTTTCTTCCAGCTGAATCCATTGGGTGGAGTATTCACAAGGCCAAATGACTTTGTGCTGCCTGTTAACTTCCTTTGGCTTCCATGCTTCTTATTTGGAGTCTTTCTGTTTCTCTTATTTATAGAGTCTTAACTTCTGGGTTTAGTTTAAATGTTACGTCTGATGTAATACAGTTTCCTCTAAAATTGTTGAGTAGCAACCACATTTTAAATGAATCCAATACACAAAATTAGGTTTCAGGATATTATTAAATTTGGAAAAAACCCACAGTAGATATGTATTTGTACACTGGAATCTTAACATGGTTAGATACTAAAAAACATTTAAAATGTAACTGTAGGGAGAAAAAGCTTAGTTTGATGCTAGAATATAATTAGACTCATTGGATTTTAATTTTTAAAATAAATTCAACTTGAGTTTTGGGGTTGAAAATGCTGATGATACACTGAGTACTTTTATGTAAAAAGATAGCTAAGGGATGGAATTGGAATAGCTAGAAATAGAAAATTCTTAATATATGTTCATAATGGCTGACTTTGCTTTAACATATCACTGGTTTGCTGAATGATATGCCTGTAAATCATGATCAAAATCATCACGCTTTCTACACATTTATTGAATATTTACTCTATCCAAGGCTCTCCTGAAAGCTACAGGACATGAATAAGCCATGACCTATGACTTTAAGAAGCTGATGATTGTATTGTAGAGCTCAGATGTAGGCATGTGGAAAAAGAACCACAGTGAGTAGAAGATTACAATACACACCAAGATTGTGTGTGTCTGGGAGTGTCTAAGGGAAGTCAAAGAATGAAGAGGAGTCTCTATTCAGAAAGGCCTGATGGAGAATGTGGAGTTTGCTCAAGCTTATGATAGGAAAGCTATCCCAGGAAATGGCTAGAATAGATTTTGGAATCATACAGATAGTATCTTGGTTCATCTTCAAAATCAGAACAATCTTTGAAACTAGTGGGTTTTAATCAAACCTGGCTTTATAGGAGGAGTATAATGTATGTTCTACTGTTTTAAAATAGTTAGCATGAGTGTGTGTGTGTGTTTGTATGATTGAGCCCATTTATAGTAAAAGCTACACTTGTTAAAAACAAAGTATCCATGTAGATTAACAGAATAGCATGTAGAAGTGATCTCAGTTGAAAATGCTGCTGCTGCTGCTGCTATGTCACTCCAGTCGTGTCTGACTCTGTGTGACCCCAGAGACGGCAGCCCACTGGGCTCTGCTGTCCCTGGGATTCTCCAGGAAAGAATACTGGAGTGGGTTGCTATTTCCTTCTCCAATGCATGAAAGAGAAAAGTGAAAGTGAAGTCGCTCAGTCATGTCCGACTCTTAGCGACCCCATGGACTGCAGCCTACCAGGCTCCTCCGTCCATGGATTTTCCAGGCAAGAGTACTGGAGTGGGGTGCCATTGAAAATAGAAAAATGAAATTTAATAAACTCTGTGTCAGCCTTTCAGAAAAATAAAATGAAATGCTCCAACGTTGAGAAGTAATTAAGGTTGCCTATAGTTGTTTGTGAATGTATTTTGTAGGCTAAGTTTGAGAGGCAGCTTTTCAACATGAGAGCAAACATGTTTTGGAATATTCTACTTTGCTTTATCTTTACTGTTGTTCAGTTGCTAAGTTGTGTCTAACTCTTTTGTGACCCCCATGGGCTGTAGTCCACCAGGTTCCTTTGTTCATGAGATTTCAAAGGCAAGAATACTCGAGTGGGTTGCCATTTCCTTCTCCAGGGGATCTTCCTGACCCAGGGATCAAGTCCTTGTCTCCTGCATTGGCAGGTGGCTTCTTTACCACTGAGCCACCAAAGAAACCCTTACACTGATTATATACAGAAAAAAAAAAAAAATAAGAGAAAACACACTTTCAGTCAAATACTGTAATATAATATGGAAAGCATTGACTGTTGTCAATCTGATAATTAGGATGTATTTTCAAGGTGCTTTTCTTAAGCCAATATAACTCTAAAATGACAGATATCCTTTTCCAGGATATTTAGTGATTCACTGAATGAGTCATACCTTTTGAAAAGTCTCTGCTTCTTTTATCACAATTTGGAAGTTTTCCATATTATAGACTGTGTTTTCTTACATGCCCATAAGAGACAAGGACTGTGCAAATCTAGGTTCCCTGTGAATCTATACAACTATTGTAACACGAGTTTATATGGTCTGAAATTCTCTTATATTTGCTCTGAATAACTTGATTCTTATCCAAATGTTTAAAAAGTTGTCCAGAGATGAGACACGATCTCTACCATGTTATAATTGCAAAGATTTTTGGAAAGACCTGAGGATTGTGTCACACACTAGATGTGGTATCCCATTGGGTATGACTTTCCTTGTTGTGTCTTGAAAGCTACCTCTCCTTCCACAGCAGAGTTGCAAATGAGAAGCGAACTACTATATTCTGTGGTAAATAAACATTTGAAAAACCAGAGCTCAGCTCTTAGGTGTGTTGGTGAGATTATAATGTTTTCCATTTGTACCTAGAAGCACCTTAATTTGATCATTTACTCCATAAGCAAAGCATTACCATGTACATTATTCCCTCTTGTTTTTGCATCTTGCATTATTCACACTAACACCAAAGCAGATTTATTAATACCAGCCTGCAAATGGCTTTATTCCTCATACTCTGAGAATTTACATCCTGGAATAAACAACACTTATGGAGCAATAAATGTAGCACAAGTGGAAAAAATCACATTGTCTGTTGCATTTTTTCCTTCTGGCATTTTAAGTGCATTCAAATTACTGATCAGCAAAACTTACGGAATGACCACTGTGTTTGGGCACTGCATCCCAAGATACAGTACTCTAAGAGGAGTTCTTGTCTTCAAAGAATGCAGAGACTAGCTGGAAAAGGAAAACACATGGGAAACACCAGCAAACGTAATAGTACTCTATAAGCACATAATAAATAGTATATTTATATTATATTTATTTACTGTAATAGCTTACTGTAAGCTATTCATGGTGTAGACCCGAAAGTGAAGAAAGTCTCTCAGTCATGTCTGACCCTTTGCAACCCCATGGACTATATAATCCATGGAATTCTCCAGGCCAGAATATTGGAGTAGGTAGCCATTCCCTTTTCCAGGGAATCTTCCCAACACAGGGATCAAACCCAGGTCTCCTGCATTACAGGCGGCTTCTTTACCAGCTGAGTCATCAGGGAAGCCCAGGAATACTGGAGTGGGTAGCCTATCCCTTCTCCAGGGGATCTTCCCAACTGGGGAATCAAACTGGTGTCTCCTGCATTGCAGGTGGATTCTTTACCAGCTGAGCTACCAGGGGAAGCCCCTGGTGTAGAAACGCACTATCCAATATGCAACCAGGTGAGAGCTAATGGTAAAGAACCTGCCAGCCAATGCAGGAGATGTAAGAGACACAGGTTTGATCCCCAGGTTGGGAAGATCTGGAATGGGAAATGGTAACCTGCTCCAGTATTCTTGCCTGGAAAATCCCATGGACCGAGGAGCTGGGCAGGCTACAGTCCCTGGGGTCACAAAGAGTTGGACATGACTGAGCAACTAAGCACACACACACCGGAGGATGTAGGCCATGGAAGAAAAACAGGAAAACTTTGAATGTAAAATTAGTTTGTGGGATATCCTTCCAATCTTATAAGGGGTGACAAATTCTGAGTATTTAATCTACCAATAAACACAGATGCCAATTACTGAGTGCTTAGAATACAAAGTTTACATATACAAATTTTCATTTAAATGTCAGAACTAGCATATAATGCATATTTTATCATATTCATTCTCCAGAAAAGGCTGAAGTTTGGGCTGGCTTAGTGAATGTCATAAAACCAGGAAAGAATTGACCTTAGTATGTTTGACCTCAAATCTGTAGTAGAGGCAGATTACCAAGAAGTTTTACTCTTTTGGGTCCCACATGTATATGTATCCCTTCCATGGGATATGCTCAAGGAATGTGTTCCCATAGTCATGTGCTTTTGGAAAGTTTGCCAAATTAAGCTATTTTCATCATAATTAGTTAGGACTGCTCTGTTCGCATTCTGACTTCCCCTCAGTCACACCCTCCTTCATGTGAGGTAGTTTTGGATCAACATTTTGGAGGATCTGGCTAAAGAGAGAATTCAGTTGACTATATACTTGGTTTAGGTTTAGGGGGTTTTTATGTGTTTCACAGTTGCTTTTATGTGTCGTTAGGGTTTTTCTCACCCTCTCAGAGTAGGAACTGCTACCCTGAGTTCTCTTACTGTCCACTCCACCAGCTGCTGCTGCGTCCATTCTTTGAAGTTTACAGCAGCACTCTCCAATGGAAGCATAAGGTGGATCGCATCTATAATCTTAAATTTTATGTAGTCAGTTTAAAAAAAGAAAGCCAGGTGAAATTAATTTTTATCATATTTTATCTAATCCAATATATCTAAAATATTGTTTCAACATGTAATTAATATTTTTAAAATTATTCATGAGATATCTTACATTCCCTTTATCATACTATGTCTTCTAAATTCAGTGTATATTTTACAATTAAAGCGCTTTCAATTCACAATAACCATATTGCTTTTAATTTATTTATCATTGAGGTAGTGGGTTTATAATATTATATAAATTTCACGTGTACATTATATTTCTACTTCTTTATACACTACAGCATGCTCATCACCAAAAATTCAGTTTCCATTCATTACCATACAGATGATCTCCTTTACCCGTTTCATCCTCCTCACCCTCCCACTCCTTTCTCTCTGGTAACCACTACCCTGTTCTCTGTATCTAGGTGTTCGCTCTTGTTTGACTTGGTTTGTTCATTTATTTTGATTTTTGTTTGTTTGTTTGCTTTCTTGTTTTTTATATTCTACATATAAGTGAAACCATATGATATGTGTCTTTCTCCTCCTGACTTATTTCACTTAGCGTAATACCCTCAAGTTTCATTCACATCATCACAAATGGTAAGAGTTCATTATTTCTTATGGCTGAGTAATACTTCTTTATATATGTGTGTATATAGCACATCTACTTTATCCATTCATCCATTGATGGGTACTTAGGTTGTTTCTATATCTTAGCTAACAATAACCTCATTGCAAATGCTCAAGAGCTATATGTATCTAGTGGTTGCAATCTCTTTGTGTTAGTCGCTCAGTCGTGTCCGACTCTTTGCGACCCCATGGACTGTATGTAGCCTGGCAGGCTCCTTTGTCCATGGGATTCTCCAGGCAAGACTACTGGAGTGGGTTGCCATTTCCTTCTCCAAAAAGGCTGATGAAAGTGTGTAAAATCAAGATGATAACTGTTACTTAGCAGCACAGTTGCAATAAAGCATCACTGAGATCTGAGGAAGTATTTTCTTCTTAGGAGTTCCTGCTTTGGACTGAGTTAGTTTCAGACAGTGAGTCACCCCAGTGTCCTAAATCCATCAACAGGAACACAGATCTCTAGATGTGTAAAATCACAAGTGGAGAGTTCAATTCTCATTGAAATCTAGTCAAAATGAAATATACTACTTGATTAAGCGGCTTCGGCAATTATAAAATGAGGCACATTCATTTTTCTTTTTGATGTGAATCATGCAAAATCATGGTCTTCCCTGGTGACTCAGATGGTAAAGAATCTCCCTGCAGTTCAGGAGACCCAGGTTCAGTCTTTGGGTCGGGAATATCTTCTGGAGAAGGGAATTGAAACCCACTTCAGTATTCTTGCCTGGAGAATTTCATGGACAGAGAAACTTGGTGGTCTATAGTCCATGGGGTCACAAAGAGTCAGATATAACTGAGTGACTAAAACTTTCACGTTCATGCAAAATAGCATTTAAGAATTCCTATGTTTTTAGACACAAGTCAGTAATAGGACTCTGAGCAATGAGTATGACCATGTGGTCTCACCTGTTTTTACATCCTAATGTATAGGATTTTGTTTTAGCTCATTTTTGACATGATGGAGTCTAGTGACCCCAGAAGATGAAACATGTCAAAACTGGGCATTGGCAGAGCAAAATGAACTAAAGCTTTCCTAAACTGCTACTAATAAAAAACAATATCTGATAATCATGCTATATGAAAGAAAGAACTTTCTTGCTTTTCAATTAAAAAAAGAAGTATGCAGCCCAAAAGTAGTACCTTAGGGATGTCAGACAGTTAATGAATAGAACCATTATGTAATTTTTCTGAGTTTTGTGATGTTCGTGGTACTTAGTGGCCTTCAGTCTTTGTAGTTTGTCATAACGTATTTCTCATCCTATGGAAAGATTCATTTTGACGACCTAAGATAGCATTGGCCATTTTTTCTTGCATATATTAATAGCTTCCCAAATTGTATATGTATCAGGTGTTATAAGACGTGAAGTCATCCTTGAACTGTACTGTATAGCTTCACAGGCATTACTGTGGGTTCTGGGGAAGCATACATAGACCACGTAAAGTCACAAAACCTTCAAGAATTCGTTATTGGTTCTTGTAACTTCCCTTTGTGAAACAGTGGGTCAGTGAGCTCTCTATTATGCAGCTAGAAAAAGTAGAGCCCAGATGGATACTACATCGGGCATCCCAAATTCCACAACTGAGGCTGCCGATCATGTTCACCTCATCACTGTTAGGTAGTTAGAATAGGAAACAGGAGTCCAGAACGGCGGTGGCTAAAAGATAAGGAAGAAAAAAGACGCGAAAATAGAACAAAGGCAAGTCCGAGACCTCGGCTGCCCAGTTTACATAGGCAGGCCCAGGGGGGAGGAAAAGACATATCAAAAGAGGAGCCAAAGTGTTCTCTCTCTCTCCCCCCAGTGCTGGCGCGCTCCCCCACTCTCTTCTCTTCACATCTCTGAGTTGGCATGCCCTCACGCCTGGAGGATGGATTTTCCGGCTATTTTCTAAATAAAATAGAGCTGTAACACTGATTTGTCTGAGAACTATAATACGGTCTGTTCAAGACCTGAGAGCTATAACACGGTCTAAGACCCAAGAGCCGTGATGCACCGAGGGCCTTAATGTCCATCACTCCAAGTCTTTGTTGTGATGAGACAGAACGGAGAGGCATACACTCGCCTGACATCACGAAGAGATTAGACTGCCTCCAACAATACAGCAATGCAGGGACAAGATGGTGACTAACAGGAAAGACATACGTACATACAGACAGGCTGAGTGAAGGAGGGTGGGAAGAGGTGAAGAGGTGAAGGACATAAATGAACTTTTATTAAGGGCCTGATTCCATAACTAATAAAGAAGAACCTACGATGCATTCCATTCTTACTGCCTGATTTTATGACTTTGTCAGACCTGTCTGGGCTGCTCATGATCCAACAAGTAATGAGGGTAAAGAAAGAAGGCTCTGGAGTCACTCTCTAATTTCAGATATATCATGAACACAAAAATTTACCCATTATATCCAATGACACTGTAAATATTTTCCTTGAGAGTTAATTTGATCCAGGTTTACAAAGCAGTTCTTTTTTAACTCATTTAAGAAAGCATCTTAACTTAGATTTAGAAATGTGCATCTTGCTGATCATTATTATGTGAAACAATAGTTTTGAGTCATGTTTCTTGAATCTTTTTCATATGTATTGCTGAATTGAACACTCACAAGATACAAAATGATTATTTAAGACTCCCAACTAGATTTCTTAGGAATCAGGAATACATGCCTTTCAGGGATAGTTCATGATTATTTTTATATGCAGGGTCACACTATTTTTTGTGACTTTTACATCCAGAGACTGATCAGACTGTCTGCTCAGTGTCATCTTGAGTATGAAGGACCTCACGACAAACACTGTGAGTGGATGTTCCTAATTCTGAAAGAGTATCTTCCATGTGGTTTTATTCTGTATCTATACAAAGTAGATATGAAATATATCACCCTCTGCCCATTCTCTGCTTCTTAATGTGGTTTTCGTTGGAACACATCCTAAAATTGCATTTCCCGTATTGTGGGCGAGGTGCTTTCAAATGTTGTTTAATGACCTCATTACATCAAGTATCATCAAAGGCTCTCAGATCATGCTACTCTTTGAAATAGTAGAGAGAATTGGGCTCCACAATGCAAACCATTTTGAATGACTGAACTTACAAACAGGTTCAGTTCATTTCAGTTCAGTCGCTCAGTCGTGTCTGACTCTTTGCAACCCCATGAATCGCAGCACGCCAGGCCTCCCTGTCCATCACCATCTCCCAGAGTTCACTCAGACTCACATCTATCGAGTCCGTGATGCCATCCAGCCATCTTGTCCTCGGTCGTCCCCTTCTCCTCCTGCCCCCAATCCCTCCCAGCATCAGAGTCTTTTCCAATGAGGTGGCCAAAGTACTGGAGCTTCAGCTTTAGCATCATTCCTCCCAAAGAAATCCCAGGGTTGATCTCCTTCAGAATGGACTGTTGGATCTCCTTGCAGTCCAAGGGACCCTCAAGAGTCTTCTCCAACACCACAGTTCAAACGCATCAATTCTTCGGCGCTCAGCCTTCTTCACAGTCCAACTCTCACATCCATACATGACTACTGGGAAAACCATAGCCTTAATTAGATGGACCTTAGTTGGCAAAGTAATGTCTCTGCTTTTGAATATACTATCTAGGTTGGTCATAACTTTTCTTCCAAGGAGTAAGCGTCTTTTAATTTCATGGCTGTAGTCACCATCTGCAGTGATTTTGGAGCTCAAAATTATAAATTTTGACACTGTTTCTACTGTTTCCCCATCTATTTCCCATGAAGTGATGGGACCAGATGCCATGATCTTCGTTTTCTGAATGTTGAGCTTTAAGCCAACTTTTTCACTCTCCTCTTTCACTTTCATCAAGAGGCTTTTTAGTTCCTCTTCACTTTCTGCCATCAGGGTGGTGTCATCTGCATATCTGAGGTTATTGATATTTCTCCTGGCAATCTTGATTCCAGCTTGTGTTTCTTCCAGCCCAGCGTTTCTCCTGATGTACTCTGCATATACAAACAGGTAAGAAGTGTTTAAATATGAGAAATTTGCAATCCATGGATGCTTGGATCTGTAATAGGGAAGAACCTTTGTATTCTATTACAAGTTAATCACTAAAAGAATGTTGCCTGTAAATTTAAATTAGACATAATGGCCCATCTCTGGGAATCTTGCCTCCCAGGTAATAAACATTAAGCTAAAAAAAACCATTGTTTAGCTCACAGGAAACAGCTTGACCAGGTCCACATGTGAATGACTGAAGGAAGAAAGAAATTGACACATCCCCTCTGGAGTCTGGCTGGAATCAGGTCTTTACCCTCTCTGCTTTTAGCATAAAATAAGCCTGAATTCTAACTTGGAGAAGATACTTCTTTGGGACACTTAATTCACCATCTTCTCAGTCTGCTGGCTTTCTAGATAAAGATATTATTATTTGCTCCAAAAACTCTTTTCTCAGTTTTTCCGCCTGCTGTGCCCTGAGCAGTACAAGCTTGAACTTAGTAACAGATCCAGTCATTTTTGTTTCTTTGTAAGCTTCTGTCGCCTTCACTGTGAGGAGTCTATCCTATGTGGAGTGAAGATACAACCCAGACAGGAGAGTGCTATGCTTGCTTCCATTGAGGGTGTTATCCTCAAAGCATCTTTACAGACGGTGCCTGAGGCAGAATCGGCCCCTGATGAGTTCAGGTGTAATAAATATCCTCCAAAAATAATCACGCAGCCAGGCCAAAATATTAACCTTGACATCAATGTTATATATTTTCATAGCAGAGTGTATTTCTGACATTGCAATGGAATTTAAAGAGGAAGATAATTTTCAAAAACCTCCCTGGTGGCGCTAGTGGTAAAGAACCCACTTGCCAATGCAGGAGAGGTAAGAGACAAGAGTTCTATCCTTGGGAGTTGGGAAGATCCCCTGGAGGGAAGGCATGGCAACCCACTTCTGTATCCTTGCCTGGAGAACCTATGGAGAGAGAAGCCTGACGGGTTACAGTCCATGGGGTCACAAAGAGTTGGGCATGACGGAAGCCAACTTAGCACAGCATGGCACAAATAAACTGATTACAAAACAGAAATAGAGTCACAGTCATGACTCTATAGCGTCACATATAGAGTCACATAGAGAAATAGAGTCACATATAGAAAACAAACTTATGGTTACCAAGGGGGAGCCAGAGGGGATAAGCCGGGAGATTGGGGTTCACACGTGCTAAGAACCTATTATATAGCACAGAGACTTCTATTTCATACTCTGTAATGACCCATATGGGAAAAGAATCTAAGAAAAGAATGGGTATATGTATAAAACTGATTCACTTTACTGTACAGCAGAAACTAACACAGCGTTGTAAAGCAACTATGCTCCAATAAAAATTGATTTAAAAAAATTCTATTGCACAAGCACAGTTTCTGGTAGAGTTCTTTTTGCTAACTTACGGGCACCTCCACAAAATTATAATGAGTTTCATCAATTTGAACTCTCTGCATGGGAAAGTTTAATCCAGACGTTCAAATGCCTTGATATCTAGGAGCATTATCCTGTAATAATTATTAATGATACTTGCAGTGCAAGAATTTGGGCTGATCTAGAGCAGTGAAAGTTGTCCAAAAGTCCAATTTCAGTGCAGTGAGCTGAAGTCATCCAAGACATCACTACTGCGGTATAGTTAGCTTCTTAAAATCATTTGTTGCCAAGGAAGATCCTGAGAAATTATATTCCAGTAACTTTTGTTTACTGACATTGGAGTGCTGGCACTGGAGAGTAATATGGATAGTTAAAAATTATGAGTACCTAGTTTTTCGTAAAGATTTCAAATCATCGTGTTTTAATCCCAATACTTGTTGGAGGTTTGAACAGTAGCTAAAAAGAATCATTTATTACTTATTTATATAAATGCCTTATGTGGAAATGTAAATATTTTCAATTTTTCAGTGTCTATTTTGTACCAAGAATGGGAACTTTAAATAAGTTCAGCTAGAAATGATTACACTTTGTTACATGACAGCACACTATGGATTATTCACTGATTAAAGCTCTCTGCCCTGTAGTGCCTGGTTCCCTTCTGCTCTGCATGCCTCAAAACTGCTCACTGCAACCCTGGCTTAGAGGTGTGGCTCTTCCCCATTCCTGAGAGTTTTACAAGTAGTAGTATAATTATTGTACTTAATAGTTATTTATTTAATGCATAAAAGGGAGACAGAGTCTTAAAAAGACCCATTAATTAGTATATATGATCATATTAACTACATAAACCATTCTTAAGAATATGCTAAATTAATTTGTAAGTTTACTGCCAGTTTTAGCTCCTGTTCAGTTCTCATGATTGTGTCTCCACCCTCCACCCTCAGTAGAAACTGAGGCCGTGCTGGCATAATAACCAGTAAATGGTTCTATGTATAAGGAAGAAAGAAATGAATTTGTTAGCACATGACTTCTTGGCATGTTGCTAAACTTTCATTTTCATTTCTTGTCAAAATTGCCAAGTAATCAGTTCAAATTCTCTTAATTTTGACTTGACTGTCTAACAATTATGAGCATCTTTTGTGATCTGTGTATTGAAATATTAAAGAAATAAGCAATACCAGCTACTTCCAAGTTAACAACCTTGTGTTTGCCTCTTATTTGTGATTGATGCTACCAGAGCTTAAACCAGACTCCTCTCCCTTGGAACTAGTTTACAGCTCTTTATTTTCTGTTTTGAAGAGAAGGGATTTAAGTGCAATGGGTTTGTTTGGACTTTAGAAAGAATTGATCTTATCAACCTTGGGGGGTCATTTGCTTTTGAACTCCAGGCATCAAATAAAGGTGGACCTCTTGATCAGATGATTTCAAGTCATGGCTGGGGACTCCCAGGAAGTAATTCATTTTTGCAAACTGGTGAGCATAAAACAATAATAGTTTGGGACCAAAATTCATAGCTTATTTTTAAAATGGTAGAATTCTGAAGACTTGATTTTAACTTAAAACATTTCCTTAATGATTTATTCATTGTTAATGCTCAGAAAATATTAACCATTACAGTCAATCCTTTTTCTTCTTTACTCATCTTTTAGAGTGATTTTGCTTGTTATGACTCAGATAGGAATTACTTTCCCATGAGCAAGTTATTATAGATTAATCTAAATTAAATCTTATTCCATTTAAATTTTTTCCACCTAAGATCTTCCGTTGGGTTTGTAGTCTTTCTATTTTGGTGCTCACAGCTATTTACTTTCTCCATGAGGGAATTAATTTGGACATTTAATATAGCACTGGTCCCAACCCTATTCCTATAGAACCCCACTGTCCCCAATTTAATGATGCTTTACTAATAGCTGCTTATTATTTATAGTTCATCAGTCAAACTGAGAATAATCCTAATGTGACAGAATCTTACCAATGTCTCTATTCATTTTTGTTTCCAACGGAAATCCTGGAAAATTGAAGAAGCTGCTTATAGCAATATATTAAATAGTCTTCATGGTGTGTTATGGAGAGAAAATGGCATACTTGTGCCATTTTTTATTTGCTTAGGATAAAATTTTGCTACTTGTAATGAAGTCCTAAAAATAAGTCCTCATCTGGTAGAAAGAAGAGGGGAGGATTGGAATATCCCATTTTGGAGAGCCTGGCCCATCTTCAGGCTTCCTTGTTGGTTCCAACGGTAAAGAATCTGCCTACAGTGCGGGAGACCCAGGTTTGATCCTTGGGTCAGGGTCCATTTTCATTACCTTTGGGCTATCAAACTTTTCTTGCCTTAGTCATCTAAAGACCAACTTCCTTTTCACCTAAGTTTTTATATTATTTTATTTTTTAATTAAAATTTTTATTTTTACTTTATTTTACTTTACAATACTGTATTGGTTTTGCCATACATTGACATGAATCCACCACGGGTGTACATGCGTTCCCAAATATGAACCCCCCTTCCACTTCCCTCCCCATAACATCTCTCTGAGTCATCCCTGTGCACCAGCCCCAAGCATCCTATATCCTGCATCGGACATAGACTGGGTCACCTAAGTTTTTAAAAACTGGGAGTGAAACAGTAATTCAACTGTATGACATAGTGAGAATAACATGAAATAATAGATATAAATAAGTTTGGATAATTGAAATCACTTACATGCAATTTTTTTACAGGAAGATGACTTTGATAATCCACTCTTTGGAGGATATACATTTTAGGAAGCACTTTATAGTATTTAGTGTTTTGCCTGCTTTTTGTTATATTAATGGTATATACGTACAATGAAGTATGTGGTATGTGCATATTTCATTTGTAAAATAAGAATATCCTAAGGAAATATTTTATTGTACAATGTATTTCTTTTAATATTATTTTTTAAGCTTCAGAGTGCAGAGTTCCAAGTCTTAGAGGGAGTTTTCATAGCAAAGGTAGGACACGACTGAGCCAACTAACACAGCAGCAGCAGGCTCATCCAGGAAGAAGTCTCAGGCATCCGCTTATGCTCTGTAGGAACTGCTCCCTTAGTGACCCTCTGGCCCTTTAGTGTTTTCAATTTTCTGTCCTCCTCTAACTCAATTGCCATGATTTTGCAATAAATAAGGGCTTTTTCTATGTTGAAAACGTGTTGGCTTGATTCTCCTATTTGTAATATTTAAATTTTTGACTATATAATCTGAAACCACTGTTACTCATTCTTTTCTGCAATCTTTTATCTGGTTTCTAGTATTCACCATTCTTAAGAAACAACTCTTGTGCAAATCCCCTATAACCTTTGTGGGTGGAGTGTGTGGAGGTAAGTATATGAAGCTGAGCTTTTGAGAAGCTGCCAGGAATGGTATGCTCATTAAGATTGGGCTGACAGTACTGAAAGTCACTGCCTCAGTGCTTCCGGGTGGAGCAAAGGTGGTGTATTAAGATGATAGTTAGGTGCAGCTGCTTGAAAAGAACCCAGATGCCACAAGACCTCCAGAGCCTGGAATTCTTTTAAGCAAGTACAGTTTATAGATTCATATGTTCATCTACAGAAAACCAATAAGACCCTGAGCTGAGATAAAAATTTCCTGATTCCATAGTCAACAATCCTCTATTAAGTGCTAATATCAATTGGAGGAGCTATAGATAAACTATTTCCCCTGTAAGTTCTAAGATCGAGTCCAAGAATGGAAAGTCATGACTCCAAGCAAAAAAGGGAGGAAATTACAGTGACCCTAGGCTACATGAATTTACTCTGCTACTGTCTTCCTATGCTTAGTGTAATAGAGGTAATTCCTTATCCCTCTCTTTGTGTGAATGAGAGAAATACCAAGTACAAGCTTTAAATTACTCAACACGAAATAACAGTTCACTATACAACCTTTGCAACAAAAAAGCAGGTTCTTTTGAGATTTTTGAGAAAATAAGAAAAGGGTTGAGAGAATGCAAATCTTTATTAAAATAAAGGAATGAAATAAATTCTCGGTACTATGGATACTTTTATAAAATACTGTAACATCAGTGTTAGGAAAGGGTAACAAGGATGGTTAAAGAAACAGGAAAGTTTTACATATAGTGAAATTGGCCAGGAAAGACAGAGACATAAAAAGTAGCTTGATGGAAATCGTTAGCTTTTTGAAGGCTCTAGTGAAATTTGCCAACTAATAGGAGAATAAGAGGTCACACTGTGAAATTAATAACCAGTAAATTTAGAACAAATAAAACAGAAATGCTTTTGCACAGCATTTAAGCAGCCCGTGGCACTGACAACCGCAGGAGGTCAGAGAGTTAAATGCTGTCGAACTGGAATTTAAAAGAGCAGAGTAACATTGTCACTCTTACCATCGTCATTTGCAGCTGGACGATGATTAGGGTGACTTTACCCTTTGCTTTAGAATTTAATTATGATCGCGCTTTGTGAAGAGCTAACAAGGATGTAAGACAAACAGCAAGAGTGAAAGTAGATAAGGGCCCCTCTCTATGAGCCTACTGACATATTGAACATAAGACAAGTATTAGATGATACCAACAACTGCTGAGTTTCAACATTTTGTAGGTATGTGGGTAGTTCAAACCTTGAGAAGTTTTCATTTAAACTTCCCATCTTCAGGTAGGACAACATGCAATAATGCTTGCGAGATTAGAATTCCTTCTAATTTACAGAATCTACTTGAAGAAAGAATTTTTTTTTTATCATCCCACTCCCCCTAAATACAAATTTTAGTAAGCTGTTGTCTTCTCTTGATCTGTTAATCCCAGATGGCACCCCACAAACAATATCTTTTGGCAAATACTGATGTGATGATGATGCTGTTATTGGTCCATGGTCCATTGTTTTCCATATCACAGGAGCAACAGCATCTCATATGGACAAAAGATGTTCCACCTAAGATCATTAGTGCATCAAGCATCGTAGCAGCCAAGCCCTAGTCCCAGTTCTAAAAATGAGTCATTTTATAACAGTCTTAAATGTGACTTTCAGTTTTATTGCTAACCATAATCAATGCCTGGCCATTGATTACCACCGATCTTTTTATGCACAGAAGGAGACATAGGTGCCCAACCCCCTTACTTCTCCGTCCCCAGCATATTATTGTCAGGTTGAGTTAATGTTCAACTAGGAATTACTTGGTGTGATGGGGAAGTAAAAAGATAGGGACATTTAATTTTTCATTAATCTCTTCCTTGCCATAATTAGCAAAGGTGTAAATATTAATACCTTTGATCTAGATGTAAGTTGAAGCTATCATTCATAAACTCATTGCCACAAAGGCCACATTCTTCAAAAACAATGACACCTGACCACTTCACTCAGCATCTTAATTTGTTCATATTTTGGCTGCTAAGCATTATGCTTTTCTGTTATTGTAATATAAAGAATCGAGCTCCATCAGTTTATATTATTTTTCATTAACTTCAGAATTGTTAGGTTGAAATTGAACAGTGTATTTTTTGGTTATTCTCACTCTCTTCTTCTCCCTTTTAAAATGTAGTTGGCTTTTTCCCCCCTCCCCTAAATAAATAACTTTTTATTTCAGTATTTTCATTGTAATCATGGTTATAATTGACAGCTTTAGGATACTGGGGGGCACAGTTGAGGTCTCTTTTTCTTTTCAAACACCCTTCTCAACCCACAGCAAGGGCTGTTTTCCTTTGTTTCTTTGCTGTCTGAGAAGAGGCAGAAGATCAGAGAGAGTTCCTGGCGGTGGTAGAATATTACATTCCATTGTAACTAGTGGTTTACATAGACGGTGCAACCAAATAGCCCATAAATATAATCAAAAATGACTTTTCTTTTTCCTTTGCAAATCCAGCATTTTTATAAATCTGGAGGAAGATTTGTGGTTTTGAAAACCTGAGATATTTGTATCCACTTTTTAATTGTTGATATGATGATGTCAGACCACCATGCTGGATATTTTTAGTACCTATCCCCATGACTGATGGTGTGTGTAGAAATCAGAAGTAAGGGTATCACTCCTGGCAGAACTGGAGTGAATTAGAAATTCTGTTTTCAAGACATTTTAAAATATTCACTTTTTAACCTCCTTTTAAAGCTGCTTCTTGCTGTATTTTACAAGGGTGGGGATTTCATGCATGATGCCTACACATGTGTACATAATACTCTCTACCTTTTGTCTTTAATATTCCTTGGCTTTTAATTATTAAAGATAAGTATTTGAATTATAAATATTCTAGTTATACAGGAATAGGCAAAGCAGGCATATACCCTGAGGCAAAATTCTTCCATTATCCATAATTCTTCTGCCTCCTGCCTCCATTTCTCTGCTTCCTATCTTTATGTTGCCTCAAAAAAACACAGAGATATTCTTTTAAACTAACCTTCTCCTCCCCACTTAAACCATAGAAATCCCTTCTCAATATGTATAGAGGCCTCTTCCTTGAAGTGGGATGTCATACTTGTCCTAAATATAATAAAGTGCTATCTTCAAGGCATTTCTGCATCCCAAACACTCCGCAGAAACCTGCCGAGCCCTCCCATCTAACCAGTCTGAATGTCACAAATCATAGCCCAGAAACTGCTTTATAGTGAATCATTAACATTGTCAGGAATGACTTGGCAGAGGGAAAAAAAAAAGCTTTCCATTATTGAACTAGGGAGAATATACAAATGACAGCATTGTCATCCCCTTCCTATTGTTTTATAAAGCTCAGAACTGATTAGGAAGAGTTTATTACAGAGGAATACACACAGAGCTTGCTTTATGTTAGGTGTTTTCGTACCTTTCTCCTTACATTTTTAGAGCTTCGTCATTTATTCTAAATGTTTTGTTTTTAACATTCTGCTTGCAGTTCTGAGTGAAATTTTATAGGACGAATATACCCAATGTATGGTATGTATGTGTGCACGTTCGGTTGTGTCTGACTCTTTGCAGCCCCACAGACTGTAGCCCACCAGGCTCTTCTGTCCATGGTATTTTCCAGGCAAGAGTACTGGAGCTGGTTGCCGTTTCATACTCCAGGGGATCTTCCTGACCTGGGGCCTGAACCCACGTCTCTTGCTTCTCTTGGATTGGCACACAGATACTTTACCATTAGCACCACCTGGGAATAAACGTGTTAAAATGGGGATATAGATGTATGCAAAATAGCTGACCTGAATATTTGTAGGTGAAAATCCATTCTGGGGGCCGCTTGTCTAGGACCGCTGTCCTCCGAGTTCTTTTGCTCAGCAGGGATGACTAAAAAGGACAGGATGCTGCACCAAGGACGAGTGAGAATGAGTTTGGATGCACGTTCTCTGTCTTCTCGGAGCTTACATCCTCCAGCATTGGAACAGTTAATCGACAGCTGATTCCCTAATATTCCTTTGTTTACGTTACCTTATGTTGATGTGTATAGTGGATATGGTGGTGCACAACCAGATCCCCACTGGTATGAACGTACTCCTTCCCCAGGGGCCATGGCGTTCCTTGCCATTGTCTTACTGTTGAGTGCTCCTCCAAGAATTGCCCTGGCGGAAGAGAACTATCTTTCCCAAAGTTGCATTTCCCTTCCCAAGGTCTAGCCTGAATCCCATGACTAAACCATGGTTCAGTTGAAGATATTTCTGATGGACCATCCCGAGCTCAGAACTCCTCATGGGATTGGCTGGGGTCTCAGTTGTGACTGCACTGCAATTCAACATTGCTCTCTGACAAATCCTTCCTCACACATATATCCAAGAGCAGTCTCCAATGAACCATTTGTATCCAAATCTCAAGCTCAGAGCCTGTTTTATAGGAAACTCAACCTATGACAGTTATAGTGGGGATGGTTCTAGGGCATAGGCTCTAAAATGAGACTGTGCAGTTGAATTATCTACTTGCTGGCTGGCTGGTGATTAAAGACACCATTGCCCCTTCTCTCAGAATCTACCCTCAATATCCCTCCTGGTTACCAAAACAATATCAAGGATTAAAATAAAGCAGGGGTGCAATTGTTAATACTTTCTCTGATCTTTAATTGTGACGGGATATCAGCAGATGAGAATGCACTGCAAAGTATAATACTGCAGATGTTTGAGAGTTTAGGGGTAAATAGTAATTAAAAGACTATAGAACTACAGAGCTGTTGCTGCAGCTATCCAGGCACTGAAAAAGACATGAAAGATTGAAGATGATTAATCACCAAATTAAGGTAAAGTTATAAGGCCCCCTTGGCAGCGTATAAAGAGATACCCATCTCTTGTAGCTAGAAAGTAAAATGTCTAAGGCTCTGACTTAAGACTTACTAGTGAAAGTAGATTATCTTCAGAGAAGGTTGAAATTTTGATTCCAAGTTAGCTTTGACAAGATTTGGGCCAGGGCTGGGTCACTGGGCTAATAAGCTTCAAAGTCTTGAATCTCTAGATGGCTCAAATGGTAAAGAATCTGCCTGCAATGCAGGAGACACAGGTTCTGTCCCTGGTTTGGGAAGATACCTTGGAGAAGGGAATGGCTACCCACTCCAATATTCTTGCCTGGAGAATTCTATGGACAGCGAAGCCTGGTGGGATACAGTCCATGGGGTCGCAAAGGGTTGGATACGACTAAGTGACTAATACTTTTTTCCTTTTTCCTTTCACTCTGTCAGAGACTCTAAGGGAAGGAGCAAATATACTACTTTAAAGTTTAAGGAAAGTGATAGCCCACACCAAATGAAGCAGAAAGTACCATGGTGCTGGTAAAAGAAGGGCTCTCTGGGACCTGCCCCCACCCCCCAGAGAAGTGGGAATCCTATAGTGGATTTACATAAGGCCCAAATCACCACCTGAGTGTGTTCTATGGGATGACCTGGATGAAACTGTTTACCAAAATAAGGAATGGATTGGCGAGCAGGACAGGAGGATCACTGAAATGCTCAGTGTATGTCCACTGTACATCAGGGCTCATGCATGGCAGGAGGTGCTGTTATTGAAGTAGTTTCCTGCCAGGCTCCTCTGTCCATGGAATTTCCCAGGCAAGAATACTGGAGTGGGTTGTCACTTCCTTCTCCAGGGGATCTTTCCACCCCAGGGATCGAACCTGGGTCTCCTGCATTGCAGGCAGATTCTTGTCCAACTGAGTTACGCGGGAAAGCCAATAGGGATGATAAGATACAGAAATCCTAGAGGCCAGGTGGTGGCGTTTTATTATTAGCAGCAAGGAATACACAATTTTCATAATGAGTGGCAGGGTTGGAATAATAGCCAGGGAGAACTCACCCACAGAGAGCTACAGAGATGGTTGACAGAACCTGGATCACTAAGAGCGAGATAGAAGGGGAGTTAAAAGGGCATTACTAAATCCATAAAAGCAAATGAATTCAGGGATGGATGATCATAAAGCTGAAAACAACTCACCTAATAATAAGGCATGATTACTTTTCTTTTCTAGTTTCTGTTCCTGAGTCAGCTTATGGACCCAAAATTCTTGACAGAGGACCCCACCACTCATAAACAGTACATATAGTTCTCTTAGTCTTTTCCAAAGGGGACTTCTGACTCATTTACTTGGGTAGCTGTTCACTAAGGAAGGGGAATACCCAAATATTTTTAGGGCTGGTGACATACACACAAATACCATACTGGACTAGTGAAAAGTGCTAGAGTAAGAATATATATGGACTCATTGACAGTGGAAATATGCTTGGATGTTTGGTTAAGATCCTGGAAAGAGAAAGATTGGAAAGGTGGCTTCAGTAAGTTTTTGGGAAGAGGCATTTATATACATATATGCATATGGTCACAGAGTGTGAAGACCTTGGTACCACATGCTGATACTCACCAGAGAGCATCATGATGGAAAATGCACCGAATGACCAAATAGGTGGAATAATGAGCAAGGGGACATCAGTTAGCCTCAGTCATTAACTGCCCAAGTGTTGGCACAATGTGCATATGAACAGAATAACCATGGTGACCAGGATGGGAGCTATGCGTGAGCCCAGGAACTTGAAATCTCACTCACCAAGGCTGATATAGCAACAACTACTGCCAAATGTGAAATCTTCAAGCAGCAGAGACCAATTTCTTGAGAGGATCACCAGCCACTTGTCAGCAAATTGATTGCAATGGATTCCTTTGACCCTAGAAGGGCAACAATTTATCTTGATTAGAATAAATCATGTTCCAGATTTGGATATGCCTTTTTTTCAGTCCACAGAGCCTGTATTGGTTTTCTAAGCTGCACTGTGACTTACCATAAATTTAGTGGCTTAAAATAATGTACAGTTATGCTCTTATACTTTCTGTAGGTCAGAAGTCTGCATGTAGATTAATAACTGGTGTTTCTGCTTCAGTGTGCTACTAGGTTGCACTGCAAATGTAGACCAGGGCTCTGATCTCATTAGTGGCTTGACTCAGTTCAGTCACTCAGTCATGTCTGACTCTTTGTGACCCCATGGACTGCAGCACTCCAGGCTTCCTTGTTCATTACCAGCTCCTGGAGCTTCCTCAAACTCATGTCCATAGAGTCAGTGATGCTATCCAATCTTCTCATCCTCTGTTGTCCCCTTCTCCTCCTGCCTTCAGTCTTGCTCAGCATCAGGGTCTTTTCCAATGAGTCAGTTCTTCGCATCAGGTGGCCAAAGTATTGGAGTTTCAGCTTTAGCATCAGTCCTTCCAATGAATATTCAGGACTGATTTTCTTTAGGGTTGACTGGTTTGATCCCCTTGCAGTCCAAGGGACTCTCAGTTCTCCAACATCACAATTCAGAAGAATCAGTTCTTCAGCACTCAGCTTTCTTTGCAGTCCAGCTCTCACATCCATACATAACTACTGGAAAACCCACAGCTTTGACTAGAAGGACCTTTTTCAGCAAAGTAATGTCTGCTTTTTAATATGCTGTCTAGGGTGATCATAGCTTTTCTTCCAAGGAGCAAGTGTCTTTTAATTTCATGGCTGCAGTCACCATCTGCAGTGATTTTAGAGCCCCCCAAAATAAAGTCTCTCACTGTTTCCATTGTTTCCCTATCTATTGGCCATGAAGTGATTGGACCAGATGCCATCATCTTAGTTTTTTGAATGCTGAGTTTTAAGCCAGCTTTTTCACTCTTCTCCTTCACTTTAATCAAGAGGCTCCTCAGTTCCTATTTACTTTCTGCCCATAAGGGTGATATCATCTGCATATCTGAGGTTACTGATATTTCTCCTGGCAATCTTGATTCCAGCTTGTGCTTCATCCAGCCCTTATTTACAGTCAGTGCCACTATCTGAAAGCCTAGAGGATATCCAATATTCTGACATAGGATTTCATACCACACTGCATCAGACTGTGCTTGTATGCAGTGGACACAAAGTCATGGGGTTTACTGGTGCTATCACACATACACACTACTCAGAATCTGCTGGCCAGTAAAGCAATGAAACAGCTTTTTGAAGATATGTCTAAGACGTCAGCTTGGAGATGATATTCAGATGGTATGGATTTCCATCTTCTATGATTCAGTATATAACCTAATCGATGAAAATTTTATGATGCTATGCACCAAAAAGATGGAACATATAGGCCTGGAAAGAAAACGTAGAAGCAGGAACGGACTTTTTGAAACATCAGTCCCAGTGATCCACAGGAATCCATCCTCACAACTCTGTAAGTCTTGAGGTGCTAGTTCGCAAAAGAGAAACCGTTCACCAGGTTACACAGTAAGAGTACCACTAAACTTTAAGCTATAACCACCCCCTGGTCACTTCACAATCACTCACACCCCCTGTGCCAGGAGAACAACAGACAAAACAGGAGTCACTATCCTGGCAGGGCCAACTGACTCTGATCATGAGAAGGGGGTTGGGGCTGCTATTATACAAGAGGGACAGGAAAACTACATTTAACTCCCCTTTGGTACTCTCCTGTTCAAAGAGAAAATGCAGTGAAAGTGAATGTTGCTTAGTCATGTCCAGCTCTGTGTAACCCCTTGGACTGTAGCCTGCCAGGCTCCTCTGTCCATGGAATTTTTCAGGCAAGAATACTGGGGTGGGTTGCCATTTCCTTCTCCAGGGGATCTTCCCAAACCAGGGACTGAACCCAGGTCTCCTGCATTGCAGGCAGATTCTTTACTGCCTGAGCCACCAGGGAAGCCCCTCCTGCCCAATGCTGATGATAAATGGACGAGTGTACCAGCCGCCTTCTGAGAAGGATATAGTGAGAAGGGCTTCAAAGATGGGGATTTCCAGAGGAAACAAAACAGTGGCTTGAAAAGACATCGCCACCTCATGTTCATAGCAGCATTTCTTTTTTTTTTTCTTTTAACAATAGCCAAGACATGGAAGAAAAGTTATGACCAACCTAGATAGCATATTCAAAAGCAGAGACATTACTTTGCCGACTAAGGTTCGTCTAGCCATGGCTATGGTTTTTCCTGTGGTCATGTATGGATGTGAGAGTTGGACTGTGAAGAAGGCTGAGCGCCGAAGAATTGATGCTTTTGAACTGTGGTGTTGGAGAAGGCTCTTGAGAGTCCCTTGGACTGCAAGGAAATCCAACCAGTCCATTCTGAAGGAGATCAGCCCTGGGATTTCTTTAGGAGGACTGATGCTAAAGCTGAAACTCCAGTACTTTGGCCACCTCATGCGAAGAGTTGACTCATTGGAAAAGACTCTGATGCTGGGAGGGATTGGGGGCAGGAGGAGAAGGGGACGACAGAGGATGAGATGGCTGGATGGCATCACTGACTTGATGGACTTGAGTCTGAGTGAACTCTGGGAGTTGGTGATGGACAGGGAGGCCTGGCGTGCTGCGATTCATGGGGTTGCAAAGAGTCGGACACGACTGAGCAACTTAACTAACTAACTAACTAAGACATGGAAATAATCTAAATGTCCATCAACAGATAGATGGATAAAGAAGTCATATTAAATATATAAGAAATTATTCAGCCATAAAAAATGAGAAAATCCTACCATTTGCAACAACATGGAACTTGAGGGTATTATGTTAAGTGAAATAAATCAGACATATAAATAAATATGCTTAAGTATATCATATTATATAAGTATGATGTATTATGTAAGTATGATATCACTTTTAAGTGGATTCTAAATAAAAAACCTTATAGAAAAATAGATCGGATTTGTGGCTACCAGAAGTGGGGGTGGATAAGGGGAGGAAAAGTTGGAGGAAGGTGGTCAAAAGGTACAAACTTCCAGCAATAAGATAATAAATACTAGGGATGTAATGTACACCATGACTACAGGTAATACTGTTGTAGGATACATAGGAAAGTTAAGAGAATAAGTCCCGAGTTCTCATTACAAAGAGAAAACCTTGTATTTCCTTTTTTAGAGTTGTATCTATATGAGATGATGGATATTAATTAAACTTATTGTGGTAATCATTTCACAATATATCTAACTCAAACTTCTATGCTATACACTTAAAACTCATACTGTGACATATATTAATTGTATCTCAATAAAACTAAAAAAATTATGTTGACATTCATATGATAACAGATATTTCCACAAATGACAACGATGAGAAGGAATGGATTTATAGACAGAATTCCAATAAATTCTACTTGCAACTTTTCCTGCCCCTGCCCCCATACCCCAAAGATGAGGATTTGATGCAGGTCACTCTCTCCACCATCCTCACTGGTCAGTCAGCAACCTGTAGGGACAGTACCTGTGGCTGAGGGAGTCTAGAATGGGGAATGCAGGAGGGACAGGATGGGTATTGATTGTGGCCATGAGATTAGCTGAGGCAGTAGGCTGTAGTTTTTCTTGCTAAGCTTCTTCTTGTTAGTTTCTTCAGGAAAAAAGGTTACTGAGAATCCTGGAAGAGCTGCTTCCAGAGGTGGTGAACTTATTATTTGAAACAAGCGAATGTGAGTGGAAAAAGAGGTTGACTGTAGTGGATACTGGGGTGTGCTACCCAGATTCCCCCTCTAGGACCGAGATGCTCATTCCCCAGCTGCAAGGCGTGCTGCCGCCTGATGGCTCTCAGCTGAGTTCAATCTAGGGCTTGTGCTTCACCAAAGACAACCACCTTGCCCGGGGTAACAGCTCCCACCAGTGACTGATCCATACAGGGGTTACAAAGGTCTGGTCCTTTCCACTCAGTCTGGGACGTCTCTGGAGGACTATCCCAGATTCACGGCACTAATAGGATTGCTGTTGCAATCTAATCACACTTCAAATCTCTCTCTGCCTCCTCCACTTCCCCTATTGTACTGGAGAGCAATTCCCAATAAACCACTTGCATTCAAATCTCTGTCTTAGGTCTACTTCTGGGGTATGTGACCCCCCCAAAATATGGGATTCCTAGAGTGAAAAATTTTGATAGAATGAAATCAATTGTTTACTAAAACGAATTAATTGCCCACCCATTGGCCTCTGTTTATGGATTTGACTGGCTACTGATCTGCCAGGACATACTTGGCCTAATTTCCTTTATGGGAATATCATCATAAGTTACTGAAGATATTTTAAGAACCATTTAAAAACTCAGAATGTTATTAAATGTTTTCCTTTCATTTTGAGTGAGACAACATATGTTAATGCTAAGAAATGTTGCATTCTCTCTGCATACTAAGTGTAAGTAAAGGAAGCTGGTTTGATCAATATGTTTTCTACAAACATGCATATTATGTATATGCTGTAAATTAAATTTACCACCTTCATAAAAGGCAATTGCACCACATCTTGTATATATCTAGCTGTCCTCAAAGATAAAAATATATTGAACTGCGAGCGGTTAAACGCAAGGCAAGAGTGCCATCCTGTGTAACACTCAGCTAGGCAAAGGCAGAGAGAACTAATCTGACTTGACATCACTGGCCCTGCTTCACCATCTTGCTCTTGGCAGAATTCCCACTGAAGTTCATATATGCTTTGCTATAGGACCATAGAACGGAGTTCATGGATTTTCTCCAGTGCAAATATGTCAGACTTTATTCCTTGGGCTTCACATTTGAGTATATTTTCACATGAAAATCTAGATGTAGGCAGAGCCTGAAAGAAACCAAGTGGATTAAAAGCATCATAAGGACATCACTTTCTGCCAGGAACCAACTGAGTTGTATCTGCATGTTTCTTACATAGTTCTTAAATATCATACAGAGTATACCAAATTCTTTATGTATACAGAAAATTATCACTCAGATTCAGTTAACCTAGAAATGACTTAAGTCAGAGAATTGGCTCTGTAACATTCTAATTTCTTTAGTGAAGAACAACATGAAGTGATTTACTCCTAACATTTCTAAAAATATTTTAATGGTCCCTATGGTTGGAACCAAAATATCCTTACTGCTGCTGCTAAGTCACTTCAGTCGTGTCCGACTCTGTGTGACCCCATAGACGGCAGCCTACCAGGCTCCCTCGTCCCTGGGATTCTCCAGGCAAGAACACTGGAGTGGTTTGCCATTTCCTTCTCCAACGCGTGAAAGTGAAAAGTGAAAGTGAAGTTGCTCAGTCGTGTCCGACTCTTAGCTACCCCATGGACTGCAGCCTACCGGGCTCCTCTGCCCATGGGATTTTCCAGGCAAGAGTACTGGAGTGGGGTGCCATTGCCTTCTCCTTGAGTAACTACAAAAAGTAAGTGTTCATCATTCTTACATCTTAGAGTAATGCCAGCTTTATATCTGAATAGAAAGTTATTTACAAGATAGTTTATCTTTTTTTAGCATATGTCCATGCTGTAGATAATTAGGAAAATATAATGAGCTTATTACATGCATTGTATGATCTTTGATTTATGTTGAAAATGTTATAATATATATTATATATTATAATATATATATTATATATATATATGTGTTATATTATATACATGTGTAGATTTTTGTCATGCTATATGGTTTGCAGGATCTCAGTTCCCCAGCTAGAGATTGAATTGGGCCAGGCAGTGAAAACCCAGACTCCTAACCACTAGGCCACAAGGGAACTCCCCAACTGTCTTATAATATTAACTAAAAACACAAAGAAGATGAAAAGTTGTATATATTATACATACATTATATACTGTAAATTACCTATTTCCATACTGTAAGAATGCACTGGAGAATTATTCACTAATTAAAATACTACTCTGATGAATACTTTTGTGCAAAACATTCCCCACATTTTGGATTATATTTGAAGATTTCAGTAAACAACTGAGTTAAAGGTGTGGGCACTGTAGTGTTTAGGATTTTGGCAAGTGTTGTTTCATATATCTTTCCTATATATGAGAATATTCGTTTTATTTTATATGGTGGAGCAGAAAGTTTGAAGAATAAAACATATATGAATCTTGCTTTATTGTTATTGATCGAAATGTTTTCTGAAATAAATAGCAGGAAAATACTCCTCAAATTTTACCTGAAAAATTTTTCTTTTTGAAATTGAGATATAATTGGCATATAATACTGATTGTTTAAGGTGTACAGTATGTTAATTTGATACATTTATAAATTGCAATGTGATTAACACCATAGTTTTAGCTAGTACCTCTATCTCCAGGACTTATTTATCTATCTGATGCAGGTTTGTATACTTAAATAGCATTTCCTCAAAATCCCCCGACTCCCCTAGCCCCTGGTGATCATCATTCCACTCTCAGTTTTTATGTTTGGCTTTTTAAGATTCCACACATGACATTACACTATATTTGTCTTTCTCCATCTGACATATTTCATTTACCATTAAGTCCTCAAAGTCCATCCACCTTACTGCAAATACCAGGGTTTCCTTATTTCTCATAACTGAATAATATTCCTTTGTATATAAATACCACATCTACTCATTGGTTAATTGACACTTAGGTTGTTTCCATATCTTAGCTATTGTGAATAATGCTGCAATAAACGTGGGAGTACAAATATCACTTCAATACCTTGTTTCCATTTCCATTTTACCTTTATCAGCAGAAATATATCTCAGATTTTATGCCTTATACTACATATATTTTATACTAGTTTGAGAAGACAATGCTTTGCACTGCAAATTGAAATATAATCTCTTAAAAAGAATAAAATAAATTTCTTCTGTTATGAGCAAGAATATATAATTTACTGTATTTCTTTGGTTTGCATTACACAAATGTTAGTTCCTTTTTTATTTCACTTCCCCTGCAAAATATCCTGCTAATTTCTAGACCTGACGACTTTGTCTTTTGCGGAGTCTGTAACGAGGGACCAGCGTAATCTTGCAAATAACTACACATGCTTTTACATCTACAGAAAGGTATTTACAAGGTCATCCTCAATTACAAACTCCATTTGAACTACCAATCTCCAAACAATCCAGTGGTTTATTCTACCTTAGGTGTGTTTTTTGTAGATTGTTGTGTTTATGTATATTTGATTTACATTTCATATTGCTTTGACAACTCTAACATTTAAACAGTAAAATATTGGAATGTGGTAAGTACAGAACTTTCAGATTCTACCGGTATGATCTTGGTGTAGCATACACCGTCTCATATGGGATAGATACCCTGCAACCATTTTTAATAAGGAATTACACTGGTAAAATTCTATGTAAAACCGAACAATTGGCCAACTTTTGGGTGCACCTGTAAATACTCACAAGGGCTTTCTTGGTGTCTCAGACAGTAAAGAATATGCCTGCAATGTAGGCGACCCGGGTTTGATTCCTGGGGCAGGAAGATTGGCCTGGAGGAGGAAAAGGCAACCCACTCTGGTATTCTTGCCTGGGAAATCACATGGACAGAGGAGCCTGGTGGGCTACACATGGAACTGCAGAGTCAGACGTGACTTAGTGACTCAACAGCGACAACAACAGTACACTCACAGACTTCTAATCACAACCAGCTTTTAGGTTTTGTTCAGCAAGTACATAGATATTTATTATTATCAACATCATTATTATTATCCAAACTAGAACATTTCTGGAAGTGAAGGGAGGATGCTATGAAATAACAACTACAGACAACAGGAATGAGCCATGCTTAAATGAGGGGCATATTTTCACCCTCTTTGTAAGGCATAAGGGGAATTATCATCATGGGTGATTACATAGTTTGTGGAGCCAATTATAAAATGAAAGCATGAGGTCCTTTGTTAGAAAAGTACTAAGAATTTCAAAATGGTGATCCCAGGGAATTAAACCAAGCAGGGGGTCTTTCTGGGTGTGGGGGATCTGTGTGCTGCACAAGTCACATGCCCATGAAGCTGGTTCTGATTATCACCAGTTCCAGAACATTTCTCTCCACATCAAGAAAATGCTAATACATATTTTTGCCTCATTTCATTAATTTTTAAAAGTTTTAAACAAATTTATGATCACTTTGCTAATTTAAAGTCCATTTGTATAAAGTAAAATTTAGTGGTCTCGAGCTCTTTGTTTGCAATCTTATTGCAGAGCATTAGAATGGAGGGCTAAAAGGAATGAAATTCCAGGAATTTCACATCTAAGGAATTAAAGAGGTTTTTTTGTTTGTTTTGCTCAGAATTAGCTAGTGTTAACATTATTGATGAAATTTTTTCTTCTAATCGTTTAGGAGAGTCCCCTATTTATAAGTAAATGTGAAAAGTGAAAGTTGCTCAGTCATGTCTGACTCTTTGCAACCCAATGGACTGTAGCCTGCCAGACTCCTCTGTCCATGGAATTCTCCAGGCAAGAATATAGGAAGGGTAGTGCCATTCCCTTCTCCAGAGGATCTTCCCATCCCGGGGATTGAACCCAGGTCTCCCTCATTGCAGGAGGATTCTTCACCATCTGAGCCACCAGGGAAACCCATTTGTAAGCAAAGGGTTTCAGTTTAGGAAATATAAGCATTTGATCTAAATACTTACTAGGAAAAAATATGGCTTCCCTTGTGGCTCAGTTGGTAAAGAATCCACCTGCAATGTGGGAGACCTGGGTTCAATCCCTGGGATGGGAAGATCACCTGGAGAAGGAAAAGGCTACCCACTCCAGTGGAACAAATACAATAAAGAATGTTGCATAAACATCTGTAAAGAACATAGAAAAGCACAGTTAATGCAGAGAGAAAGAGGTTGGGGAAAAGATGAAAAATACCTAGCATTTATCAAGAGGTAGCAATACCCTTCCCTGGTGGCTCATGGATAAAGAATCTGCCTGCCAATGCAGGAGACACAAGAGATGTGGGTTCGATCCCTGGGTAGGGAAGATCAACTGCAGAAGGAAATGGCAACCCACTCCAGTTTTCTTGCCTGGGAGATCTCATGGACAGAAGAGCCTGATGGGCTACAGTTCATGGAGTCTCAAAAGAGTTAGACACGACTTATTGACTAAACAACAATAAGCCATACCTCTGGCATTTGGATGATGTAGCTGAGTGACAAGTGGCCATCAGGTGCTTCTGCTTAAGGGTGAAGAGCTTGGATGGCCATGGAATTTTGGAGAAATTGCCTAAGAACTGAAACACAGCCTATAAAAAGAATGACTCCAAATGTGGTCTGTGAACTAAGGGATTCCTGAAAGGAAACTAAAACTAGCTTTAAAACAAACAAACATGAAAGACAAAGAACAATGTTAAGGGAAAATAAAATTATGGCATGGCATCTGTTGCGGATTCTTACTAATGAACATGGGTCATACCTCTTAGATTGATATTGATTTTCACACTAGATTTTTTTTTTTACAGTGTTGTGTGATGAAAAAGAGGCTTTATTCAGAGGTATATAGATTACTACTCTCCGCAGTATGATAGTCATGATACTGGAAAGGCTCATGACCATTCAAAACCTCAATTTTTTATCTGTTGGTCTAAGTCTGGAATTCTCCAATAAAACTAGTTTCCTTAGAATCATGTTGTAAGGAATTGAGTTGCAGGCACAGCAGAATTAATATATTCCTTGAGGAAATGTAATAGTTTTTGTCTTGTTTACCTTTGCTTTTAGTCTGATTAAAATCTAATTTTTCAGTTCCAGAGTAGAGTTATAGTTGGTTCTCCCTCTCTCCCTTTTTTTCTAGATGGATAGACACAGCAGCGCATGGTATGGAAAGGACTTAAGCATCCTCAAAAAAAGAAAAAAAGTGGGGGGTTCCTGATCAGAAGCCTGTTTTAACACTATGGACAGATTCTGGAGAAGAAGAGGAGGGCTGTCATCCCACAAGCCCTCAGGAAGATGGATGGCATTTTGTAGGTCCAGAGGAAGGAGAGCGTATCCTTCAGGGGGTTGAAACACATTAACAGCAGCCACACAGGTTGGGTGTGAGTCCTGTTTCCAAGGAGCCTCCTTCTATGGAGTGGCCATGTGGGCCAAGGCTTGCAGCCTAATTCCAACAGCCTATTGGAGTATAGCAAAGATTAGCTAGGGTTCAAGAGCAGGATGAAAAAGAAACATTCAGACTTTTTTTTTAAAAACTCCTTTCTCTTTTTAAAAATGATTTTATTGATTTATTTTATTTTTGGCTGTGCTGAGTCTTCATTACTTTGCGACATTACTTTGCCATCAAAGGTCCATCTAGTCAAAGCTGTGGTTTTTCCAGTAGACATGTATGGATGTGAGAGTTGGACTATAAAGAAAGCTCAGCACCAAAGAACTCATGCTTTTGAACTATAGTGTTAGAGAAGACTCTTGGAGAGTCCCATGGACTGCAAGGAGATTAAACCAGTCAATCCTAAAGAAAATCAGTCCTGAATATTCATTGGAAGGACTGATGCTGAAGCTGAAACTCCAATACTTTGGCCACCTAATGCGAAGAATTGACTCTTTGGAAAAGACCCTGGTGCTGGGAAAGATTGAGGGCAGGAGGAGAGGGGCACAACAGAGGATGAGATGGTTGGATGGCATCACTGACTCGATGGACATGAGTTTGAGGAAGCTCCACGAGCTGGTGATGGACAGGGAAGCCTGGTGTGCTGCAGTCTGTGGAGTCACAGAGTTGGACAGGACTAAGCAGCTGAACTGAACTGAACTGTGTCTTCATTGCTGCACAAGCTTTTCTCTATTTGTGGTGATTGGGAGCTATTCTCTAGTTGCATGTGTGGGCTTCTCATTGCTGTGGCTTTTCTTGTTGAGGAGCACAGGCTCTAGAGTGTGCAGGCTTCGGTAGTTGTGACAAATGGGCTCAATAGTTGTGGTTCCCAGGCTCAACAGTTGTGGTGCACGTGCTTTTTTGCTCTGCAGCATGAAGGATCTTCCCAGAACAGGGATGGAAACTGTGTCCCCGTATAGGCAGGTGGATTCTTTACCCCTGAACCACTAGGAAAGCCCCTCGGACTTTTAAAAGTATACTGCTAATAACCAGACACACAGTCATAGTTCAAATAATGATTTTGGTACCTACATTTAAACTGCTAATCAAGTTGTACCAACCCCATTTGTATCCATGGCCTGCAAACTTCAACCACTTTATGGAATGGTCTGATTCTGAAAGGCAACTGTGGAAGCAAAGTGGTATCTGCTTAAATGACTCTAGGTTTCCAGGAAGGGAAGCTAATGGGGATTGAACTGGAGACCTGGCTAGTACAAATTCTTTATGTGGCATCATTTCTGACTTGATGAAAAAAATCTCCCTGGAAAAGGTGGAATTACACAGACAAAAGCAAGGAGAGAAATCCATGTATGACTGAGACCAGATCCTTGGTTTTCAACGCAGACAAAGCCTGTGTAAATTTCTAAGCTGTTGAGGCTGAAAACTGTGCCATAAGTTTTGTTTGTGCACGTGTGCTAGGTTGGTTAAGTCGTGTCGAACTCTTGGCAACCCTATGGGCTGTAGACTGCCAGGCTCCTATGCCCATGGGATTCTCTAGGCAAGACTATTTATATGGACTGCCATTTCCTTCTCCAGGGGATCTTCCTGACCCAGGGATTGAACCCGTGTCTCTTATGTCTCCTACATTGGAAAGTGGGTTCTTTACCACTAGCGCCACCTGGGAAGCCTTGCACAGTTCTAAATTGCTTTAATTTCATTAATAAAGATAAGTTGGTAAAACATACTCTTGTAAAAGTTTTTTTTTTTTCTTTCTGGTATGCTTTTTTAAGGCTTCCCAGGTGGCGTTAGTGGTAAAGAACCCACTTGCCAAAGCAGGAGACATAAGAGATGCATGTTCAGTTCCTGGGTCGGGAAGATCCTCTGGAGGAGGGCATGGTAACCCACTCCAATATTTTTGCCTAGAGAATCCCCAAGTACAGAGGAGCCTGTGGGCTATGGAAAGGTAAGATTCAGCCAATAATTCATAGGAATTTCCAGGTGGGTTCAGGTGAAATATCTGGTGCCTTGCAAAGTCACAGGCTACCAGTTCTCTCCTTTGGGAACATAATCAGAAATAATCACTTTACTGAAAAATAAGCTAATGCTTACTTTTCTGGTGTATTTTTTTGACTCCTAAGACATTCAATTATTCTCCTTAAAGTATGCGGAAAGCTTGAATAAATGGTGATAGAAAATTTTGAGGAGCATCCTGGGAGAATGGGAGGAGAATTGGTCTTGGGATTCACTCTAACTGTGTGATTTGGGCAAATCACTTGCCTCTGAGAGCCTCAGGATTTTTTTTAGCTATAACACGCAGGTAATAATATCTGTTCTGCTTGCTGCATGAGGTATTGTAAAAACTAAATTAAACTATACAGTTGAAAAAACTTTAAAAAAGTGATATACATGTGTAAATATTTTTAAATATTTGTCAATAAGAAGAAAGTAGTTCACAACCAAAGGATATACTTAAACCTTGTACTGTAATTATTACAACTGCCTATTCCAAACCATTTGAATAGTGAGATATATTAACTGTTTATAAAAGTGAATTAAAAACCAAAGGGATATTAGGTATTTTTTAAAGAGGAATTTTCCCTGATAAACCACAAGGCCCTTGTGTTTGTTATTATTCATTTCTGTCTCATCAGTGCCTAGCATATCATGGCTGGCAGATAGTGTCTGACATATTATGACTACTCAGTAAATCTTTAATGAAGGAATGCCAGGAGTTTGAGCATCACTGAGAAACACTTAGTATATAGAGTTAAAACTAAAGCCCCAAATAGAATTTTAAACTGAAATTATTTCTACATATTGAAATATTGATACCAGTGAGTAGAGTGACCTTCTTAAAGAACAAGGCAGTTTTGTTGTTGTTGTTATTTTTTTAAGACAGAAGTTCCCCTATAAGAAGTTTTATTTATCATAAATATTCAAAGAAACTTTACTCATCCATCTAGAAACTTACATTTGTCAGCAAAAAGGCATTGTTCTGTGGATACCTACTAGAGTCCATTCAACACAGTAAGGGTTTTTTGCCTATTTTGTCAGAGGCAGTTGGACTTGGAGAAAAATACATTATCCTATATCTAAAAAGTAAACACACATTCCGAGCGTGTTGGGGTGAGCCACTAACTACCCATTTAAAACAAATCTTCCCATTTGATTTTCAGAGCAAAAATGGAAACTTTCTGTTTTGATTTAAATCTGTCCCAGAGCAGTTTCCATGAGTTAACACAGCTGAATTGTAAACCTAGGACCAAATAAACAAACGAATACCCAAGTGGCTTTGAACAACAGAATCACTGCATGGTTTCCAGTGGGTGCATCTTTCTCCTCAAGCCTGCATTATAATTAAGAGGTTACAACAGAAAGAAACCTGGGACAATGGCAGAGGGAAGAGACTGCTAAAATAATGAGAGGAAAAACCCGGGACAATCTGTTTAATAACCTTATGGCCGTTGTTCACATCTGAGTGACAAACAGTCTAACATGGCAGAGCTCTTGTGTCCTCTGGCTGTTCAGCACTGCCTCCACACTTCTTTACTGTGCCAGAACAACTTAGCTTCTTTTTACAGCCCTCACACACATTAAGTCGACAAGGGACGGAGAGAGCCTGCCGTTGCAGCTTGGGAAAGATAGGAGGGTGATGAGGAATTGGGTCAGACTGATTGAGGGATAAAGATAAATCTTAACTGGACATACAAAGTGCAAGATCGATAAATAACACACACGCCAGATATGTAAGTGTTTGGTTCTGTCTGTAAGCAATAATCGATATCCTTTTGTTTTTTGGGTTTTTTCCCCTGAGTTTCAGGCTATAACAGTTTTAAGAAATTTCTTAATTGGACTCAAATTTTCATTACAGTAGCTAGGGCATTTGAATTAATAGAAGCAAAATTTTAAAAGGGTTCTAGAAAAGGTACTTTGACAGATTTTAGGATCCTCTTTTTGACGGGTGTGAAAATTATATTGAGAAATGTTAAGAGTCTGAAGGGCAGAGTGTTTGACACGTTTTTATGGAGACATGCAGTTTCAACTCTTTACCTAGTTTTTAATTAGTGACTTTCCATAGCTGTTATGTTTGTGAGTAGATGGCGCCCCACTCCAGCACTCTTGCCTGGGAAGTCCCATGGACAGAGGAGCCTGGTGGGCCGCAGTCCATGAGGTCGCTGGGAGTCAGACACGACTGAGTGACTTCACTTTCACTTTTCGCTTTCATGCATTGGAGAAGGAGATGGCAACCCACTCCAGTGTTCTTGCCTGGAGAATACCGGGCACGGGGGAGCGTGGTGGGCTGCCATCTATGGGGTCGCACAGAGTTGGACAAGACTGAAGCAACTTAGCAGCTGCAGCAGCAGTTTCAACTAGGCCAACTGTTCATTGCAAGGTGCAAAAAGACCAGGGATCAGCAATCTATGTGCCTTTAGGGTATAGGGATAATGCATAAATGCATACATTTGGCCAGGCATGAAATAAAAGGGACCAGCAGGGATTTTCATTTTATCCATGATAAACTAGTCCTTCTACAGAAGAAATATAAAAGGTAAATTAAAAAAAAAAAAGCCACACATACATGAAAGAAACCAGAAAAAAACCCTTTAAAGGCATTAGAGCAACCAAAGAATCTAGCAAAAAGGGCAACATCTTCAGATCAGCCAGACCTTGTCTGCTCTTACTCTATTCCTTAGGGCTAGTGTTAGAGTCTGCTGATTCCAAGCATGGTGCATAGAGACTGAAGGGAAAGCATTAGTTTAGAGTTTGTATCAGTTTCAGTGGGCTTGGCGACAAAAGTTAAAGTTTAAGGTTACTAGGATAGCCACGATGCTGTAAAGAGCAATATTGCATAGGAACCTGGAATGTCAGGTCCATGAATCAAGGAAAATTGGAAGTGGTCAAACAAGAGATGGCAAGGGTGAACGTCGACATTCTAGGAATCAGAGACTAAAATGGACTGGAATGGGTGAATTTAACTCAGAGGACCATTATATCTACTACTGTGGGCAGGAATCCCTCAGAAGAGATGGAGTAGCCATCATGGTCAACAAAAGAGTCCAAAATGCAGTACTTGGAGGCAATCTCAAAAATCGACATCACCAGATGGTCAACACTGAAATCAGATTGATTATATTCTTTACAGCCAAAGATGGAGAAGCTCTATACAGTCGACAAAAACAAGACCAGGAGCTGACTGTGGCTCAGATCATGAACTCCTTATTGCCAAATTCAGACTTAAATTGAAGAAAGTAGGGAAAACCGCTAGACCATTCAGGTATGACCTAAATCAAATCCCTTATGATTATACAGTGGAAGTGAGAAATAGATTAAAGGGTCTAGATCTGATAGATAGAGTGCCTGATGAACTATGGAATGAGTTTCGTGACATTGTACAGGAGACAGGGATCAAGACCATCCCCATGGAAAAGAAATGCAAAAAAGCAAAATGGCTGTCTGGGGAGGCCTTACAAATAGCTGTGACAAGAAGAGAGGTGAAAAGCAAAGGAGAAAAGGAAAGATATAAACATCTGAATGCAGAGTTCCAAAGAATAGCAAGAATAGCAAGAAGAGATAAGAATGCCTTCTTCAGCGATCAATGCAAAGAAATCGAGGAAAACAACAGAATGGGAAAGACTAGAGATCTCTTCAAGAAAATTAGAGATACCAAGGGAACATTTCATGCAAAGATGGGCTTGATAAAGGATAGAAATGGTCTGAACCTAACAGAAGCAGAAGATATTAAGAAGAGGTGGCAAGAATACACGGAAGAACTGTACAAAAAAGATCTTCATGACCAAGATAATCATGATGATGTGATCACTAATCTAGAGCCAGACATTTTGGAATGTGAAGTTAAGTGGGCCTTAGAAAGCATCACTATGAACAAAGCTAGTGGAGGTGATGGAATTCCAGTTGAGCTGTTTCAGATCCTGAAAGATGATGCTATGAAAGTGCTGCACTCAAGGTGCCAGCAAATTTGGAAAACTCAGCAGGAGCCACAGGACTAGAAAAGGTCAGTTTTCATTCCAATCCCAAAGAAAGGCAATGCCAAACAATGCTCAAACTACCACACAATTGCACTCATCTCACATGCTAGTAAAGTAATGCTCAAAATTCTCCAAACCATGCTTCAGCAATACGTGAACTGTGAACTTCCAGATGTTCAAGCTGGTTTTAGAATAGGCAGAGGAACCAGAGATCAAATTGCCAACATCCGCTGGATCATGGAAAAAGCAAGAGAGTTCCAGAAAAACATATATTTCTGCTTTATTGACTATGCCAAAGCCTTTGACTGTGTGGATCACAAGAAACTGGAAAATTCTGAAAGAGATGGGAATACCAGAACACCTGACCTGCCTCTTGAGAAACCTGTATGCAGGTCAGGAAGCAACTGTTAGAACTGGACATGGAACAACAGACTGGTTCCAAATAGGAAAAGGAGTACATCAAGGCTGTATATTGTCACCTTGCTTATTTAACTTATATGCTGAGTACATGATGAGAAATGCTGGACTGGAAGAAACACAAGCTGGAATCAAGGATGCTGCGAGAAATATCAATAACCTCAGATATGCAGATGACACCACCTTGATGGCAGAAAGTGAAGAGGAACTAAAAAGCCACTTGATGAAAGTGAAAGAGGAGAGTGAAAAAGTTGGCTTAAAGCTCAACATTCAGAAAATGAAGATCATGGCATCTGGTCCCATCACTTCATGGGAAATAGGTAGGAAGACAGTAGAAACAGTGTCAGACTTTATTTTTTTGGGCTCCAAAATCACTGCAGATGGTGACTGCAGCCATGAAATTAAAAGACGCTTACTCCTTGGAAAAAAAGTTATGACCAATCTAGATAGTATATTAAAGAGCAGAGACATTACTTTGCCAACTAAGGTCTGTCTAGTCAAGGCTATGGTTTTTCCAGTGGTCATGTATGGATGTGAGAGTTTGACTGTGAAGAAGGCTGAGCACCGAAGAATTGATGCTTTTGAACTGTGGTGTTGGAGAAGACTCTTGAGAGTCCCTTGGACTGCAAGGAGATCCAACCAGTCCATTCTGAAGGAGATCAGCTCTGGGATTTCTTTGGAAGGAATGACGCTGGAGCTGAAGCTCCAGTACTTTGGCCACCTCATGAGAAGGGTTGACTCATTGGAAAAGACTCTGATGCTGGGAGGGATTTGGTGCAGGAGGGGAAGGGGATGACAGAGGATGAGATGGCTGGATGGCATCACGGACTCAATGGATGTGAGTCTGAGTGAACTCCGGGAGATGGGATGGACAGGGAGGCCTGGTGTGCTGTGATTCATGGTGTCGCAAAGAGTCGGATACGACTGAGCGACTGAACTGAACTGAAGGGAGGAATGGGAACTGCAAAGAAGTAAGCTCAACAAACTACATGGAATTTCTCCCAAGACATGTGTAACCCTAAATTGTACTTGAATGAAACTGAAACAACAACAATAACAACAACAAAAAACAGGACACTTAATTAAAAAGCGTCTGCTAAGAGCCAAAAGGCCAAGCAAGGATATGGCAGCCTCAACATTCTGGAAAGACATAATCTGAAGTTCTGGGCCAGCCACAAAGGAGGGGCTATGAAACCCCTAGAGCTTCACTTGAGACCTCCTGAAGGTCTATGCCCTGAGAGTAAGAGCAAACAGAAATATACAGCCTTGAGTGACTCAGAGTTACCTTCACATACTCTATTTGCCAGAAGGAAATTAAATTTTTCATGAAAGAGATCATCCAGATCCTTTACAACTTTTCTTACACAATGTTTGACAGTCAATCGAAATCAGCAGGCATCCTAGGAAATAGAACCAAATGAGCAAAAATGAAAACAGGCAATAGAATCAGAACAATAGAACATCAAGAAATTGCAGTTATGAGATGGGCATTAAAGTAACCATGATTAAACTGTTCAAGAAAATAAATGAAAAGATGAATAATTTACCAGCAAACAGGAGTATTTTAAAAAGAAGAATTAACAGAAAATTCTAAAATTAAAAAATATAACAACTAACATTAAAATTCAATTGGTGGGTTTAAAAGTAGATCAGAGGGATGAAAAGCAAAAATAAAATAGTAGAAAATACCCAGGTTGAAGCACTAATTGTAACAAGGATGAAATAATAGGAAAAAAAGACAAATGAAATAATGAAGAAAGCCATGATATGTATGTAATTGGGGTCTCAAAATGAGATGAGATAAAATAGTGAGCAAGATATTTGAAAACATATTGACTCAAATTTGCCAGAAATGCTGGATCTATTTCGCTGTAGATTCAAGAAGTTCTACAAATCGCAAGTTTTTCTTTCTAAAGTTATACCTAAGTATATGCTGGTAAAGATGTCGAAAATTAGAGACAAAAATATAAATTTTAAAATCGGGCTCCTCTCCAGCAAGACTGTCAAAAAAGAAGTTGACCAGAAGAAAAGGTTATACAGTCAAAGTGCTGAAGGAAAATAATAACTACTAGCTTCACATTCTATCCAGAGAAAATATTCTTCAAAAATGAAGGCAAAATAAAGATATATGCAGGCTAATAAGGATGTAAAGAGTTCATTGTCAGAAGGTCCAAACATAATAGACATGCCAAAAAGGAGACTTTTTTTGGAAGAGTGAAAAGGGTAACAGAGAGATGAATGTTAATGCAAGAAGAAATGAGGAGCATCAGAAAAGATGAATGAGTAGCTGTATGTTTATTGACTTTTGAAAGCAATAATAATGAGGTCTTTAAAATAGTCTTCATTAGGTAGAATTATAATATATAATCACAGTAGCATAAAAGAGCAGGCGGTGAATACAGTTACAGTGTTAATTTAGAACAATAAAAATACTCAAATAATCCAAAACAGAGTAAGAAAGAAAGAAAAGAAGAATAAGATAAACAAAAAACAAATAGGTTGATGATTTAAATCCAAATATATCAGTAATTACATAAAAAAATGGACTATATACTTTTAATTAGACTATACTAGCTTTAAAAAACTGTAATTGCCAGATTGGATTAGCAAACAAATAAAAATTAACTATATCCTACTACAAAGGATGAAATGTAATAAAACAGTTAAGCAAAAGGGTGAAAAGGGATTTACCATACTAACACTAACCAAAACAAGGTTGGTATAGTTCTACTGATATCAGATACAGTAGACATATTTAAATTTCTGTTATTAATTTCTAGTTTTATTGCACTCTGGTCAGAAGACATACGGTATGTGATTTCAACCCTTTGAAATTTCTTGATACTTGCTTTATGGTCCAGTATATGTTTAATGTGTATATGTCTATGTTTGATAATTTTGTTATTCAATCCTTATTTTTCTTTACAGATAAATTTTTTAAAATACCCAGTTGTAATTATGGATCTTTTATGTCTCTTTTTGGCGGAATATTAAAAAAAATTTTTTTTGTACTTTTTATTTTGAAACTGTATTCTTAGTTGCATATAAATTTAGGGATATTCCAATTAAATGGATCATTTCACAGTTAGAAAAATTTTCCTCTTTTCCAGTGAATATGAGTGCTAGCAAAGTAATGCTCAAAATTCTCCAAGCCAGGTTTCAACAGTACGTGAACCATGAACTTTCAGATGTTCAAGCTGGATTTAAAATAGGCAGAGGAACCAGGGATCTAAGTGCCAACATCAGTTGGATCATAGAAAAAGCAAGAGAATTCCAGAAAAACATCTATTTCTGCCTTACTGACTACGCCAAAGTCTGACTATGTGGATCACAATGAACTGTGGAAAACTCTTAAACAGATGGGAATACCAGACCACCTGACCTGCCTCCTGAGAAATCTGTATGCAGGTCAGCAAGCAACAGTTAGAACCAGACATAGGACAACAGATGGGTTCCAAATTGGGAAAGGAGTACGTTAAGGCTGTATATTGTCACCCTGCTTATTTAGCTTATCTGTAGAGTACATCATGTGACATGCCAGCCTGGATGAAGCACAAGCTGGAGTCCAGATTGCTGGGAGAAATATCGATAACCTCAGATACACAGATGACACCACCCTTATGGCAGAAAGCAAAGAAGAACTAAAGAGCCTCTTAATGAAAGTGAAAGAGGAGAGTGAAAAAGCTGGCTTAAAACTCAACATTCAAAAAACTAAGATCATGACATCCAGTCCCATCAGTTCAGTCCAGTTCAGTTGCTCAGTTGTGTTCAATTCTTTGTGACCCCATGGACTGCAGTACGTCAGGCTTCCCTGTCCATCACCGACTCCAGAAACTTGCTCAAACTCATGTCCGTCAAGTCGGTGATGCCATCCAACCATCTCATCCTCTGTTGTCCCCTTCTCCTCCCGCCTTCAGTATTTCCCAGCATCAGGGTCTGTTCCAGTGAATCAGTTCTTCGCATCAGGTGGCCAAAGTATTGGAGTTTCAGCTTCAGCATCAGTCCTTCCAATGAATATTCAGGACTGATTCTCTTTAGGATTAACTGGTTTGATGCCTTTGCAGTCCAAGGGACTCTCAAGAGTCTTCTCCAATGCCACAGTTCAAAAGCACCAATTCTTTGTTGCTCATCTTTCTCTATAGTCCAATGCTCATATCCATACATGACTACTGGAAAAACCATAGCTTTGACTAGACAGACCTTTGTTAGCAAAGGAAAATCTCTGCTCTTTAATTTGCTCTCTAGGTTGGAGAAGGGAATGGCAAACCACTTCAGTAATCTTGCCTTGATAACCCCAGTACCATCAATTGAGATCAGTTCAGTTCAGTCGCTCAGTGGTGTCAGACTCTTTCTGACCCCATGAACTGCAGCACGCCAGGCCTCCATGTCCATCACCAACTCCTGGAGTTTACCCAAACTCATGTCCATTGAGTCAGTGATGCCATCTAACCATCTCATCTTCTGTTGTCCCCTTCTCCTCCTGCCTTCAATCTTTCCCAATATCATGGTCTTTTCAAATGAGTCAGCTCTTCGCATCAGGAGGCCAAAATATTAGAGTTTCAGCTTTAACATCAGTCCTTCCAGTGAACACCCAGATTGATTTCCCTTAGGATGGACTGGTTGGATCTCCTTGAAGACTAAGGGTCTCTCAAGAGTCTTCTCCAACACCGCAGTTCAAAAGCATCAATTATTCGGTGCTCAGCTTTCTTTATGGTCCAACTCTCACATCCATACATGACCACTGGAAAAACCATAACCTTGACTAGATGGACCTTTTTTATATGCTGTCTAGGTTGGTAATAACTTCCTTCCAAGGAGTAAGCATCTTTTAAATTCATGACTGCAGTCACCATCTGCAGTGACTTTGGAGCCCCTAAAATAAAGTCAGCCACTGTTTCTATAGTTTCCCCATCTATATGCCATGAAGTGATGGACCGGATGCCATGATCTCAGTTTTCTGAATGTTGAGCTTTAAGCCAAATTTTTCACTCCCCTCTTTCATCAAGAGGCTCTTTAGTTCTTCACTTTCTGCCGTAAGAGCGGTATCATCTGCATATCTGAGGTTATGGATATTTCTCCCAGCAATCTTGTTCCAGGTTGTACTTTCTCTAGCCCAGCATTTCTCATGATGTACTCTGTATATAAGTTAAATAAGCAGGGTGACAATATACAGCCTTGGTGTACTCCTTTTCCTATTTGGAACCAGTCTGTTCCATGTCCAATTCTAACTGTTGCTTCCTGACCTGCATACAGGTTTCTCAAGAGGCAGGTCAGGTAGTCTGGTATTCCCAACTCTTGAAGAATTTTCCACTACAAACAAAGCTAGTGGAGGTGATGGAATTCCAGTTGAGCTATTTCAAATCCTGAAAAATGATGCTGTGAAAGTGCTGCACTCAATATGCCATCAAATTTGGAAAACTCAGCAGTGGCCATAGGACTGGAAAAGGTCAGTTTTCATTCCAATCCCAAAGAAAGGCAATGCCAAAGAATGCTCAAACTACTGCACAGTTGCACTCATGTCACATGCTAACAAAGTAATGCTCAAAATTCTCCAAGCCAGACTTCAGCTGAGTTTTCCAAATTTGCTGGTATATTGAGAGCAACACCTTCACAGCACTAGCTTTGTTTGTAGTGATACTTCCTAAGGCCCACTTGACTTCACATTCCAGGATGTCTGGCTCTAGGTGAGTGATCACACCATTGTGATTATATGGGTCATGAAGATCATTTTTGTACAGTTCTCCTGTGTATTCTTGCCACCTCTTCTTAATATCTTCTCCTTCTGTTAGGTCCATACCATTTCTGTCCTTTATTGAGTCCATCTTTGCATGAAATATTCCCTTGGTATCTCTAATTTTCTTAAAGAGATCTCTAGTCTTTCCTATTCTATTGTTTTCCTCTATTTCTTTGCATTGGTCACTGAGGAAGACTTTCTTATCTCTCCTTGCTATTCTTTGGAACTCTGCATTCAAATGGGTATATCTTTCCTTTCCTCCTTTGGTTTTCACTTCTCTTCTTTTCACAGCTATTTGTAAGGCCTCCTCAGACAGCCATTTTGCTTTTTTGCATATCTTTTTCTTGGGAATGGTCTTGATCCCTGTCTCCTGTACAATGTCGTGAACCTCCATTAATAGTTCATCAGGCACTCTATCAGATCTAGTCCCTTAAATCTATTTCCCACTTCCACTGTATAATCATAAGGGATTTGATTTAGGTCATACCTGAATGGTCTAGTTGTTTTCCTCACTTTCTTCAATTTATGTCTGAATTTGGCAATAAGGAGTTCATGATCTGAGCCACAGTCAGCTCCTGGTCTTGTTTTTGCTGACTGCATAGAGCTTCTCCATCTTTGGCTGCAAAGAATATAATCAATCTGATTTCGGTGTTGACCATCTGGTGATGTCCATGTGTAGAGTCTTCTCTTGTGTTGCTGGAAGAGGGTGTTTGCTATGACCAGTGTGTTCTCTTGGCAAAACTCTATTAGCATTTGCCCTGCTTCATTCACTACTCCAAGGCCAAATTTGCCTGTTACTCCAGGTGTTTCTTGATTTCCTACTTTTGCATTCCAGTCCCCTATAATGAAAAGGACATATTTTTTGAGTGCTAGTTCTAAAAGGTCTTGTAGGTCTTCAGAGAATCGTTCAACTTCAGTTTCTTCAGCATTACTGGTCGGGGCACAGACTTGGATTACCGTGATATTGAATGGCTTGCCTTGGAGACGAACAGAGATCATTCTGTTATTTTTGAGATTGCATCCAAGCACTGCATTTTGGACCCTGACCAGTCCCATCACTTCATGTCAAATAGAAGGGGAAATAATGGAAACAGTGAGAAATTTTTTTTGGGGGGGGGAGGGGGCTCCAAAATCACTGCAGATGGTGACTGCAGTCATGAAATTAAAAGACGCTTGCTCCTTGGAAGAAAAGCTATGACCACCCTAGACTGCATATTGAAAAGCCAGAGATATTACTTTGCCGACAAAGGTCTGTCTAGTCAAAGCTATGGTTTTTCCAGTGGTCATGTATGGATGTGAGAGTTGGACTATAAAGAAAGTTGAGCACCGAAGAATTGATGCTTTTGAACGGTGGTGTTGGAGAAGACTCTTGAGAGTCCCTTGGACTGCAAGGAGATCCAAGTAGCCCATCCTAAAGATCAGTCCTGGGTGTTCATTGGAAGGACTGATGCTGAAGCTGAAACTCCAAAACTTTGGCCACCTGATGCAAAGAACTGACTCATTGGAAAAGACCATGATGCTGGGCAGGATTGAAAGCAGGAGGAGAAGGGGATGACAGAGGATGAGATGGTTGGAATGCATCACCGACTTGATGGACATGAGTTTGAGGAAGCTCTGGGAGCTGGTGATGGACAGGGAGGCCTGGATGCTGCCGTCCATGAAGTCGCGAAGAGTCAGACATGACTATGATTGAAGTGAACTGAACAACAGAGAAAAGTATCAGTTTGTTACTGAGTGAAATAAAAAGATACAAATAGAGATATTGTGTTTATGGGTTGGAAAAATTAGTACTGAAAAGATATCAATCCTTTCCACTGTGTGTCTGTATGTGTTTGTGTGAGTTTGAAAATGAAAAAGCTAATCCTAAAATTTGTATAGAAATCCATAGGGCCAAGGTCAGCAAATAAAATTTGACAAAGAATATAAAAGTAGTTGAACTTACCTACACATGTGGCTAAGGTACTACTGCAATACAGCAGAGAATGAGAATTTTTTAATTAATAATCATAGATCAATTGTGTGTATATATATATATGACAATTACCCTATTTCCTACCAAACACAAAGATCAATTATAGACAGACTGATTGCGGGTGTAAAATTTTAAAAGGTTAAACTATACAGCTTGTAGAGGATAACAAGAAGAGATGTCAGTAAAATATGGTCCAAAGGAAAAATTCATCCTGCCACCTATTTTTGTAAATAAAGTTTTATTGGAATACAGTCACATCCTCTTATTTATATATTGCCTCTGACTGCTTTTGTTGTATGATAACAGAACTGAGTGGTTATGACAGAAAGTGTAGGGCTTGCAAAGCAAAAATTTTACTATTTCGTTCTTTATAGAAAAAGTGTCAGTCCTTGACAGAGAAGAATATTGTCATGTCCTTGTAAGAGGTAATAACTTCTTAATTGAATGCAAAAATACAAATCATAAATAAAAAGATTGTTAAATTATACTTTATTATCATCACAAATCTCTTTTAATTATAAGACATTATTAAGACAGAGTGGTAGAAAGTTTTTGTACCTTGTTTCTAACTGCGGTTCAGTGTATTATTTAGTCATTGTTATTTTATCCCTGCTTTCTTTTGCCTCCTTAATCCTCCTGTCTTTCCCTCTGCCTCTTTAAGCCTCCACTCCTAATCCTCCCTTCCTTAATCTCTAGGGAGAGTCTACTTCCCTGACCTAGAGACTTTGGGCTTGGTTTTGTGACTTGTTTTGGCCAGTGGTATGTAAATGGAACTGACATTTTCCATGACTGAACAGATGCTTTTAGAGGCATTGTTAGTATCTGTTTGCTCCATCTCCTGCTCTAACTTTGAACCATGAGAACAGGATATCTCAGACAGTGGGTCCATCTACCGCTTGTTTTCTAGAATGAGAACACTTGTGAGGCCAAACCCAGCCAGGAAAAGCTGAGTCCTACTTAACCTAGCAGAGTCCCAAAGAGTTGAAACAGATCTGCAACCAATATGTAAAGTAAATATAAAATATATATTTGTTATTCTAAGACAACAAGATTCTGAGGTTGTTTATTAAATGACATAATCTCATGAAAGCAGACTAACAAATACAGAAAGGATACATATCTAGAAAAAATATTGTGCAAATCAATGAGAAAAATAAAAACAACACAGTTAGAAATGTGTAAGGAAGATATCCAAAACAGCCAATAAGCATATAACAAGTTGCTCAAAATACAACTTAAGTGGAAATTAAAATTAAAAATATATGTCACTACATGTCCACAAGAATGGCTAAAATGAAAGAAAAAAAGCTTTGATAAAATTAAGTGTTGACAGGGATGTATAACAACTCTAACATATGATAGTGGTTGTGGTTTAAATTGGAATAAGCATTTCAAAAACAATTTGGTAGTATCTACATGAATATATGCATAATTCTATTACCCAACTGTCAACTCTTGGAAATATACCCAATAGAAACAAATATAAATGTGTTAAAAAAGGCATTTGCAAGAATTACTGAAAGTAGTATTATTTGTCAGTTCAGTTCAGTTCAGTTGCTCAGTCGTGTCCGACTCTTTGCGACCCCATGAATCGCAGCATGCCAGGCCTCCCTGTTCAACATCAACTCCCAGAGTTTACCCAGACTCATGTCCATTGAGTCAGTGATGCCATCCAGCCATCTCATCCTCTGTCATCCCCTTCTCCTCCTGCCCCCAATCCCTCCCAGCGTCAGGGTCTTTTCCAATGAGTCAACTCTTCACATGAGGTGGCCAAAGTATTGGAGTTTCAGCTTCAGCATCAGTCCTTCCAATGAACATCCAGGACTGATCTTTAGGATGGGCTGCTTGGATCTCCTTGCAGTCCAAGGGACTCTTAAGAGTCTTCTCCAAAACCACAGTTCAAAAGCATCAATTCTTCGGTGCTTGCTGGGAGAAATATAAATAACCTCAGATATGCAGATGACACCACCCTTATGGCAGAATGTGAAGAGGAACTAAAGAGCCTCTTGATGAAAGTGAAAGAGAGTGAAAAAGTTGGCTTAAAGCTCAACAGTCAGAAAACGAAGATCGTGGCATCTGGTCCCATCACTTCATGGGAAATAGATGGGGAAACAGTGGAAACAGTGTTAGACTTTATTGTTTTGGGCTCCAAAATCACTGCAGATGGTGACTGCAGCCATGAAATTAAAAGACGCCTACTCCTTGGAAGAAAAGTTATGACCAACCTAGATAGCATATTCAAAAGCAGAGACATTACTTTGCCAACAAAGGTCCGTCTAGTCAAGGCTATGGTTTTTCCAGTATTATTTGTAATATCCCCAATACAGGAACAATGCAAATATTAATCAACAGCAGACTAGATATATAAATTGTGATATATTTCTTAAAAAATACTATAAAGCAATGAAAAAGAAGAAACCACTGTAAAGCATATTAACATACATGGATCTCACAGGTGTAGTTTTGAGCAAGAGGACCCAGATGCAAAAGACTATATACCATATTTTATGTTTTATAAATTGCAACAATAGGCAAGCTGATTTTGGAGAAAGAAAGATTACTGGTTACCTTTAGGTAAGCCCTGACTTAAGATTTGTGCATTTCAATATATGTTATATTTTGAGAAACTATCTACAATAAAGGAAGAGTGGGTCTATTAACTAACTGGGAGTATTGGGGAGGTGAGTGTGCACACTAGTGCTCACACTGACACACATACCCACATGTATTGCTCAAAGGAATTCAACAAAACAAACATATTTTGAGGGATAAAATCAGTTTACATGCTTTCTGCTTAAGCAATTTTTTTTCAGTTTGTACCAACTAAAATTTGAAGATTATTTTTTTCTTCATGTAAAAGTTATATTAGGCATAAAACTAAGATAATACATAAATAATTTATAATGCCTACTATTTTACTTTTAAATCTTACAGTCTAAGAAAAATATGCAATAGTAATAGGTCCCTGGTGATACTAACAACTGAATGTGAACAACTACTTTAGAACAGTATTTCTATTAAATGCAGAGTTAGAATGTAAGATCCACAGGGGCAAGTATTTCATTATGTCTGTACACTAGCCTATGCTACATTTCAAGAAATTTGCCTTGTTTGTGGTAATACTTAATAAATATTGAATTAACATAAAATTAGATACTTTCTTTGTTCAACACAAATAATTTAAATACTATAGTTCCACTGTGTCTGCGCATCCCCATGCTCAAGCTTCTAGTTTAGGATGGCGACCTAAGAGGATCCTGAATTCACCTCCTTCTAAGAACCATTGAAGCTCCAGCTACATACAAAACAACCTCATCTGAAAAAAGAAAATGAAAAACTGGCATGAGGCAAAGGAGAGAAAGCCCATATGGAAGTAGGTAGGAGAGGTTGGGACAGAATCTCACCAGAAACCCCATCCTGGGCATGGTGACCCATAGTAGGGATGGAATTCAAAACCTGGAGCTTCTCACTGACTAGCAAAGTGTTTGAACCCCACAAAGGCACTCCCAATTTTTGAGCCCTGTACCTGGAGGTGAACCCCAAAACATATAGCTTTGAAAACCTCATGTCCATGACACTTCAGTTCAGTTGCTCAGTCGAGTCCGACTCTTTGCAACCCCATGAATTGTAGCACGCCAGGCCTCCCTGTCTATCACCAATTCCCGGAGTTCACTCAAACTCATGTCCATCGAGTCGGTGATGCCATCAGAAGGCTATAAGCATTTTTAAAAAAAGGCTCTTAAGGTGCTCATGATATTTGGACTAGTTTGTTATCTGTATTTGAGTCTGTTTCTCTTTCATTATATTCCCTGGTTTGTTGTATTTTTTAGATTCCACATATAAGTATTTGTCTTTCTGTCTGACTTATTTAGCATAATACTCTCTAAGTTCATCCATGTTCGCTTAGTGATGTCCGACTCTTGCGACCCCATGGACTACACAGTCCATGGAATTCTCTAGGCCAGAATATTGGAGTGGGTAGCCTTTTCCTTCTCCAGGGGATCCTCCCAACACAGGGATCAAACCCAGGTTTCCCGCATTGCATCCTGATTCTTAACCAGCTGAGCTATCAGGGAAGCCCCCTTGTTGCTGCAAATGGCAAATTTCATTCTATTTTATTGTTGAGTAGTGTTCCATTGTATATGTATATACACATCTTCTTTATCCATTCATCTGTTGATGGACTTAAGTTGCTACCATATCTTGGCAATTGTACATAATGTTGCTATGAACATTGGGGTGCATGCATTTTTTCAAATTAGTGCTTTTGTCCCTTTTCAGATATATACCCAGGAGTAGGATTGCTGGGACATAGGGTAGCTCTATTTTTAGTGTTTTGAGAAGCCTCTATACTATTTTCCATAGTGGCTGCACCAATTTACAATCTCAACAAAGTACAAAAGTTTCCTTTTCTTTCCATCTTGGCCAACATTTGTTATTTTTGTTCTTTTTGATGATAGCCATTCTTAAAAGTGTGAGGCGATAGCTCACTGTGGTTTTGATTTGCATTTTCCTGATGATTAGCTATGCTGAATATTTTTTTGTGTGCCTGTTGGTTATATACCTTCTTTGGAGAAATGCCTATTCAGGTCTCTGGCATATTTTTTTAACTGGATTGTTTGATTCTGATGGGTCATAGCATTTGCAAATATTTTCTCCAATTCAGTAGGTTGTCTTTTCATTTTATCAATGATTTCCTTTGCTATGAAAAGCTTTCATGTTTAACTAGTTCCCATTTATTTATTTTTGCTTTTATTTCCTTTGCTTTAAGAGACTGATCCAAAAAAATTATTGAGATGATTTATGTCCAAAAATGTTCTGCCTACATTTTCTTCTAGGAGTTTTATAGTATCCGGTCTTATATTTAGGTTTTTAATCCATTTTGAACTTGTTTTTGTAGACAGAGAATGTTCTAATTTCATTCTTTTACATGTAGCTGTCCAGTTATCTCATTTTTTGAAACTCTCATTCAAAGAAATAGTTGACCTGAAGATGGACCTCAAATAACTAGTAAAATCTGGACAGTCATAGAAAAGGGACAGGAATACTTATTTTATTAAACAAAGTCATACAGTCTATGGGAAAAGTACAAAATAGTAGAAACTATTGAGATCAGCTTGCTGGTATCAGAAGGCATATGTCAGGATTAGAGGAGATCTGGAACAAGCAAAATGATGCCATCTGTGAGTGGTCTAGCCTTTAAGAGCCTTTCTAGCAGACTGTGTCCATCAATTGTCTTGTTATAAGTTAGACTGTGATTCAGCAGGCTTGCTTTGGGCCTGAGATACTACATTTCTGACAAGCTCCCAAGTGATGCTAATACTGCTGGTCTATAGATGCACTTAGAAGAAAGAGCAAAGTTCCAGAATACTTAACAAGGAGATTTCAAGTTTGATATGTTGGGAAAGAGTTATGTAGGACTGGAAAGGGAAGAAAATAGGTAGATTATGTTACTAGTGAAAACAATAATAATCACTTACTGAATTTTTACATAAGTTATCTCTTGGTTAGTTGCAGAAACAACCACCAAGGAGCCAGGAATGTCAGTGTGAAAAACAGGGATGAAGAGGGACACAGGAACTTTATTAAGACAAAGAATGTCAGAGAGGACTAAGAGAATAATGAGGACACAATTCACAATGGCATGCTTCAGAGTTTGCTTTGGAATCCCATAGCAATATTAACATGTCAAGGACATGGGGTTTCCTTGAAGGCCTGGAATTACTTTGAAGCACTCAAACAGACCTCCATGTGAGCTTGCAACATCCTCTTTTATATTCACAAAAATCCAGGTCATAAGTTGACTTCAAAAAGAAAACTGTTGAAATTAAGCTCTTCTCTTTTGGTTCTTCGCCAGTGTTACTCACCTCCCCCTGCACCTCACCATCACCAGTAATTTTCCTTTCAATGCTTGTGTGTGTGCGCGTACTCAGTTGTGTCCAACTTTTTGCTGCCCTATAGACTGTAGCCTGCCAGGTTCCTCTGTCCATGGGCTTTTCGTGGCAAGAATACTGGAGTGGGTTGCCAACTCTCTCCTCCAGGGAATCTTCCCAACCCAGGGATTGAACCCATGTCTCCTGCATTGCAGGTGGATTCTTCACTAGTGAGTCACTGGGGAAGCAGTTTGTAATTACCCAGTGTAACAGTCTAAATTCATGTTAGAGACTGGAGGTTTTAAATAATGTCACAAGATGTACATTAGTCACCTGCCAGTTGAGCACTGGAATTCTAGCCTCTCACCTTACAAAGCAGAATACTTTGGGGTTTGTAGATAGTATAAGAGATGTGTAGACATTTGAATACAAAATTAAGGAGAATCTCTCCCAAGTCCAATTGTGATAATGAGTGACCTGGAAGCATCTTACAAGGTTAAGAGGGTGGAACTGGCCACCCTACTCTTTTATGAAGTAAAGGGAAATGCTAGTAGTGGGTTCGTCCTAGGACAGATGAATGACCTGCCCTGTCAACACTGTCCAGAGGTCAGGATCCTCGGGGATGAGGATCTAAGACCAGATGCATGTAGGATCTGCTCCCTGCATCCACTTAACTTTATATTGCTAATATATGAATTTCCAATATGTGTTTATTCAGCTGCTGCTCAGTCATAAGTGTTTTTTTTTTTTTTTGCTAGAAAATAGCAAATTAAGGGGGAAATATATTCATATCCCATTAGTCTGCTTTATGAAAACAAAATTTTAAAGTTAGCTAAAGCATGTTCTATTCATCTTAAAACATCATCAGGGTTAGATGCATAAAATTTTCAGATAAAGAGGTGTGCAGGGCAATGAGAATTGTATGTATCTTTTCATTTGTGTTTAAATAATTAGAAATACTTTTTCTCATTCTTATCACAAAGTAGTACATTATCACTATAGAAACAGGAAAATACCAGTAAGTAGAAGAGAATGTAGTCACCCATAGTTCCACAGCTTAGTTAACATTGTGCTCTGTATTTTTCCAATCTATTTTCTATGCATGTTTTATTTGCTATTCGACATAGTTGTTAATGTCCATATTAAATTGAATCCTGCTTTTGAAAGCTAACATTATACCAATTCTTAACACAACAGATGAAGCCTTCTGGGGGCATTTTTTAGAAATGTTGAAGTTATCAAGCCTTTCACCCTTGGAAGGTTAAGAGGATTAAAATAAATAGATACTTCTATTAAGTAGAATGCTCATCCCAGGAAACAGCTTTTGCTTTCAGTGGTAAGTCTTGGTAAAAGCAGTTTAAAACCTTTATAGCATGCATCTTTATTTTTATCAGACCTTGAAAAGGAGATTGCACTGTGAGGAGGTAAAATTTTCTTTTTCTTGCTGAATATTTGAATTTGTGTAAGAATCCACTTCCAAAATTTTAGTTAATGAGGTAGATTCAGTTTTTGTGTGTGTGTAGACAATAGACATTGAGATGATTTTTTTCCCCTTACTGACCTCCTCCATGGCCTTAAATTTCCTTTTTAATTTGAAATACAGACTATCAAGGTATATTTACATAAAATAAAATGCACCTACTATACAGGCTGGTGAATTTTGGCTTATTTCTACACTCATGTCATCACAATCGCCATCAAGACACAGAACAACTCCATCACTCCAAAAAAGACTCTGGTGCAGCCTCCTAGATATTCTCTTCCCAGAGTCAGACAACCATCAGTCTACTTTCTGACTCTGTATACTAGCTTTGTCCGTTCTAGAGTTTTCTACAAATAGAATAATAATAAATGTTCCATTGTACTTGCTTCTTCTGCTTAGTGAAATATTTTTTAGATTCATTTGTATTGTTGTATCAATTTGTTCTGTTCTAAATCTAAGTAGTGTTCCATTGTGTGAGTGGTTCAGAATTTATCTGTTCACTAGTTGAAGGACATTTAGATTGTTTCTAGAAACATTCATGTATACGGGTTTTGTATGAATACAAGTTTCCATTTCGCTTGGGCAAATACCTCAGAAACAAGATTTCTGAATCAGTTTAACTTTATGAGGCACAGCAAACTGTTCTCCAAAATGGTGGCATTACTTTGTATTTCTAGTCAGAATGTCTCAGAGTTCCGGTTGTTCTGCATCTTCATCAGCACTTGGTGTTGTCAGACACCTTGACGATCTGAAGAGGTAACTCCATGTAGTTTTAACTTGCATTTCTCCAGTGACTAATGATGTTGAGCATCTTCTCATGAGCCTCTTTTTTGATCACTTGCATGTTTTCATTGGGAAAGTGTCTGTTCAAATGTTTTGTTCATTAAAAACAATGACTGCTTGTTAGGGTTTAAAAATAAGTTTTATTGAGGTATAAAGGATGTAAGTAACTGCACCTCTTTAAAGGTACAATTGGGAAGTTTTGAGATATAAATACACATGATGCTACCACCAAAATAAAAATAGTGAGCCTAGCCATCACTCCAGTAGTCCATGCTTCATTACCTACATTCCATGGCCCCTCTATGTAACCACAGGCTTCCCCAAGCACTTCTTGATATGCCTTTTAGAACTAGAGACACTGCTCTATTTAAAATAGAGAGTCACAGTACTTACTGTACAGCACAGGGAATACTGAATTCTGCTCAATATTTTCTAGTAACTTAAATGGGAAAAGAACTTGAAAAAAATATATGTATATATATATACACACACACACAATTATACAGTGGAAGTGGGAAATACATTTAAGGGATTAGATCTGATAGATAGAGTGCCTGATGAACTATGGACAGTAGTTCATGACATTGTATAGAAGACAGGGATCAAGACCATTCCCAAGAAAAAGAAATGCAAAAAAGCCAAGTGGCTGTCTGAGGAGGCCTTACAAATAGCTGTGAAAAGAAGAGAAGTGAAAACCAAAGGAGAAAAGGAAAGATATACCCATTTGAATGCAGAGTGCCAAAGAATAGCAAGGAGAGATAAGAAAACCTTCCTCAATGATCAGTGCAAAGAAATAGAGGAAAACAATGGAATGGGAAAGATAGAGATCTCTTCAAGAAAGTTAGAGATACCAAGGGAACATTTCATGCAAAGATGGGCTCAATAAAGGACAGAAATGATCTGGACCTAACAGAAGCAGAAGATATTAAGAAGAGGTGGCAAGAATACACAGAAGAACTGTACAAAAAAGATCTTCATGACCCAGATAATCATGATGGTGTGATCACTCACCTGGAGCCAGACATTTTGGAATGTGAAGTCAAGTGGGCCTTAGGAAGCATCACTACAAACAAAGCTAGTGGAGGTGATGGAATTCCAGTTGAGCCATTTCAAATCCTAAAAGATGATGCTATGAACGTGCTGCACTCAATATGCCAGCAAATTGGGAAAACTCAGCAGTGGCCACAGGACTGGAAAAGGTCAGTTTTCATTCCAATCCCAAAGAAAGGCAATGCCAAAGAATGCTCAAACTACTGCACAATTGCACTCATCTCACACCCTAGTAAAGTGATGCTCAAAATTCTCCAAGCCAGGCTTCAACAGTATGTGAACCGTGAACTCCCTGATGTTCAAGCTGGTTTTAGAAAAGGAAGAGGAACCAGAGATCAAATTGCCAACATCTGCTGAGTCATGGAAAAAGCAAGAGAGTTCCAGAAAAACATCTATTTCTGCTTTATTGACTATGCCAAAGACTTTGACTGTGTGGATCACAATAAACTGTGGAAAATTCTGAAAGAGATGGGAATACCAGACCACCTAACCTGCCTCTTGAGAAATCTGTATGCAGGTCAGGAAGCAACAGTTAGAACTGGACATGGAACAACAGACTGGTTCCAAATAGGAAAAGGAGTACATCAAGGCTGTATATTATCACCCTGCTTATTTAACTTCTATGCAGAGTACATGATGAGAAACACTGGACTGGAAGAAACACAAGCTGGAATCAAGATTTCTGGGAGAGATATCAATAGCCTCAGATATGCAGATAACACCACCCTTATGGCAGAAAGTGAAGAGGAGCTAAAAAGCCTCTTGATGAAAGTGAAAGAGGAGAGGGAAAAAGTTGACTTAAAGCTCAACATTCAGAAAACGAAGATCATGGCATCTGGTCCCATCACTTCATGGGAAATAGATGGGGAAACAGTGGAAACAGTGTCAGACTATATTTTTTTTGTGCTCCAAAATCACTGCAGGTGGTGACTGCAACCATGAAATTAAAAGACGCTTACTCCTTAGAAGAAAAGTTATGACCAACCTAGATAGTATATTCAAAAGCAGAGACATTACTTTGCTGACTAAGGTCCGTCTAGTCAAGGCTATGGTTTTTCCTGTGGTCATGTGTGGATGTGAGAGTTGGACTGTGAAGAAGGCTGAGCGCCGAAGAATTGATGCTTTTGAACGGTGGTGTTGGAGAAGACTCTTGAGAGTCCCTTGGACTGCAAGGAGATCCAACCAGTCCATTCTGAAGGAGATCAGCCCTGGGATTTCTTTGGAGGGAATGATGCTAAAGCTGAAGCTCCAGTAGTTTGGCCACCTCATGTGAAGAGTTGACTCATTGGAAAAGATTCAGATGCTGGGAGGGATTGGGGGCAGGAGGAGAAGGGGACGACAGAGGATGAGATGGCTGGATGGCATCACGGACTCGATGAACGTGAGTCTGAGTGAGCTCCGGGAGCTGGTGATGGACAGGGAGGCCTGGTGTGCTGCGATTCATGGGGTTGCAAAGAGTCAGACACGACTGAGCAACTGAACTGAACTGAACTGAACAGTCCAATATAAAATAAAAATTTAAAAAATGATACATATTTCAGTCACATAAATAAAACTAGAGAAATCTTTGTTCTGTTATTTAAGAGGTTGCTTTAGTTATAACATACAGGTTTAACTTAACCACAGTCTACCTTCAAGTGTTTTTGTTCTATATAGAGTAGCTGAGCTTATAAAACTGTTTCTTCCCTTCCTTGGCTTTAGTATTACCATTCATTTTACATTTATGACAGTTTATAAACATCACAATACAGTGTTGTTTTTTTATTTAAAAATCAATTGTATTTATTTATACTTTTAAAAATTTCATACTGTGATATGAAGAGCTGACTCATTTGAAAAGACCCTGATGCTGGGAAAGATTGAGGGCAGGAGGAGAAGGGGACGACAGAGGATGAGATGGTTAGATAGCATCACTGACTCAATGAACATGGGTTTGGGTGGAGTCCAGGATTTGGTGATGGACAGGGAGGCCTGGTGTGCTGCGGTTCATGGGGTCGCAAAGAGTCGGACATAACTGAGTGACTGAACTGAACTGAGTGTGTTTAAAATATATAGCTTTAATTAATAACAATCTACCTTCAAATAATATTATATTACTTCCTGTGTAGTGTAAGCAACTTACAACCGATGCACCAAAGTCCTCTTTCCTATCTTATGTGCTCTCTTTTCAAAAATATTAACTTTATATATGTTTTATGACACAGTATTGCCACTGTTTACTTTAGACAGGTGTGCTGAGTCTCTTGGTCGTGTCCGACTCTTTGTGACCCCATGGACTGTAGCCTGCCAGGCTCCTCTGTCCATGGGATTTTTCCAGTAAGAATACTATAGTGGATTATCATTTCCTCCTTCAGGGGATTCAGGGTCCATTTCCGACCCAGGAATGGAACCCATGTCTCCTGCATCTTCTGCCTAAGCAGGCGGATTCTTTACCACTGCGCCACTTCGGAAGCTTCAGGCAGTAAATTATATTTTAGGATGACTAAAACTTAGAAAAAAAAGTTTCAGAAGACTTTTAGCTTCATTTTAAGTTTCCAGGGACATTCCTTTCTTTGTGTAGCACTCAGTTTGTCTGGTACCACATTTCCTTTTGCTTGAAAATTTTTCTTTAATATTTCTTACAATGCAAGTTTTTGGGAAATTAATTGCCTCAGCTTTTGTTTGAGAAAAGTTTATTTTCAGTGGGTGTAGTATTCTTGCCTGGCTTTTGTCCATTCAACACTTTAATGGTACTATATCGTTTTCATTCTGGCTTTCGTACTTTAAGAAGCCTGCTGTAATTCTCATCTTTATCACTTTAAATATAATGTCTTTTTCCCCCCTCTGGCTGCTCCTTCAGGATTTTCTCTTTCCTCTTCAGCAGTTTGAATATAATATGACTACATTTTATAATTATTATTATTGTTATTATCATTATTAATATGATTACTCTTTGTGTTTTCTGAGTTCCTCAGATTTTTGAATTGATGTATTTCATCATTTTGGAGAAAATTCTTGGCCACTATGAGTTCAATACCTTCTGCCTAATTCTCTCTTCTCCTTTGGATTACAGTTATATATATTTTAGACTGCTTGGTAGCTCTTGGATTCTCTTTTCTGTTCTGTTATTGATTTTATTCCTTTTGGTTTTTGTACTTTGTTTTATTAAATTTCTGTTGTCCTATCTTAAAATTCATTGATTCTTTTCTTAGTTATGTTGACTGTGTTTATGAGCCTGTCAAAGACATTCTTCATCCTTTTACCATGATTTTTACTTCCAGTATTTTCATTAGACTTTTCCATCTGTTGGCTGAAATTCCCTATCTCTTAATACATTTGCCTATCTTTTAAACTTGAGCCATTAGCATGTTAAGAGTACTCACTTTTAATTTTTTGTCTAATACATTCAATATCTTTTTATCTCTGGGTCTGGTTATGTTGATTCTTTAGCTTATTGACAAGAGATTTTTTTTTTCTTCTCAATGCTGATATTATGTATAGAACAGTGAGGATCTAAGTAAACAGTATTTATGCCTAAAGAATGGGCGAGGCTCTTCTGCTAGGTCATTACTGTTGGAATTTGCAGCCATGTACTCAGTAGTTGAGCTCTGCTTGTCTTTGGTTGTTGTTGCTACGATTATACTCTGTGCAGAACCCAAACTGCAAACCCCTATAGCCCTGCGTTTTGTGCATAGTATGGGTTGGAGGGTTTTTAAAATGTTCTTTCTCCATCTTCTGCTTTTGTCCTCCTTGAACCTGTGCTTAAAAGGGGGGTTTTGTCTTCATGCTCTTGCTTTCTTATAATGGAAAACTCCTCAACGCTTTCTAACTTAGAGGTGGGGGCAAAGGTAATTCTCTGTGTTCTATCCCAAGCCTCAGTTTTAGATCTGCCACCTATCCGGGGGTCTCAGTGATCCTGCTTCTCCTCCATGTGGCAGCTGGGGAATTTTGCTTTGGGGGGGTCTTTGGTGTGAGTGGGTTTCCAGTCGCTTTTCCAGCAGTTGTTTAGATGCTAAGTCATATCTGACTCTTTTGTGACGCCATGGACTGTAGCCTGCCAGACTCCTCTGCCCATGGGAATTTCCCAGGCAAGAATTCTGGAGTGGGTTGCCATGCCCTTCTCCAGATGATCATCCTGACCCAGGGATCGAACCCGCATCACCTACATTGCAGCTGGAATTTTTATAGCTGAGTCACCAGGAAGCTCAAGCCTCTAGTAGTAGGAGACCACTAACTGTCCTAGCACCCAGGACAATTTTTTATTTCTTCCCTAAGAATATAGACAGGAACTGTTATTTTACTCTTTCTTCAGACTCAGCAGGTCTTCGTGTGCCCTGGGAGTAATATGTTTTCTGCCCTTTACCCATTGGGTTAAGAGTCTTATTGCATAGAGGAGAAAATTTGGTAGGGCTCTGAAGTTTTCCCATAGCAGTGGTTGCTCCCCAGGTCTGTACAACTGAGAGGATTTCTCTGGTCTCTTGCTGTGCCCACACTCCTTCTCCTTAGTGTTCAGCGGATGTCAGTGGAAAAGAACCTGCAGGTAGACTCCCCTGAGTCAGCAGGCCTTGGGGACTTTATACTTTCATGCCAGTTCACACTGAGCCCTTAGAAGTTTGTTAAACATTTTAGCTGAGATCTTACTCACTTAGTGGTGTGCAGCATTTCTTCCCCACATATTCTACTATGACTGAACCAGTACTCACTTTCGTTCTCTTCGGATGGGCTTGTCTTTCCTTAGATTTCAGGCTACTTGATTGCTTTGTAGTGTTAGCTGTTGAATAAACCCAAGAAAAGTAACTATCTTTAGGTTTCTATAGCTTTAAAATATTATTGTTAGGGAGTTTGAGGTTGACATGTACACTCTGCTATATTTAAAATAGATAACCAACAAGGATCTATATTGCATAGCACAGGGAACTCTGCTCAATATTATGTAATAACCTAAATGGGAAAAGAATTCGAAAAAGAAGAGACACATGTATATGCATAACTGAATCACTTTGCTGTACATCTGAGCTAACACAACATTGTTAATCAACTATACTTCAATGTAAAATAAAAAGCTAAAGAATTATTGTTAGAGTAAGAGTCTTATTTCATTTTGAATACACTCCTATAGTGAACTTCGCCTGTAGCTCAGAGGTAAAGAAACTGCCTGCAATGCAGGAGCGGCGGAAACCTCAGGTTTAATCCCTGAGTCAGGAAGATCCCCGAGAGGAGGGCATGGCAACCCCCTCCAGTATTCTTGCCTGGAGAATCCCCATAGACAGAGAAGCCTGGTGGGCTATAGTCCATGGGGTTGCAGACAGTCAGACACAACTGAAGCAACTTAGTATGCACACATAGATACAGATGTCTTTAAAGTATTAACAAAATCTTTTGTGTTTGGGACATACCTGATGTATTTTCCTTTTTACTCAGAGATAGAGAATTTGGTATGCATGGCACGCTGGTCCTGTTTCCCAAGCTTCTCTGAAGCTCTTTTGGGAAAAGAGGTCCATGGTATTCTATAAGAAATATTGTATGAATAATTTGGGATTTGGGGAATGAGGAGACTTTTACTAGCTTGTGTTCAACTATCTGTGTCAAGCTGAAGCATCTGGGAAATTACCAAAAGCATAAAATATAGGCACAGAAAAATAAACTTCTGGGCACACTAGTTTTTTTTTTTACCCATAAAGTCTGAGTATTGAAATTATATTTCAAAATAGAATATACATTGTGTCATTGGGAATGAAATAGCAGTGCTACACTGCTTAAATACGCACATTTAAGTGAGCCTTAAAAACAAAGATATTTACCGATGACTCCAGTAAGGTAGATCCTACTCAAATAGTTCAAAAAAAAAATTATTATCATAAATGATTGACTTTCAGAAAGTGGCCATGGTAAATATGTTATATATTAACTCTAATAAGTGAGATTGCTCTCAACAGTTTAAATTTATTGTCCACTGATGGTGATGTACTTGGAAAAACAATTTTCTCTAAAATGTTATCAATTTCTTCTAAGTTCTACAAGAAGTATTAGTATTATTTCAACTATGGTAGGCCAACAGAATATTGTGTGTATTATCTATCAAATAAGATTATCTGGTAGATTATTAGTGTACTATGACTAGTGTATACTTATCCTATCTCTGCAGAAAAGCAATGGATTAATTAGCTTTGACAGTGCATCTGATTCTCATGTAAAGTTTTGAAGATGATGCATTAAATATGATATTATTTTAACTCCCCATTTCTCCATTTTGTGGCTTTTAAGCTTCATGAGGATAGCATAGTAAGGGAAGGATTCTTTAACAGTCCACTGAGTCTCTTTAAGGAACAGTCATTGAACTCTCAGTATGTTATTGTCATTTCTAAAAAATGTATCTTTCTCCCTTTTTTCTTCTCTTTCTCAGTTCTTGAGTACACTAGTGAAGACTCATGTTTTGGAGCTGGTCAAGCCAAGTAAGACAACAAATTGAAATTTGTTGAACTGTTTTGTTGGTTTCAGTAATTTTGCTCTTTTTGAGGCTGTCATTAGTTATTTTTAAATATTTGAATTAGTTGTATTTATCATAAATTAAACTCAAGGCCTAATTAGCATTCTCATGAAGGATGCAATTAAAAATGTGAAATGAAACAAAAACAACAGCTAGTACTTCTGCAGACTCAGCTTGCTTAATTTTTCAAAGTGCTGTTAATAAAACCAACATAACTAATTTGAATTTATGAATGGATAAATAGACAATGGAAAAGGAAAAATTTTCTTTGTGTTCAGAACGAAGTGAAACAAGAAAGCAAAATTTCCTTTATAAGTATAAAACGAACCATGTTCAACTAGAGTGTTTTTGCAAACTGAGTCAATATCTTAGTAATGTATCTAATGTCAAAATTCTTAATCTGGGAGTAGACTGTGATATAATTCCACAAGTAAAATATTTATAGAATGACTAAAATGAAATTACTTATTAAGTGCCAGAGATATGTCCCCAAATCACTGTTGCTGTTGTTCAGTTGCTAGGTTGTATCTGACTCTCCCGTGACCCCATGGACAATTGCCCAGGCTCCTCTGTCCATGGGGTTTCCCAGGCAAAATACTGGAGTGGGTGGTCATTCCTTTCTCCAGGCGATCTTCCCAACGCAGAGACTGAACCTGAGTCTCCTGTGTTGCAGGCAGATTCTTTACTGCTGAGCCACCAAGAAAGCCCAATCATTGTGATAACAAAAATCAGTCAAACAACAACAACAAAACATTACTTCCAATTTCCAATATACCCCTGGGAGCAGTACCGCTCCATTGAGATCCATAGGCTTAAGGTCACAAGGCCAAAGAACTGGCAAGGGACAACAGCCTCACAGTTTTGAACTTGGAAAGCAGATGTGCCAGTGGAACAAGCAGAGCTTAGGAAGCTGACCCTAAGCCAGCAGTCAGGAAAACTGGCAAATAACCTGATTTATACCACAGAAACTCAAAAAGGCTCAAGATTTGTGATCACATATATCTCCAACAATGGAGGTGAAGGTAGGTTAAAGCACTGGGGTATTGAAGTCTGTTTCAAGTTGAGTCTGGAGGTACTGACTGAAAAAAAAAATGAATATTTCCACCTGAATGAAAGCTATTTGGTTTCCAGTATCCTGGCAGCCTGTACTGAACCTGCTGGTCTAGAGCTTGTAGCATTCTTCTCTGGGACTCACAAAAGCCTAGAGGAACTAAAGGTGATAACCTCAGGGTGGCTCAGATGGTAAAGAATCCACCCGCAGTGCAGGAGACCGAGTTTGATCCTTGGGTTGGGAAGATCCCCTGGAGAAAAAATGCATTATTAACCTCTTTGAGATCGCAGAGTCAGACAACTGAGCGACTAACACTTTCACTTTACCTGATAAAACAACTCAGCCAGCTCACCATACAGTGAAACTCTTGTTTCCTTTTTATAAACCCTATTTTGGAGCTCAGATTTGTAATCAATCTATAGATACCGTGCTTAGCTGCAAGTAGGAAATCCACTACACAGTTGAGAAAAACTTCAATATATGAATTGGAGACTAAAACTAAAAAAATGCGACTTCAGGTGGTGCAAAGAATCCACCTACCAGTGGAAGAGATGCAAGAGACATGGGCTCAACCCCTGGCTCAGCAAGATCCCCTGGAGGAGGAAATGGCAACTCACTCCAGTATTCTTGCCTGGAAAATTCGATGGGCAGAGGAGCCTGGTGGGCTAAAGTCTACGGCGTCACAAAATGTTGGCCACAACTGAGCACACACACACAGGAAAAAAGAAGTAGGCTTCAAAAAAGAACTTTTTGAAGAAAATTTCAAAAAATAATCATTAATATCCTTACAAAATAAAACACTTCATTCTTAAAGTGAATTAGAATGGGTTTCTCTAAAAAGGAATACGAGAGACACAAAAAGTTAATGAAAAGGGAGGAAAAAAGCTAGAACAGAATTAGAAAAATAATTATTAGGTACGATCAGGAAATCTCCAAGAAAAGAGACTCAGAGTGCAGAGAGAAAGACAAAATGATTGAAAAGATAAGAAATTTAACCTTTTTAGGAGTTCCAAAAAGTGAAAACCAAATGGAAAGGAGAAAACCGATTAAGTCATTAAAAAAAAAATTCCCCTAAATTGAAAGCTTGCCTTAATTTGTTTCTAGTGTTATCCAGGGGAGCCCAGCAAAGAGTTGCATCTTTTTGGATTCCTTGCTGTTTAGTCACTCAGTTGTGTTCGACTCTTTGCAACCCATGGACTGAACCACGCCAGGCTGCCCTTGTCCTTCACTGTCTCCTGGAGTTTGCTCAAACTCATGTCCATTGAGCAGGTGATGCCATCCTTAGGGCACTTTTATTTAAGGAATATTGCCAATATCAATTGAAGGGAAGTCAGTGAAGCTCTAAGTCCAGGAAATGGAGAATTTGACACAAAATTGCCCTCTTGAAGCCTGAAGGACTAACCAGGAAGTCTTTAAGTCATTCTGAGGTGCTTAGGATCAAGCAGTGTACAATAACATGCAAGAGACAGTTAGTAAATGGTCATTGATGTGACCTATTCCATGCTAGCCCTTGATTATGCCTGACCAAGACTGATGGTGGTCTCAATGCATTGTCTTCTGGACATTCCTCTTGGGACTGCAGCTTAAGCAGAAAGAGATTTGGATTTAAAATATGTCTTAGGCACGGTAATAGCATTTTTCTAAAGGAAAAACAGGGACTCTTATCCTTGTAGGTAATTTTCTTTTTGAATTGTAAATTTATTATATGAAAAGTTTTACAAAGGTATACAAATTAAGTGACATTTAATTTGTTAAAAAGAATAAAATTATATTGAATTGGATGTGCTCCAGAAATTCTAGGCTAACTGCAGTAGCCTTAGGTTATAAATGCAAATGTATTTCATTATAATTTTGCTCTACAACTGGTGCAGCTTGCATAAATAAGCTGAGTAAAGCTAGATTGTTATAAACTGAAGTTTCAATCAATGGCACCTGAGGTCCTATAACCTATTGGCATCTATTGCCTTAGAAGGTTGAAGTTTTTAGAGATGGCTTTATTATTTGGCATCCACCTGTCGACTGAAGTGACTTGGCATGCACACACCTGTCAAGATTTAGGTCATAAATGTAAATTTCTACTCTATAAAGGCAGGCTACAAAGTTTCTTTCAGATTCACTGAGAAAGGCCTATTTATAATGAATAATAGGAAACATGATTTCTTTTAGGGGAAATTTGAAAATTAAATATTTGTAAGACCATTACTTAGAATATAAAAAGTTTTATTTTTGTGTCAAGTTAAAAGATGAATAAATTAGGTAACTACAAGGTTGCAATATGCCAATTTGGACCACTTTGATAGGACTATGTCTTAACTTGTTTTCTATCTTTCGTTTGTCTTATTGAATGTATAATCACTCTTTAGCAGTCTGGATCTTTCTCCACATTTATTTTATGTGGCAATGATTGTTTGTGTTGTTGGATGTAAACTATACTTAGAAAATTGAACCTATCTGGGCCAGGGAACCAAGCAGACCATATCTACCTTTACATGTTTGGAACTGTAGCTTTGGACATTTCTGATAGTTCTCTTGCTCAGAGTACCTGAAAATTTCTCATCCATATGGTGGTATCCAGGAGCTCTGGAAAGGAATCAAACCCTAGAGTTTTTCTGTTGAAATCTGATTTGTTTCATTATTCCTTACTTGTAGGCATAACTATAATTGGTCAGCCAGGCAAATGCTATTGTAAATGCAGAATTAGATACTGGTTTTTAGGTGAAACTGAAACAAGGATTGTTTCACTGCCATTCAGATAGATTTAATCTTTTTATCCTTAAAAGTCGCTCAGACTGCTGGCCTGTCATCTCCTCCAGATCTCTCTATTTGTGCTCCCCTATTTGCCCTTTCATTTTCATTCTCGATTTCTTTGGCTTAAGGAGCCCCAACAATTATGGCTACTGAAGAGTGACATATTCAGGCTAACAGTTGGGATTTTACTCTGTTCGATATAAAATTATTTACTGGATATTGTTTGATAAGTAAAATGTAGTAAAACCAGAAGAAACTACTCCTACCTTTTCTAATAAACACAACTCGTTTATTTAAAATCAGCCCTAACATATGTCCTTCTGGAATCTCACACTGTGTGGGATTCTCTGTGAAGAGAATCTCATCATCCAACATGATATGCTTCTGTGTCAAGTGAACACATTTAAAAAATAATTTTTGTTTTTGGCTATGCTGGGTCTTCATTGCTGCGTACAGGGTTTCTCTAGTTGCAGTGAATGGGAGCTACTCTTTGTTGCGATACTCAGGTTTCTCATCCAGGTGGCCTCTCTAGCTGTGAAGCACAAGCTCTAGGTGCGTGAACTCTAGTAATGGTGGTGCGTGGGCTCCGTAGTTGCGGCTCGTGGGCTCAGTATTCATGGTGAATGGGCTTAATTGCTCTGTGGCATATGGAGTCTTCCCAGAGTAGGGATCAAACCTGTGTCCCTTGTATTGGCAGGCGGATTCTTATCCACTGTACCACCAGGGACGTCCAAATGAACATATTTTACTTGGAATATGACTTATTGTTTCATATCTACTTATAATTATAATGCCATTTTTTCCCTTTTTGTTTTTCCAAGCATCCTTTCCTGAACTATTTTTAAGACCTGACTACATGCAAAGAATTAAATAGACACAATCTTTACCTGGAGGAACTTACAAGGGAGTGTGGGAAACAGGTGAGTGAAAGTAACTATGCTGCTGCTGCTGCTGCTGCTGCTAAGTCGTTTCAGTCGTGTCCGACTCTGTGCGACCCCATAGACGGCAGCCCACCAGGCTCCCCAATCCCTGGGATTCTCCAGGCAAGAACACTGGAGTGGGTTGCCATTTCCTTCTTCACTGCATGAAAGTGAAAAGTGGAAGTGAAGTCACTCAGTCGTGTCTGACTCTTAGCGACCCCATGGACTGCGGCCCACCAGGCTCCTCTGTCCATGGGATTTTCCAGGCAAGAGTGCTGGAGCATACAACAATGCAAATTGCTAACACTTATGGATGATCTTGCTTCCCTGGTGGCTCAGAGGTTAAAGAGTCTGTCTGCAATGCGGGAGACCTGGGTTTGATCCCTGTGTGGGGAAGATCCCCTGGAGAAGGAAATGGCAACCCACTTCAGTATTCCTGCCTGGAGAATCCCATGGACGGAGGAGCCTTGTGGGCTACAGTCCACGGGGTCGCAAAGAGTCGGACACAACTGAGTGACTTCACTTTCACCTTTTTACTTACATGGATGATCTTACTATGAACTGGTCACTGTACTAAGATCGCAGAGAATCTCATTTAACTCTCAGAATAAACAGTACAGGGTAGGTTAATTGCTTTCATTCTAGCAGATAAGGAAATAGGTCCAGAGACTTTGAGTCTTTGGCCTAGATTGAAACTTTCTGGCTCAAAAAGCATAGAGAAATTTTGCACAATAACTCACACAATGTCCCCAAAGGCAGAAATGTAGATGGACGATAACAAGTATCCCAAAAATAATGCAGGTCAAACCCCAGAAATACAGATATAGTAAGGTGGGGAATGTGGGATGCGGGATGGTTTGATGGAGTAGGTAGCAATTAAACCAAGGCATAAATGACAGTAGGGTATTGAGAGAGAGAGAGAGAGAAATAAGGGAAGGTGTGTGTGTGTGTGTGTGTGTGTGTGCGTGTATGTGTAAGGAACCAAGAAACCAAGCTTCCAGCCTTGAGAAAGCTGGGCTTCTTTTTGAGTATATTTGTAGCAACTTTATCTGAGTCTTATCTGAGCTCTTAGATAGCTGATATCCATTGAGATAAATGGTTTGTCAAAGACCCCACAGCTTATAAGAAGCAGAGCCAGGACCAGGACATGTTCATACTGATACAAATTTAATTGGCTTTTATGTTTTATCACAACTTATTCAAACATAGCTCATTGTAGTCAAAAAAGCTGATTCAGAGTCTTGTGCCCAATTATTTGGGGCTACACCTGGTGACTGATTTCTAGTATTAGGGAAATCACTTGACCATAATTAACCTTTCTTAAAAATGGAAGCACATAATCAGAGTGTGACTGATATTGTCAAATAAACTATTAGCTGTCAGATTTTTCGATATATGAAAAACAATTCAGAATGTTTTAGCAAAGTTAAAAAAGAAAGACTTGGGAAAGCATTCCTTTGAGGTAATAATGAAAGATCTGAAGAGTGAGAGTTTTTACCTTGGAGAATAAAAGGTTAAGATACTGTCAATGTGTCAAGTTTAGATTGTCATTGTAATGTGAAAAGACAGTCTATTTCCACTTTTAGCTCCATACGTGTTCAATAAAAAGTTTAAAAATGCACACTGAAGTTTAGAATTTGGTGTTAGAAAAAAATCAATTTCATTCATGTTATGTGTTTGAAAAAATTTTTTAATTTTTTGGAAAAAGACCCTTTTTATATAAGCTCATGAGACTTCATAGAAATTATATTTATTGGTTTTTAGGGAAGAAAAGGGATGTTAACAGTATAAGACATATATAAGATATATAATAATAAAACAAAATGTAGTATATAAAAATTCTTTTAATTATATGCTATAAAAAGGAGCAAGTTAATTATTATAATATAAGCTAGTTATTATATTACCCTACTAGGCCTTAGGAAGAATTACTATGACCAAAGCTAGTTTACGGGATGGAATTCCAGCTGACCTATTTAAAGTCCTAAAAGATGATGCTGTTAAAGTGCTTCACTCAGTATGTCAGCAAATTTGGAAAACTCAGCAGTGGCCACAGGACTGGAAAAGGTCAGTTTTCATCTAAATCTCACAGAAGGGCAAAGCCAAATAATATTCCAGCTACTGTACAGTTGTACTCATTTAACATGCTAGCAAGGTTATGCTCAAAAATCCTTCAAGCTAGGCTTCAGCAGCACGTGAACTGAGAACTTCCAGATGTACAAGCTAGCTTTAGAAAATGCAGTGGAATCAGAGATCAAATTGCCAACATTTGTTAGATTATGGAGAAAGCAAGGGAATTCCAGAAACACATCTACTTTTGCTTCATTGACTATGCTGAAATCTTTGACTGTGTGGATCACAGCAAACTGCGGAAAATTCTTATAGAGATTGGAGTACCAGATCATATTACCTGTCATCTGAGAAACCTGTATGCTGGTCAAGAAGCAACGGTTAGGGCTGGACATGGAACAACTGATTGGTTCAAAACTGGGAAATGAGTACAAGGTTGTATATTGTCACCTTGCTTATTTAACTTATATGCAGAGTACACCATGCAAAATGGGCTGGATGAATCACAAGCTGGAATCAAGATTGCCAGCAGACATATCAATAACCTCAGATATGCAGATGATATTACTATAATGGCAGAAAGTGAAGAGAACTAAAGAGTCTCTTGATGAGAGTGAAAGAGGAGAGTGAAAAAGCTGGCTTGAAACTCAATATTAAAAAGAAAAAACAAACAAACAAACTAAAATCATGGCATATAGTCCCACCAGTACATGGCAAATAGAAGGGGAAAAAGTGGAAGCAGTAACAGATTTTATTTTCTTGGGCTCCCAAAATCACTGTGGATGGTGACTGCAGCTATGAAACTAAAAGATGATTGCTCCTTAGAGGAGAAGCTATGACAAGTGTGAAAGTGAAAGTTGCTCAGTCGTGTCCGACTCTTTGTGACCCCATGGACTGTACGGTCCATGGAATTCTCCAGGCCAGAATACTGGAGTGGGTAGCCTTTCCCTTTTCCAGGGGATCTTCCCAACCCAGCGATTGAACCCAGGTCTCCCGCGTTGCAGGCAAATTCTTTACCAGCTGAGCCACAAGCGAAACCCAAGAATACTGGAGTGGGTAGCCTATCCCTTCTCCAGGGGATCTTCCTGACCCAGCAATCGAACTGGGGTCTCCTGCATTACAGGTGGATTCTTTACCAACTGAGCTATCAGGGAAACCCAAAGACAAACATAGACAGCATATCAAAAAAGAGAGACATCACTTCACTGACAAAGGTCTGTAGAGTCAAAGCTATGGTTTTTCCAGCAGTCATGTCAGATGTGAGAGTGGGACCATAAAGGAGGCTGAGCACTGAAGAACTGATGCTTTCGAAGTGCGGTGCTGGAGAAGACTCTTTTGAATTCCTTAGAGTACAAGGAGATCAAACCAGTCAATTCTAATAGAAATTGACCCTGAACACTAATTGGGAGGACTGATGATGAAGCTGAAGCTCGAATACTTTGGCCACCTGATGCAAAGAGCTGCCTCATTGGAAAAGACCCTCATATTGGGAAAGATTGAAGGCAAAAGGAGAACGCAGCAGCAGAGGATGAGATGGTTACATAGCGTCCCTGACTCAATGGATATGAATTTGAACAAACTCTGGAAGATGGTGGAGGACAGAGGAGCCTGGAGTGCTGCATTTCATGGGGTAGTAAAAGTCAAACATGACTTACCAACTGAACAACAACAATAACATTATATATAAACCATTATCATATAGGCTAGTTTCATAAATTATGACATTTGCTTTAATTGACTCATTAGTATTACTTGTTTAATGACTCAAAAGATTAGTGCAACATGAAAGTTTAAAAATAACGAATGATTTAAACATAATTTGGAACTTTATGAACAATAAGAACGTGAGCGTTAGCTATATCTTTCACTGGAAGATAAAGGTAACTCAGAATGGTTCACAGATAATAATTCATTAAAATCTTTATTATTGTATATTACCAGCATATGCAACATAAGTCAAATAGTGTGATGAATTCACATGCTCCCATCATCCAGAGTCAATTATTGTCAACCTTATTGCCAATGATATTCCATTTATCTTCCCTCTTGCATTTTAATTTTTGCTAGGATCTTATAAAATAAATTTTAGACATAATGTTATTTCACTCTAAATAGTTTACTATATATTACTAACAGATGAGAGAGATTTTTTTGAGTGCTCACAATACCATTATCACATCTAACAAGTTAATAACATTTTATTATTTTCTAATACATAGTCCATACTCAAATTCCTTCATTTGTTTTAAAAAAAATGTGTTTTACATAGTTGGTTTATTTAGTAATAGATTCAAAGGAGGTCCAGGCAAGTGCACTTTATTTGGTTGATATGCCTTTTAAGTCTCTTTAAATCTGTTACAGATATTCCTCCCTTTTTAATGGTGTTTATTTGGAAGAAATAAGTTTATTTGTCCTGTGGCATAGTCCTTATTGTGAATTTTACTATTTCCTCATCATATTAAATAATCTGTTTCTTTATCTTCTACTTTTCATAAAGGGTAGTAATATTTGATTATATTTAATTATGGGACTTCCCTGGTGTCCCAGATGGTAAAGAATCTGCAATGTGGGACACCCAGGTTCAGTCCCTGGGTTGGGAAGATCTCCTGGAGAAGGGATTCTTGCGTGGAGAATTCCATGGACAGAGGAGCTTGGCAGGCTAGAGTCCATGGGGTGGCAAAGAGTTGGGTACAACTGAGTGACTAATTATATTCAGGATAAGATGACTCATTTTAAAATTTCTTCAGTTCAGTTCAGTTCATTTGCTCAGTCGTGTCCGACTCTTTGTGACCCCATGAATCGCAGCACGCCAGGCCTCCCTATCCATCACCAACTCCCGGAGTTCACGCAGACTCACGTTCATCGCATCAGTGATGCCATCCAGCCATCTCATCCTCTGTTGTCCCCTTCTCCACCTGCCCCCAGTCCCTCCCAGCATCAGAGTCTTTTCTAATGAGTCGACTCTTCACATGAGGTGGCCAAAGTACTGGAGTTTCAGCTTCAGCATCATTCCTTCCAAAGAACACCCAGGGCTGATCTTCAGAATGGACTGGTTGGATCTCCTTGCAGTCCAAGGGACTCTCAAGAGTCTTCTCCAACACCACAGTGCAAAAGCATCAATTCTTTGGTGTTCAGCTTTCTTCACAGTCCAACTCTCACATCCACACATGACTACTGGAAAAACTATAGCCCTGACTAGATGGACCTTTGTTGGCAAAGTAATGCCTCTGCTTTTGAATATGCCATCTAGGTTGGTCATAACTTTTCTTCCAAGGAGTAAGCGTCTTTTAATTTCATGGCTGCAGTCACCATCTGCAGTGATTTTGGAGCACAAAAAAATAAAGTCTGACATTGTTTCCACTGTTTCCCCATCTATTTCCCATGAAGTGATGGGACCGGATGCCATGATCTTCGTTTTCTGAATGTTTAGCTTTAAGCCAACTTTTTCACTCTCCTCTTTCACTTTCATCAAGAGGCTTTTTAGTTTCTCTTCACTTTCTGCCATAAGGGTGGTGTCATCTGCATATCTGAGGTTATTGATATTTCCCCCGGCAATCTTGATTCCAGCTTGTGCTTCTTCCAGCCCAGCGTTTCTCATGATGTACTCTGCATAGAAGTTAAATAAGCAGGATGACAATATACAGCCTTGATGTACTCCTTTTCCTATTTGGAACCAGTCTGTTGTTCCATGTCCAGTTCTAACTGTTGCTTCCTGACCTGCATACAGATTTCTCAAGAGGCAGGTCAGGTGGTCTGTATTCCCAACTCTTTCAGAATTTTCCACAGTTTGTTGTGATCCACACAGTCAAAGGCTTTGGCATAGTCAATAAAGCAGAAATAGATGTTTTTCTGGAACTCTCTTGCTTTTTTAGAAATGCTTAAAAAAACTGTGATTATGTTATATAATTAGTGTCTCCAATAAGTGAGTCCATAATTTTTACATGCAATATAAATAAGGTATATCTTGTGTGGTGGCGCATGTGGTTTAGTTGCTAAGTCATGTCAAGTCTTGCAACCCCATGGACTGTAGCTCGCCAGGCTCCTCTCTCCATGGGATTCTCCAGGCAAGAATGACTGGAGTGGATTGCCATTTCGTTCTCCAGGGGATCTTCTTAACCCAGGGGTCAAACCCACATCTTCTGTATTGCATTCTTTACTGGATTCTTTACCAACTGAGCCACCAGAGAAGCCCAAGGTATATTTTACATGCAATAAAATATACCGATCTCAAGTATTCAGCCTGATATGTCTTGACAATTTTATACCCATTTCCCCACAACCTGTAAAATAAGATACAGCACATTTTTACCAATACAGAAAGCTCCCCTATGCTCCTAACCAGTCAATCTTCCCTTCCAGAAGCAACCACTTTCTGATTTCATTCACCACAGATTAGCTTTACAGTTTTTGAATTTGATGTAAAAGGCTTCTTTGTCTCAATGAAACATATTTGAGATTCACTCATTTTGTTGCATAAATCACTAGTTCTTAGCTTTTTATTAGTAAGGAGCAGTCCATTCTACGGTTATACCTCAAGTTGTTTATCAGTTCTGTTGAGGATATCTGGATTGTGTCCAGTTCTTGGCTACAATAAATATAGCTTCTCTAAGCATTCGTTTTCTCAGCTGTAATATAAAGTATACAGTGATTTGAGATACATTGTGACTTCTACCATTGAGTTACTTAACAGACCCATCCCCTCACATATTTATTTATTTTTTCTTCTGGTGAGAACACAAGTCCTACCCTCTTAGCAGATTTCAATTATACGATAGAGTACACATTCTTTTATGGGTATACGCCTTCGTTTCTCTTGGATCAAAACCACAGTGCATGCTCTAAGACATTCTCCTGGAACTTAAAATTTTACCTGCTGTAACACTGCAAAATCGTCTCCTAATATCTTTTTCTTGGAAGCTTTATAGTTCTAGCTTTTATGTTTATGTTTGAATTGATTTTGAGGTATGAAGTCGAGGTCAAGAGTCTTATTTTCTTTCAGACAACTGTACAGTCTTCTCAGCATTGTTTGCTAAAAACACTTTGCCTTTGTTGAAAATCAATTGCTTTGTTTACATGTAAATCTATTTGCTTCTCTTTATTCCAATAATTAACTGTTTTGAAGGTGAAAAGTTCAACTTTGTCTTTTCAAGATTGTTCAGCTATAGTTTGCATTTCCTTATAAATTTTTGAATCACTGTGTCGATTTCTTAAAAAAATGTTGCTGATACTTTGTTACTTATAAGGGATCTATAAATCAATTTGAGGAGAATGACTAATTAGCAATATAAAGTCTTCCAGTTAAGAACATGCCCCTTCTCTCCACTTGTTTAGATCTTTAAATTTCTTAGCAATGATTTATAGTTTTCAAGACACATTACACATTGAAAAATTTATTCCTAAGCATTCAATTTTTGGAGGCTTTTTGTTAAAGCTATTAAAAATTTCCCCTTTTTGCTTGGTATAGATAAACATTAATAAAACTAATTTTTGTATCTCAAACATTTATCTTACAAATATGTTCCATTTGCTCATTAATACCAGTATATATATATTTTTCTCCTCTTTGGATTTCTTAGAATAGGGTTTGTTGAGATGAATTCCCTTGATTTTGTCTATTTGAAATGTCTAATCTGCTTTTATTTTTGAGAGGTATATTTGCTATATACAGCACTCTATTTTTGCTTTCAGTACTTAAACATCTTCTTCTATTGTCTTTTTTTAAAATGAGGTCAGCCATCATTCTTATTTTCTTTTTCTTGCATGTATTGTGCCTTTCTTCCCCCTGGCTGATCTTAAGAGTTGCTCTTTATCTTTTGTTTCTTGTGGCTTGATGTTTTGCCTAGAATCTGTGGGTTTATATATTTCATTCATTTTAGAAAATTCTCATTATCTCTTCTAAATAAATGTCTGCCCCATTCTTTCTCTGTTCTTTTTCCGGAACTCCAGTTATACATATGTTAGATGATTTGATGTCATTCACCAAGTCTTGGCTTCCCCATTCAGCCTAAATAGTTTTCTCTCTTTGCAGTTCTGTTTAGATGATTTCTACTGTTGTTTTCCAGTTCACTGATCTTTTCTTCTGCTGTGTCCAGTATGCCCTTATGCCCAGTAAGTGAATTTTACATTTCTTATATTATTTTAGCATTTCTACTTAGCTCTTTTGTATAGTTTTATATATACTGAAGTTTTCAATCTCTTTTGCTTCCAGTTTTGCTAGATTCTGTGACATTTATCAGAGTTACAGTTCTCATTAGCTAAATAAAATATCTGGGTCATCTGTCAGCCTGTATCTGTCTTTTCCTTATTGGTCACTTTTTCGACTTCCTCACACGTTTTGTAATTTTTATTCCATGGCAGTCATCTTGTGTCAAGAACAGTAGAAACTGCCAGTAAAGGGCTTCCCCCTTCCTCTGTCAGACTGTCAGTCTGGGTGCTGAGTCAGCCTCATCTGTCGCTGTGCTGAGAATAGGTTCTGTGGTAGATTTAGTTAGATTCAGTTTGTCAGTGGCTTCAAACACTTTGAGGACAGGATCAGGGCGTTTTATTTTTTTTCTCAGCAGGGCTTGAAATATGAGCATCAGTAATTCTCTAGAGATACTTCAGTGCTTTAAAACTCAGTCCCAGCTTTCTGAATTACTGGAAGTTGTTTTTGCTCTCTAACCTGCCCTGGTTTTCTGTATGTCAGGACAGCTCTGTTGGTCCTGCATCCTTAACTCATTAGTATACCTCAGGGGACCTCTGTTTTTCTACCCTGCTCCCATCCTTCAGTGGGCTGTGGCCTTGAAACCTGTGAAAGACCCAGTTAAAATCCAGTGCAACTTTCTTCCTATCCCCCAGCCTGAAACCATTAGCATCCTCTGCCTTGTGCTCTGGTGGAGGCCTTCTGTGCCAGACAAGTTCAGTTCTCTTCTTGCCCCTGCTGCTGCTGCTGCTAAGTCACTTCAGTCGTGTCTGACTCTGTGTGACCCCACAGACGGCAGCCCATCAGGCTCTCCCCCATCCCTGGGATTCTCCAGGCAACAACACTGGAGTGGTTTGCCATTTCCTTCTCCAATGCAGGAAAGTGAAAAGGGAAAGTGAAGTCGCTCAGTTGTATCTGACTCTTCACGACCCCATGGACCGCAGCCTACCAGGCTCCTCCGTCCATGGGATTTTCCAGGCAAGAGTACTGGAGTAGGGTGCCACTAGTCTTTAGCATATTGGCCCTTCCCTGCTGGCTCAGATGGTAAAGAATCTGTCTGCAATGCAGGAGATCTGGGTTCATCCCTGGGTTGGGAAGATCCCCTGGAGAAGGGAATGGCGATCCACTCCAGTATTCTTAGTATTCAGAGAATTCCATGGACAGAGGAGCCCGGTGGGCTACAGTCCATGGGGTCACAGAGTCAGACATCTGTGACTAAGGCTCCTTGGTTCTGTCATCTGTCACACTAATGTACAGAAGCTATTTGTAGTTTGTTAAAAATTGAGTTTGTTTCTCTTTACTTTTATATGGAAGAACAGTTTCTCCTACTTCTACTACTGTTCTTCTATCAGTAAACACAGTCATATGAGTCTCTCTTAGGAAAGACTTGCCCATTTTATTTTTTGTTTAAAAACATTATTTTTATTTTTTGGCCACACGTCATGGCTTGTGGGATCTTAGTTCCCTGACCAGGGATCAAACCCAGCCTTCAGCAGCAGAAGCATGTAGTTCTAACCATTGGACCACCAGGGAATTCTCCAAGATTTGTCCATTTTAAAATTTAATGCCCTTAGGGTTTTTTTTTGTTTGTTTGTTTTTTTAACTCATTAGCTCTCTATACAGATGAACAGAAACAGACGTGGACACAGTGGAAGGAGAGGGTAGGACACATTGAAAAAGTAGTATTGACATGTATATTCTATTGTGTATAAAATAGATAACTAGTGGGAAGCGGCTATATAACACAGAGAGCTCAGCCTGGCATCTTGTGATGACCTGGAGGGGTGGGATGGGAGTAGGGAGGGAGACTCAAAAGGGAGGGGATATATATATATATATGATTATGACTTATACACACTGTTGTATGGCAGAATCCAGCACATTGTAAAGCAAATATTTTCCAGTTAAAAAAACAAACAAACAAATCATTAGCTCTCTGATACTCTGAAAAGCTCTAATTTTGTACTTTTTAAGGTGGGGATGATGGTTGTATTGGTTTCTTATCATTATTGTAAAAATTGATGCAAATTTAGTGTCTTGAATTAAATTTATTATTTTACAGTTTTGTAGGTTAGAAGTTTGAAATGAGTATTACAGAGATAAAATCAAGGTCACAATAAGGCTGCATGCCTTCTGGAGGTTCTAGGGGAAAATTTATTTCCTTGTCTCTTCCAGCCTTCAGGGGCCACCTGCTTTCCTTGGCTCTTGACTCCTTCTTTTGAAGTGATCTTCAAAGAGCATCATTCCAACTCCTGCTTCTGTTTCACAACTCCTATTCTTACTCCAGAAAATAGTGAAGGACAGGGAAGCTTGGTGTGCTGCAGTCCATGGGGTCGCAAAGAGTTGGGCATGACTTAACAACTGAACAACAACAATTCTCACTCCTTCCTTCTAGCTACAGGGATCTTTATGATGACATTGGGCCCACTGGGATAATCCAACATCCTTAACTAAATCACATATGCAATGTCTCTTTGCCATATATGGTAACTTATTCACAGGTTTCAGAGATTAAGACATGCACATCTTTGGGGGGCCATTATTTACTCACCACCGTGTTCTATTGCAACTTTCCTTCCAGAGATAAGGAGATAAGGACATCATTTCAAATCATACATTTTATTCCTTTCACAAATAAAATATTTTATAGGTAGTGCAAAAAAAAATTTCATCATGGGTTACAGCTAAGTGTTTCTTCTTTTCCATAGTAAATCAAAGAAGGAAACCTAGAGTACTAAGGCTTGGCTACAGACTTGTATTGTTATTTATCTTCTTTGACCTCTGTTAGCTCAAATGGGAATTGCTATCTTGCACAAATTTGTTGTGATTTTGGTGTTCAATGCCATAGGTATGGTTCCGATTAGGAATTCAACAAATAAAATGTTCATTCATTTTCTTTTTCTCTTTCTTTCTTTAACATATCAAACTAGAAGAATGAGGACAGGAGACTAGAACTGCAAACATGCAATGGCAACAATGCTCAAGTTGAGAGTTTCCCTTTGAAATACTTACCAGCCATTATTTCTGACCTTTACCTTGGTAGAATTGAGGTGTGTCTTACTGATAGCTAACGGTGTAAAAGATCAGAGTTATTATCAGCTGATTTCTCAACAGAAACTCTACAAGCCAGAAGGGAATGGCATGATATATTTTAAGTGATAAAAGCAAGGAAACTACAACCAAGAATACCCAGCAAGACTCTCATTCAGATTTGATGTAGAAATCAAAAGCTTTACAGACAAGCAAAAGTTAAGAAAATTTAGCACCACCATTCCAGCTTTACAACAAGTGTTAAAGGAACTTCTCTAGGCAAGAAACACAAGAGAAGGAAAATATCTACAAAAAATAACCCCAAACAATTAAGAAAATGGTAATAGGATTATACACATTGATAATTTCCTTAAATGTAAATGAATTAAATGCACCAACCAAAAGACAAAGACTGGCTGGGTGGATGGAAATGTGTACATGTATGTACGTCATTTCCCACATCACTCTACTAACCCCCTAAATTGGATATAATTATTTTTGATTGTTAGGTTAAGCATGTTTTTATTATGGCTTGCAATTATAATTGGAGAATGCAATGGCAACCCAATCCAGTACTCTTGCCCGGAAAATCCCATGGACGGAGGAGCCTGGTGGGCTGCAGTCCTTGGGGTCGCTAAGAGTCGGACACGACTGAGCGACTTCACTTTCACTTTTCACTTTCATGCATTGGAGAAGGAAATGGCAACCCACTCCAGTGTTCTTGCCTGGAGAATCCCAGGGATGGGGGAGCCTGGTGGGCGGCTGCCTATGGGGTCGCACAGAGTCGGACACTACTGAAATGACTTAGCAGCAGCAGCAGCAGCAGCAGCAATCTGTAATTATCTTTTATTTATTTATTTTTTTGGTCTGGTTATTGACTATGAAAACTGATAAACATCTTTTACTATTGTGATTGTGTAACTTTTTATTTATTTTAATACCATTGTATCATGATTGGCAACAGAAAATAATAGAATTCTATGTCACTAAAGCTACCATTTAATAGAAAAACCTTTAATCACTTTTTAAAATCCAGATGCACATTAGAATTATCTTGGAATTTTTTGTAAAATCCAAATGCCAGGTATTCGTTTTCTTTTTTTGTTGTTTTTTTTCCTCCAAAGCTCCAGATGTAATTCTAATGAGCAGCCATTTTTAAAAACAACTGGACTATATGATCTTTTTCTTTTATCTAGATTGTTTTACTTTTTCTATTTCATATTCAGTGTTTCCATTTCCTTTAGTGTATGTTTTCTAATCTCATCTCTGTCTTTTTTTAAAATTATTCTTCTTTAAGCCTTTATCAAGTATAGAAGAAAAGCTTTTGTGTATATATATATATATATACATACATATATATATATATATATATATACACACATGTGTGTGAGTGTTAAATTACTTCAGTTGTGTCTGACTCTGTGACCCTATGCACTGCAGCCTGTCAGGCTCCTCTGTCCATTGAATTCTCCAAGAAGAATACTGGAGTGGATTGCCATGCCCTCCCCCATATATATATAGTATGCTTGATACAGGTATTTTAGGAAACTTATGAATTTTTGCTTAGCTAAAAATTTACAACATTTTGGTTCCATTTGTTTGACTAAGTATGAATAGAATGCTAGATTAGAAATTTATATTCACTCAAAATTTTGATATAGTTCCATTTATTCTGGCATCTTGTATTACTACTAAAAGTCTAGAAAGCTTATTATCTTATTTAAAAAAATTGAATGAGGCTTGAAACTTCTAATCCAATTCTGAGAATATAAAGAAATATTGTTATTAATACAGGAAATTAACATGTTATACAGTATTTATTATTAACTAAAGTACAGATTTTGTTTGAATTTCACAAAATCTTATGCTAGTGTCTTATTTGCATACCTTATTCAAGAGTCCACATTATAGTTGCATTGAGCACCTTCAGCTGCGTGTAACAAATTCTGATAAATTTGTTTTTCACTTTTATCCTATTACAAATATTTTCTAATCTTCCTTGTTTTGGCTTCTGAGGTACACCCATCATTTAAAGGGGCATTTAATTTCCAAACACATGGAGTTTTTAAAAGTATCTTTGATATTAATTTCTCATTTTAATGCTTTCTTCTTTGCAATGATCCTCTGTATTTTTTCAGTTTTTTTTTTAACTTTATTGAGGCTCTCAATGGTTAAGTCAAAGATCCCTCTTGGTAAATTTCACATTGCACTTGAATATACGTGGGTTATTTTCAAATATCTTTTGATATTGATTTCTAACATAATTCCACAGTGATAAGAGAATAGACTCTGTATGATTTCAAGACCTTTAGACCATGAACTTTTTGCCCCTTGTTTTATGTTCTTGGATATATTTCAGTGTCTCCTGGTTTATAGTCTATGGAAACTTGAACAGAATTTGTATCCTGCTATTGTGTGAAAATTGTATAAATCTTAATTCTATTGAATTGGTTCATAGTGCTTTTCAGGCCTACTATATCCTACTTTTCTGTCCATTCTATTAATTCTGTAGAGTTTGATATTGAAACTCCAACTAAAAAGTTTGTCTACTTAAAAAATAATTGTAATATATAGTGGAACTATATATAACTTTGTTCTATATTTCCATGTGTCCTGAAAATGTGCTATCATACTTTATAATTTAATAAAATAAAAAAGAAAAATTCCACCTAAAAGAAATCAAAGTTATATTCCATGAGATTGGCATCCTGTTTTGTCTACTCTCCTGAAGTCTCCTCTAGCCCAATTCAAATTTGGCCCTCACATGGTACAAATATGTCTAACACTACATTCTTCTGACCTTTAACTATTTCCATAGTAATTGGCCCCCAAAGAAATATCCTCAAATAAGATCTTATACCATTGTCACCAGAGTAACCTGGCAACGGCTGATGGAGTAACATCAGAACTCCATATACAAATCTTTTCTTTGTGGGCAGTTTTTCTCCTAATGAGTACCTACTCAGTACAATTAGTCATTTCATACCCTATATTTTAGAACTATTCATATGTGGCTTATAAATAGCTGGCACAGAAAAGTGGTTTAGGTTTAATCATGCCCTCTATTTTAGATGACACTAAGTACCCTGTTATTGCTAGGAAAATAAATAATAATATACTTCTTATAAAATGCTAATTCCAGTCCATTATTATTAGTTCACCCTATGGGATAGGACAGAGACCATGTGACATGTAAGTAAAAGCATGAGTGGTAATTACACTTGAAGATGTCCCATAATTAAATTAAAACCTTTACAAAAGAGAACATTTTCTATAGTTAATTTATAACATCTCTTGCAAGTTTTTGCTATGTCTATTTTTACATTTCAAGTAGTAAAAGTTACAGGGAGATATTGCGAACCAGGAATGTCTAAGCACGAATGCAATTGCTGTGACGCTTTCACTTTTCTTCTTTCCTAAACAAAGTCGGTGCACAGGAGTAAGCACTTTGAGCTACTCGTTTGTCCTGACCGGCAGGCTGTGGAACATGGATATAGCAATCTGCTTGGCTGACTCCTGCCACACATCGGGAGTCATGGAATAGGTCTCAGCAGGTTAAGAGCCGTGTACCTACGCACAGCAGAATGCTGTGATTACAGCAGGTAGGTGGCTCGCGTAGCAGAGAACTTCAGAAAGTGGGGAGTCCGACATAATGTGATGTGTGATTTATTGGAGTTGGTGGGGACACATACTGTAATTGTATGCTTGGCCTAATGTCTGATTGTTGTGTCTTTCAAACCCTCTGGAGGCCAGCCCCCCATGTAAGTGATAACCCACCGGCGCTTTTGTTGGGAGTGCAATTTTAATATACGAAATGAATAGCAACTGATTAATTGAAGCTGGCTACATTTTTGGAAAACAAATCAAAGTGATTTGCATGAATCACAATTTGTTATATAATACATTTGGAGGGCACAAATTACCTTTTTAAAGCCTAAGACACATATATACACAGTGGAACAAACGAAACGACAATAAACTGGGCTATAACTACATAATTCATATTGAATACTGGATGCCAAAACTGATATGAAACAAATGATTTTCCAATAAACTACTCAGGCAGAGCCATATCTGTTCTAAACTTTCAATAGAATATTATTTATAATACCAATAATTCTTCCCAATTGTTAGCCATGGAATGAAGGAACAATCTATTTTACATATTAGTTTGGGGGGGGTGTGTATTTACAAGTTGGAAACTGATTTATAGTCATGTCCAGGAGATGTGATAAATAATAGTAAGTTTGAGAGAAGTTCTTGGAGGAAAACTTTCATGGCAAAATCATTATTACCTTGTTCTAGTTTTGAATAAAAACCAAAGTAGTAAGAATAGCGTCAGCATTAAAAGTAAATATAATCATCATCATTATATATTTCTCTGAGTTTAATATCTATAATAGATTTTTTAAACTTTCACTTATTGTTTTTTTCAAATTTATTGTCTGTATCATTTTTATTGTTAAAACCTACAGTATACAAATATGAACACTGAATTTCACACTTTATTGATAAACACTTTTAGTATTTAGCTATTTTTCCTCTGGTTTGGTCCTAGACATATATTAATATTACATATAAATGTTATATGTATGTATAAATCTGTATGTACATACATATACATACATATATATGAGAAATAGTCTCAAGAAAATATGTAAAATAAACACAGGTATATTAGAAAGTGGGATTGTACCATATCTACCACTTTATAATTGCTTTTTTATATAACAAAAGGTACCAAACATTTTTCTAGTCAATAAATATATATCTGTACAATTATGGAATATCATTATTTGTTTTACCAAACACATTATTTTTTTACTATAATAAATAAAATACCAAAGAACATCCATATACATAAATCTGAATAAACTTGTGTGATGATTTTGTGGAGCTAAGTTCTTAGAAGTGGAATTATTGAATCAAAATATATGCAGATTTTGAAGGCTTTGGTTCACATTGTAAAATCACCTTCCATAAATTTGTATCTGAAACTATTCTTCCATCTTCTTAAGCCTCACAACTCCTAACCACAAATGCAAATGTCCTTCTGTAGTTGTTGAGGCCTTCTCTTCCTTTTCTATCCTCCCTTCTCTTTCCCTTTATTCCTGTATTCCTTTAGATATTAATAGATGAAGAGCAAAGTACCTCTTAATTTTTAAGTGCAAAACCTTCATTCACTTAACAGAGATTTGCATAACTGAATGATGATTTTTAATAATTTCTCATCTGTGCATTAATTTACTCTAGGAAAGAAAATCACTCACCTCTAGAATTTTAGTACTCCATGGTGTCATTTCTGTGTCTGACATCTTGTTCCTGTTAGTGTCCATTAAGATATTTTCTTAGGGGAAATCAGGATATAGACTTTAGATGCTATTTCATTTCTTTTAGAAGGAAATGAACATACTATAAAACTCCTAAGCCTAATTTTTGATTACCAAAGTTGTAAGCAGGCCACATTAATCC